>NC_056685.1:5895937-6206250 GCF_018350215.1 Panthera leo | reverse complement strand
CCCAGTGGTCTCCTGATATGGGCCCGGAAGTGACCTGCACCGGTCCGGCCTCTCGGGGACTTGGCCGCACTATCTGGAGCTGTGATAGAGACGCAAAACCGATCGCACTTGAGGAATTTTTTTTTTTCGAGAAACACTCAAACTCAACATTTTGGTTGGCATTACTTCCCTCACAGCCCGGCTCAGGAGGTGCCACTGTGATAAGTAGATGCCGTTATGTTTCAGACCGTTGTCCCTGTTTTCTAAGGGCCGCGATCACAAAACCCCACGCCGTGGGCGTCCTCAACAGCAGAGACCCGCTGCCTCATAGCTGTGGAGGTTGGACATCGGAGACGTGCGGGCAGGGCGGCCCCAGGCCTCTCTCCTGCTTCTGGTGCTTCGCTGGCAACCTTGGGCGTCCTGGGGCGTGGAGATACATCACCTCCGCCTTCATGCTTGCAGGGCATTTCTCCCGGTGTTCAGCTCTGCGTCCAAATGTCCCCTTTGCCTGAGGACACCAGTCACGTGGCATTAGGGCCCAACAGGTGACTTCATTTTAACTTGGTTACCTCTGTGAAGACCCTATTTCCAAACAAGGTTTCATTCACTTCGACTCCGACATCTCTTTTTTAGGGGACGCAATGCAACCCCAGCATCGGCCAGTTCTGCCTTTGAGTCTCTCCTCCAGTTCACCCCAGATAATGGCATCGGAACAAGCCGGAAGCAGAATATAACAGTATGTGAATGCGCTCTCGTGGCAAGAGGAACAGTGATGATGGATGGTAGTCTAGTGGTGTTGAAACTCTGCTTGGACTCAGAGTTTAGACTCGAAGTCGTTTAGACTCAGAGGAAAAGGTATCAGAAACCCCAATACGCGTGACCGTTTTACGCTTCTGCGTGAAGCTCGGCGTGGCCTTGGTGGGAAGAGAAGGTGGCCGAGCTTCCCCACTGCTCAGCATCCCGCGACCCCACGGTGGCCTTCAGAGGCACTCTGTGGCAGTGGAAAGCAGCACTCATTGGAGAGATTCCCCAAGACTCATCCCTCAAGTTCAAAGTCAGAACAGCCTGTAAGTGGCCTGCCCCCTGGAGTGCAGTGACCAGCAATCCCAGGAGGGCTGGCTTTAGGTCAACTCCGTCAAACACAAACAACCTGGTCGAAAAACTCAGAGAGCGGGGAGAAACCGAGAAAAAAAGACAAGACCTTGGAAGCAACGCACGATGTTTCTCCTTATTTCCCCATTTTTTCAAGTGCATCCAGATGAACCTTCTTGAAGTGGAATCTCCTGGCACCCTGAGAAATGTATCCAAGACCCGGTTCCGTTTCTGTGTCCTTTTGAGAAGCGGGTGATGAAGTCAGGCCAGAAGCCTCTGAAAACTGGACCACTTAATTGCATTTAATCTCCATACCCACAGAGTGAAGGTCAATGACTTGCGAAGCAAAAAAAGAGGGACCTCCTTTTCCAGAGCATTTCACACTTTTTTGGACCGCGAGTGCCGACTAGAATTTTCCTAGGACCCACCTGCAGCTGGACGTCCCCTGGATATTCCTTAGGGTCTTGATGAATTGTGACAAGACCGTTTTCAGCTTCCCGTATGGAGACTGGAAAATCTCTAGTGCGGCATTTCCTCCGCCCTGCCTGATGCTATTACCTCGCTGATGAAAAGGAAGGAAGGGTAATGTATCCACACACTTAAATGTCACAGCACCGTGGGAATTAGCAAACACAGGGATGGGAAGCCTCTTGAATGAGTATCATTCTGTATAAGTACAGCCTTCACCTGGACATCAGTCTTTACGGTAAAAATGCTGTTTACTTTTTAATGGGAAATTCCAGGGGAATCAGAGCCTTCGTTGATGTGTGAGAGCTTGAGATGGGATATTTCTTCATGTTCGTTATCTAACTTCTCTGGAACCTGGCCTCATTTGGGCCTTTCTGCGTCTGCAACTTTATTATGACAGCTGGCTACAAAACACATCCAGAATCCCTCCCGAAGAGCAAGGATGGAGTCTCTCTGTTACTATTTGGATGAGTTAATTCCCATCAAGCTGTTGCAAGCACTGAGCTCTGCTGCTTTGCCGCGCACAGGTTTTGATGGTGGAAGAGAGAGAAAAGGTAGAAGAAAAAAAAAACCCACTGGATTGGAAGAAGCTGGCCTGAGGGTTAGAAAGAAAAGGGGATTTGGGTATTTGCTGACTTTGCATTTGCTCTCTGAGGTGGGCTTACAGCGCAGATGCAAAGGGCCAGACACAGAGGGAAATACGAGGGGCGGGAGTTAGCCTGTGGGCAGAACCCATCTCCTTCCTCTTGCTGCTTTAGGATCTTAGAAGCAGCCACACGGCACTCTGCTGTCTGCAAGCTGGAGACCCGGGAAAGCTGTCACTCGGTCCGAGTCCCAAGGCTCGAGAACCAGGGGCAGTGATGTCCAGGGCCAGCAGGTGGATGTTCAGGCTCCAGCAGAGGGGACAAATCGCCCTCCTTCCATTTTTTTGTCCTATTCAGGCTCTCAACGGATTAGGTGGGGCCCACCCACACTGGGGAGCTCGATCTTTATTCAAATTACAGATTCGAAGGATAATGTCTTCTGGAAGCCACACCCAGAAATAATGCTTTATCAGCCCTATGGGGATCCCCTCGAATGGGTCAAGTTGAGATGCATACAATTAACTGTCACAGCCCTGGAGCAGAGGAAACCCTGAGAACACGAGGGAATAGGAGGGTGTAGGAGGAGAAAGAGACAGAGGAGAAGGGATAAGGGTGGGGGAGGAGGCCAAATCCCCCAGTTACCAGCCCACCTCCCAGCAAAGGCACGGCCTGGGCACCCCCTGGCCCGCCCACCTCCCAGCAAAGGCGCGGCCTGAGCACCCCCTGGCCCGTGGATCTGGTTGCGTAGGACTGGGAAGGGACTGAGTATCTGTGCCTGAAAAGTTCCCGGGGTAACACTCAGGCCCGACGAACACAGAACCGTCCCTTCCGAGGCTGAGACCAATAACCTTTCTGAGTAAGGGAAGGGAAAATGTGTCAGTTCCTACTGGGGGCCGACTCCAGCCTCAGTCCCGGGGGAGGCAAAGCCCAAGCTTCCCTCACCCCAGGCCAACGTGGAAGTTAACCTGTCATCCTAACGATTTCCTGAAAACAATTATTTGAATACTTCAATCCCCTAACGTTTAAAACAGTCTTGCATAGTTGATAGCACTGTGGTGTATAACTGAAATTTGCTGAGAGAGTAGAACTTAAATGTTTTCACCAGAAATAAAAGGGAGGGCGGGATGTGAGGTGATGAGCCTGTTAATTAACCCAAGGGGCCGGGGGTGGAGGGGTGGGGGTGTGGGGAAGGGTGGGGAGGGGGTGGGGGGGGTCGGGGGGGAGTCCTTTGACCATGTATACGTAGCAAACTGTCATGTTGCACACTTACCTCTTACGATTTTCTTTTCAGTTATACTTCAATAAAACTAGAAAAAAAAAGCCTCAAGCCATTAAAAAAAAAAAAAAAAAAGCAGGGGAGGTTTCCAAGTACTTGGTCCAGTAAACTTGAAACTGGCTTTCTACAACATCACAGAGGGTCAGAGAGTAGACCTTGAACTTTATGTAAGCAGTACCATTAGGAGGGGGAAAGAATAGAATCATTGTTAAATTGAAAATATTTGTCTATTTTTCATATAAATAATTAATTAATGCAGTAGTCCTAATATATATTCTTCAGCTCCAGGAAGAGCTGTTGCTGCAGATAAAGTCCAAAGGCCTTGAGCTGGAGACTTCCTTCTTGCTCAGGGAAGGTCAGTCTTTGTTCTACTGGGGACTTCAACTGGTTAGACGAGGCCCACCCACATCAGGAAAGGCAATCTGCTTTACTGAGAGCCCACCAGTGTTAATGTAAATCTCACCCAAAAACACACTCATAAAGGCATTCAAAATGATGTTTTCTTGATCCGTTCATCAGTTGACGGACATTTAGGCTCTTTCTGCAATTTGGCTATTGTTGAAAGTGCTGCTATAAACAGGGTACAAGTGCCCCTGTGCATCAGCACTCCTGTATCCCTTGGGCAAAGTCCTAGAAGTTGTGGTTTATATACACAATGGAGTACTACGTGGCAATGAGAAAGAATGAAATCTGGCCCTTTGTAGCAACGTGGATGGAACTGGGGAGCATGATGCTAAGTGAAATAAGCCATACAGAGAAATACAGATGCCATATGTTTTCACTCTTATGTGGATCCTGAGAAACTTAAGACCATGGCGGAGAGGAAGGAAAAAAACAGTTAGAGAGGGAGAGAGCTGAACCATAAGAGGCTCTTAAAAATGGAGAATAAGCTGAGGGTTGATGGGGGGTTGGTGGGGGGGGCGATGGGTATGGAAGAGGGCACCTGTTGGGATGAGCACTGGGTGTTGTATGGAAACCAATTTGACAATAAGTTTCATACCAAGAAAATGATGTTTTCCCCAAAATCTTGGCATTGTGGCCTGGCCAAGTGGACATAAAATTTACCATCCCAGGAAATCAGAGTGTTGGAAGGATATTTTTATTCACTTGGCTTATTGACTTTGGTCAGACTGTTTCTTTCCAAAGTATACATTAGGTCTTATCTTCCATGGGGGTGGGGGTTGGCTGCACGGGGAGATTTGCTGGAACACGGGCAGCCCATGACAACTGGGAAGTATGATTGGTAAGAGGATCTTGGCAACATGGAAGAAGCCAGCCATTTATTTCCCTCCTTAGAGGCAGTATTTAAGTTGCTGGGAACATGAGCTAGCATGTTGGGTTTGGAAAACCAAAAGCTACCCTTTCTAATGCAGACAGAAACAGAAGGGACCCTGGGTCTACCGAGTAGAAGCCGTATGGGCTCTTATCTCTGAAATGCATGTAATAATCTATTCTGGGGATTCTGTTAAGGATCTGGATTTGCTGTCTTATTTTCACCATAGGAGCCTTTATATGTGACAAGTCAACAGGCAGATGAATGCACTCTCCCCTTCTCTGTCTTTCTATGTAGAGCTTGAGGAAACCTCCCCGACATTCCTCTGGCCTTGACTGGCATCACTAGAGAAGACCCATTTATGGACCAGCCTCCACTCTCACGGTCACTGGGACCAATGGCGCCGTGTACCTCACAATGTGACCAGACCTGATATACACGTACATAGCTGTGTAGCAGTATCAGGATACAGTCTGGGGATTGAGAACGAAGATCACTTCGTATAGCTGGAAATCCAAAGGGAATTCACATACAGAGGGAATGGATTGCAATTTTGCAACCTGTCACTGGCCTGGGCTAGAAGAGGTCTGACATCGGTCATGCAATATTCTTGCAAACAAGTGGCCAAATTAGATTTCCCAAGCCTCTTGTGACCCATTTATTTTCATTTTAAACAGACACGCCCTCACGCACGAGTATGGATGTGTGCAGGCACGTCTGTCTGGATTTATGTGTAGAGTTAATTTTTCCGATATGCCCTGTCTGTCCTGCCCCGCTTCTCGCACATCGCACACCTGTGAGATTTCATGGGCCAAAGGAAAAGTAAGAGTCAACACTTTTCCCTGGATGTTGGCAGCGTTAATAAAAGTTGGCATTTACTGAGGGCTTACTCTGTCCTGCACCAAAAGTTTCACACACAAGCTCTTACTTCATTGTCGCACACAGGACTACAGAGTAGGTACTTTGATCACACATTCTCTATCAGTAGTTCTCTAGAGAGTATCTCAATCTCCTAATTGTGACCTTGGGGCCGTCGACTTACTGATTATTTTCTTTTACTTAATTATGAAACAGAATCTATTTCCCCTTCCTGATACTTTTCTCCTTCACTTTTCAGTTCTCCATTCTACTTGCAACTTTCAGAACCACCCCCATCCTCCCGGGAGGAGAGAGGGGCTGGACGTTGAGTTAATAACCAGTCGTGCTTATGGGATGCAGTCTTCCTAAACGTTCATAAACCATGGGATCTGAGAGCTTCCAGCTGGGTGAACAGATGGAGGTGCTGGGGGGCTCGGGCAGCTGGCTAGAGCATGGGAGCTCCACACTCCTCCCCTATACCTTACCCTATGCATCACTTCCATCTGGATGTTTCTGCACTGTATCCTTTATTTAAAAACCAGTAGATGTTAAGTGTTTCCTGGAGTTCTGTGAGCTCTTCTAGCATATGACCGAACACCAAAGGGGTGGGGGGGGTTTTCTTAGGAAGCCCTGAGGTATTTGATCATAAGTACAGGAGGCCAGGACTTGTAAGTGGTGTCAGAAGTGGGAGGCAGTCTTGTAGGACTGAGCCCTTAACCTGTGGGGCTGTGCTAGCTCCGGTTAGATGGTGTCTGTATTGAATGATGGTGTCTGGAGAGTAGGCTAATCGGTAGGGATAAAAAGTTTGGGATAAAAAGACACCCATTTGGTGTCGGACGCGTTCTGTGGTAGAGAAGAACAGTGCTTTCATTTAGCACACGATACCTATCTGTTGATTTAGCGGAAGTGAACCTGCGTTGGAAGGGAACACAGATTTCAGGTAGCCTGGCTTCCGACTCAGCGTGGAGATGACATCTGGCATCTCAGAGGAGACGGAGATGAAGAGATGTTCTCTTCTTCCTTAGGGAGTTGTCACTGGCAGGAGGCTGGGTTGGGGGGTGGCTCCTGTGTTTCTCATGCAGCGTCTCTTCATCCACACAGGACCATGTCATTCTTCATTGCGGGAGGATGTGCACAGAAGCAACGTGGCCGGGATCTTTACCAAAAAATGCTTGCATTTTCTTCCCTTTGTGCTTCCTCTCCGCCGAATGGAAGCCGAGGACTTCGAAGCACTGGTGGCGAGTGGGGCAAGATGCAAGAGCCTGGGATCCTGAGTCATGACATGGAAAGAGAGGACTCACTGACCAGGAGCACCAACAGCAGGCCATTTTGTGAGCAAGAAAGACATCACGTTTGTGTGAAGCTGTTGAAAGCTCAGGGGTCGTTTCGGGGAGCAGGAGAGTTATCCTAACTTCATTGATTACTTTCTTTGCCAGGCAGATTACTGTTCCAGCTCTAATTGCTATGGCAACCTTAACTTGCTGTCTCAGCTCAGGCTGCTGTAACTGATACCCTAGACCCGGTGGCGTAAACAACGAACAGTCATCTCTCACAGTTCTGGAGAAGGCTCTTCCTGCTTGGCAGATGGATGGCTGTCTTTGTGTCGTGTTCTCATATGGCAAACAGCAGAGCAGGAAGCAAGCTGTCTGGAGTCTCCAGTAAGGGCTCTCATCCCACCATGAGGGCTCTACCCTCATGACCCAGTCACTTCCCAAAGGCCCCGCCTCCTAATACCATCATTTGGGGACTGGGGTTTCAACATGTGAACTGTGGAGGGACACAGACACGCAGTCTGTGATGGTTAATTTTATGTGTCCCCTGGACCGGGCCAAGGGATGCCCCTATAGCTGATAATACATGATTTCTGGAAAAGATTAGCATTTGAATTGGTGGACCAAGTAAAGAAGACCCACCGCCACCAGTGTGGGTGAGTATCACCCAATCCCTTGAGGACCCGAATACGGCAAAATGGTAGAGGAAGGGTGGGTTCTCTCTCTCTTCTTGGGCTGGGATTTCCATCTTCTCCTGCTCTCAGACACACTGGGGCGCCTAGTTCCTGAGCCTTCAGACTCCAGGACTAAGACTTAGACTTATACCTGGTTCTCCAGCTTGTAGACAACAGATTATAAGACTTCTTGGCCTCCATAACCTCATGAGCCAATTCCTGTAATAAATCTCCTCTTATCTATGTATCTCCTCTATTCCCCTATTGGTTCTGCCTCTCTGGGGAACCCTGACTAACACACACACTGAGACAAAAGCTGCCTTCTCCTCACTCCTATCCATGGGCTATTTATTGTTTTGACTTTTCAACCTCCACGAATTTATCTCCTCTTCATTGAGACCACCTTTTCCAATATTTATTATTATTTTTTAAATTTATTTTTTAATTAATTAATTTATTTTTAAATTTTTGTTAAATGTTTCTTTATTTTTGAGAGAGAGAGAGAGAGAGAGAGACTCCAAAGTGGGCTCCAGGCTCTGAGCTGTCAGCACAGAGCCCAATGTGGGGCTCAAACTCACAAGCTGTGAGATCATGACTTGAACTGAAGTCAGACGCTCAACCAACTGAGCCACCCAAGAGCCCCATTTTTATTCATTTTTTAATGTTTTTTTTGAGAAAGAGAGAGAGAGCATGAGCAGGGGAGGGGCAGAGAGAGAGAAGGAGACACAGAATCTGAAGCAGGCTCTAGGCTCTGAGCTGTCAGCACAGAGCCCAACTCAGGCTTGAACTGTGAGATCATGACCTGACCCAAAGATGGTGCTTAACCAACCGAGCCACCAGGCACCCCAAGACACCTTTTCCAACATTTAACAGATATTGTATCAGCCATAGGATTATATTCTTCATTGGTTATTGCTGGATGAGCACACAGACTCTTCTAGAAACTAGCAGTCATTTTCAAGTTATCTCCCCAGGAATTGCAGAGCCAGACGTGAGGCGCGAACTCATGAAACTGTGAGATCATGAGCTGAGCCGAAATCAAGAGTCGGATGCTTTACCGACTGAGCCACCGAGGCTCCCATGCCCTGTGGTTTTTAAAATAGCCTTTGGTTAATATGAACTCAAAGCCCATTTGCTTCAAAGCACATTTTGTTCTTAGCCTCTTGCATTGTAAATTATGAGGATTTACTGTCCAATTTAGTGAACTACAGAAATAAATAAGACTGCTAATGCGCCCGTCCTCTGGACACCTCCCGTGGCAGCAAAGGCCAGGGTCTGAGGACAACTGTTGATCACCCAGCATGTGCTGGAAGCAATGACAACTCGATGAGATGAATCCACTTACAGCATGTGAGGACGCTTTAGGAAACACCAGGAGAACTTTTAAAAATCCTCTTTTGTTTTACTGTTTCTGCGTCTACGCTCAGCCGCGGAGACTTCTATGCAGGAGAGGAACAGCTTTAATTATTGCCATAATTTGTGATCTCCCTGCTGGGAGTTTCCAACTCTGCAGAACAAGTTTGTTTTCATTTTTGTTGTGTTTTCTTCAAGGAAAGTCAAAAAGCATAATTTGGACAAAGGGTGAAATTCTACTTCTTTTAAGATTTCCTTCTTCGCTGTGTTCTATGCAGAGTTGCTGGGCAGGAGGGTGCTCGGTTCTTTCCTGTCCTGTGGGTGAGAGTATAAATCGGTTTGGAGGTCTATGGACGCTATCCTTCTGACTTTAAAACATGCACACCCTTGACCCAGGGATTTAGGAATGTAGGAATTTAACCCCAGAAAAAAAAGTAGACAAGTATGCCAAGATATATATCCAAAAAGCTTACAAAAAACAATAGACTCTTAAGTGCAGAGAACAAACTAGTGGTTGCCAGAGGGGAAGGAGTGAGGGGATGGGGGAAACAGGTAAAAAAGGAAGGAAGGAAGGAAGGAAGGAAGGAAGGAAGGAAGGAAGGAGAAGAAGAAAGAAAAGAAAGAAAGAAAGAAAGAAAGAAAGAAAGAAAGAAAGAAGAAAGAGGGGAGAGAAAGAAAGAGAATGAAAGAAGGGAGGGGAGGGGAAAGGAAAAGAAAGGAAAGGAAAAAAGAAAGAAAAGAAAAGAAAAAAGAAAAAAGAGAAGAAATGGAAAACCACAAATTTCAAAAACTTTAAGCTGTGCTCAGGGTGGTGGGGACAGGTTGAGTGAGTGGGAAAGGGCCGTGGGCAGGCTTGAAATACTACAAAGAATCATGTGGGAGGCCAGGTGGAGAGAGACGGAGTTTAAAAGAATATCTATATCTATATCTATATCTATATCTATATCTATATCTATATTTATATCTATATCTAGATATATATTTAATGTGACCATTGCACATTTTTGCTCATACTAGAGCCATTTTGTCTTAATTTCTTTTTTTGCGTGTTTTTGTCTTGAAACCTTTGCTTTTTGTATTTAGCCTGGAATTCACCATCATATAGCTTCATCTTTGTTTGGAAGACATTTCACACATTCCTGTGAAGATTTTCTGACTGTCCACCATTGCGCCGACGTGCTGAGCTTTAACAAAGCACGACGTGGGGCACGATACTTCCGTGTGTGGCTTGCGGACTGTGGACTGTGTGCCTCCCTTAAGTTCCTCAGTGCTTGACGAGGCTGAGAAAAAGGCAACCCCTTCTCAGTGGGGCTAAGCTACTGTCCCCATTCTGGTGTAGACGTGATGCTGTTGGTTAAGCCCTGTGACACGAGGTTTTGAGGGCAAAACAGTGAAAAAGTTTGCGACTTATTTTCCCTCGGAAGACCGAAGCTACGTTTGGCGGGTCTATGTACCCATCAGTGCGAATGTGACTGTGTGTGTGTGTTAGTTTAGGGAAGCATGATAGAATGTAGATCCCGTCTCTACAGCTCAGGGGGAACTTTCTGAAAAGCAAAAGCAGATCGTACCATCTGTATTTCTGTCTGAAAGACAGCATGTCTGTCCCACTCCAAGGAGACAGATGCGCCGAGACACCTGTGGGGTTCCTGCGTCCCCATCTCTCTTTGGGAATCTGAGAAATCACCTTCATTTCAACGTCTCTCTGCCGATGGAGGACCCCACTCCCTTTGCTTGCTCTGGTCTTGGTTTTCCTGTGGGAGCATCTAAATCGTCCTTGCCTTCCTGCCTCTTTGCCCTGTCGTCCTGAGGCTTGTCTACAACCTGGCACTTACATCATATGAAGCTGCTTTGGATTCATGAAGGGAAAAGGAATAGTTCTGTAAAGGATCACGCAGTGGATTGCGCAAGCTAGCAAATTATCAAATACCTGTGACTCTCGGTGCAGGGCTGAGACAGGTGTCACAGACCACCTGGTTGAGCTCCTTTCTTTCTCTTTAAAAAAATTTTTTTCTAATGTTTATTCATTTTTGAGAGAGAGAGAAGGAACAGGGGAGGGTCAGAGAAAGAGAGAGAGAGAGAGAGACCCAGAATCGGAAGCAGGCTCCAGGCTCTGAGCTGTCGGCACAGAGCCCAACACGGGGCTCGAACTCACGGACCGCGAGATCGTGACCTGAGCCGAAATCAGACACTTACCCAACTGAGCCACCCAGGTTCCTGGAACTCTTTTCTCTTTCAAGTGCAATGAGACAGGAGAGAATTGCATCTTCTCTGGAGGGTCACCGAGAGGTAGAACGTGGATTATCTGATTTCCGTTCAGAGGTGTTTCTACAGCAAAGTGCCAATTGAATCTACAAAGAAGCCTTTGTTTAGAACTATGGAAATCTACTAGGTTTCCATATGATTGGCCAGTCAGTCACCTAGTAAAAATTTATAAAGCACCTCCACCCATGCTGGGTCCTGGGTATGGAGCAGTGACTACGAATTCAAGGGCACCATGTGGATTTTACCTCCAATGGAGAATATGAGCATTAAGGCAATACTTCCCAGCGAGTTGAGAGCAAAAGAGAGGAAGCACAGAGACTCACGGGGGCCATATAACAGGGGAGCAAGCCCAAGTGTTTCATGACTCAGGTCTGCACGTTGGGGCAAGGAGCTGTTTATTTTCCAGGAGGATGGGGCCCTTGAAGGCAGTGTGCGAGGGGAGTGTAGGAGTTATCTCATCAATGGCCTTCTGGGGTCATTCTGTTGGGTTGTGCCCATTTGGCAGAGGAAGAAACTGAGGGTAAGAAACTTGCAGTGATTTGTTTGGAGTCGCGCAGACTGGGGGTGCGAGAAGAGCCACGTTGGGCGAGGGGCTGGGGCCGTGGTGGTTGCAGGGATAGTGGAGCCTGAGACCACCTCCTCCTGGGAGATGAGGGGTAGGCCAGCCCCAGGCACCATGGTAGGTACCTCACCCCCACCCTGCCAGGCTCCCTATGAAGCAGGTGCCAGGGGTCTGTACCCCAGCTCTCCTCTGCCAGAGAGGGTGCATCCTGCCCTCACTGTCCCTCCTGAGACATGGCCCTAACCAGAGGGTGTCTCTGGGGCCCCGAATTGGGGAATGTGGGGACATTGTCACTTTGCCAGAACGAGCTCTGGTTTTAGGTCACTTAAAACATTTTTTTTTAATCTGCATTCATTTTTGAGAGACAGAGAGACAGAGTGCGAGCGGGGGAGGAACAGAGAGAGAGGGAGACAGAATCCGAAGCAGGCTCCAGGCTCCGAGCTGTAAGCACAGAGCCCGACGAGGGGCTCAAACCCACGAACCATGAGATCATGACCCGGAGATGAAGTTGGACGCTCAACTGACTGAGCCGTCGATATTCGTGTACATTTTAAAATACCCACCACGGTCAAGCGAGTTAACGTGCCCATCAGCTCACACAGTTACCATCTTGTGTGCAGAGGGCGGACATCACCAACGATCTACTCTCTTAGCACACGTCAAGCACACAAACGGTATCGTTAACTACAATCCTAGCACCACACATCACATCTCTGGCACTTACTTACCTTGGCGCACCTGAAACTTTGGATGGCTGAGTTTTCTTCCCGGTTTGTTTTACATTCTGGAGAAACACACAGAACATCACGTTACCGTCTTGACCATGTTGAGGGTGTGCCGTTCCGTGGTGTGACGGATGCTTGTACGGGACAGCCGTCACACCGCCCGCCTCCAGAACTCTCTTCACCTTGCAAGACGGAAGGTCTGCACCCTTTAAACAATAACTCTGGGGGGCAGTTTTGAACCTGAACAGAGGGCTCTTAACAAACGTGATGGCTCATTTGCATCTTTGCAAAGAGGGTTTGCATGTCTAAAAGAAACTAATACGACATACAAAGAAACAAAAAATCTCCCCTTTTCTCACGTCTGTTCCAGAGCCAGGTTGAGGTTTCGGCTCTCTCGTTTTTTCTTCACGACTATTCTTGACTGCTGACACTTATTCCAGATGGGTGACATTTATTGAACACCTACCATGTGCTGTCCTCAATGCTTTTTAAAAATGTTTTATTTACGTATTTTGAGAGAGCGAGCGAGCGAGAGAGCTCATCCACGCGCCAAGGAGAGGGAGAGAGAGAGAATCCCCATCAGTGACAGTGTGGAGCCCAATGTGGGGCTTGATCTCGTGTCTCTGGGATCATGACCTAAGCTGAAACCAAGAGTCAGACGCTCAACTGACTGAGCCACCCAGGTGCCCCTGTCCTCAATGCTTTCAATATGAATAATCCCCAAGAAAACATGGGAGAGAAGATGTTGGTGGCATTTTTTTAGCCCAACGATACACAGTGCAGCATTGTAGAAATGATGAAATAGGTAAATGAGAAGCATCTGACGCCCTGTTGGGTAACCCTTACTCCACAAAGGAAAGAGGTAGAACCCTGCGTTGCTTGAATGGGTGTCTCCCTTTGTGAGCCTTGTTATTCTCGGGCAGTGAATGAAGGAGCTGGGCTGGATCAGGTCACGCAATCTAAAAGGGGCTGAGACAGAATTCAGACTCAGGTCCTCCGGACTCCAAAGCCAGTGCTCTCCCTGATGCCCCATGGGCTATTCCGAGATCTTAGTTACATGTGCTGTTGGATGGTAGACCAGTTTGCCCTCTGCGGGCTGCCACGGCCAGAGGACCAGAACGGACCAGAGGAGACGGCTGTGGGAGATCCGGGAGGGGCTAACAGACGTTAAACAGGACAGCACATTTTCTCATGAAATGGGAAATGAATTTATTTTACATTAAAAAAATGTTAATGTTTATTATTTATTTTTGAGACAGAGGGACAGACAGACAGACAGAGCACGAGCAGGGAAGGGGCGGATAGAGAGGGAGACACAGAATCTGAAGCGGGCTCCAGGCTCTGAGCTGTTTTGCCCTTATAAATACGCTGTATTGTTTTATGGCCTCACTTCTGCGTGTTACCAGGAGTCACTGAGGCCCCCGTTGCACGGAGACGTGTGGCTCGAAGGGCCTGCTGGGGTTCCCTTTCCCTCTCGTTGTGTATGTCTTCTAGCTGGATGGATGCTGGTTCCCCAGCCCAGCCCCTGCCTTTGGCCCTCAGTCTCCTTTTCAGTTCAGAATGAGCCCCGCACGCATGCCCCAGACGGACAAACCGGCATCCTCTTCCAAACGGGTGCCCTTGGTGCCAACGTAAGGGAAAGAAGACAAAATGGCACGGCAGGGTCCTTGACTTTCTCCGCTTCGTAGCCAAGATAGAAACTACAGATTATTTGCTCACTCTCGACAGTAATCACACGAGTACAGACCTTTGTCCACGGGTGACATTTGCCCTGGAGCACAGCGAGGGCAGGCCAACACCTGACTCAACGCTTTTGTTTCCCTTGCTCTGTGCCCTGATGTCGTTGGATGCGCGAACGCATCCCTCATCTCTGGCCGCCACACAGCACCGCAGACTGGGAGGTCTGAACCAACAGACGCTCACTGTCTCCCAGTTTCGGGGACTGGGAGTCTGAGATTAAGGTATCCGACGGGTTGCATTTTTCTGAAGCCTCTCCTCTTGGCTTGCAGATGGCCATCTTCCAGCGGTCTCCCGTCTGTACCCGTCAGGACACCAGTCATGTCAGATAAGGTCCCATCCACTTGCCTCATTTTAACGCAATTACCTCCTCCAAGGGCCTTTCTCCAGATACTGTCATATTCTGAGGGACAGAGGGTTAGGACTCGGACATGGGGGGTGAAGGGGACACCGTTCAGCCTATAACAATGGAACTGGTGCTCATTCACCCAGAGGATCCTGAAGTGTAGGGAAAGTTTTGAAAGGAGTAGAGACTTACTTAAACTGAGTAACGCAGGCAGACGGTTCGAGGCTTCCCGATTCCTACAGAGCGAATGCCTCTGACAGCCACAGTCCTAGAAATGAAGGTAGCTTACAGAGAGACAAATTCAGCGTGGAGTCTGAAACTTCCTAGCCTGCCGAACACGGGAGGTGTGTTAGATTTACAAAGCCGGAAACCTGAGAACTCGGGGGATTCGGGATCTGGTATCTACACTTCCTTCAACGCCGCCTCCCACTGGTAGTAGTTAGGTACCCTCGGAGGATGGCACCCAGTGGGTGGTGGGACTCCGTTCCAGGGAAAGCAAGCCCTTTCTCCGCGTGTTGCCTTCTCCTTCCCACCACCAAATGCTTTCGTAGGGAAAAGGCCATTTCCGTGGGCTGGTGAGGGGCACAGGCAGCCACTGAACCCCGGTTCCAACAGTCACCTTTGCCTCTTTAAGCTTAACTCCTACGTCTGAGCGGAGCTCAAACCCACACATGACCGAGCTCACGAACCCTAGAGCTCTCGTTCCAGATACGGGGAGGGCACGCAGAGCTGGGCACGCTGCCGGTCTGCGCATGTGCACGTAAACCCAGCCGGCCGCCGAGGCACAGCCACAGCGAAGAACGGCACAAGGAGAGGTCACGGGTCAAATCAAGTCACCGGAGCTTCGCCTTGAGATTGTTTGCTTTTGTCTGATTTCAACCATCCAGGTCCCGCGGGCTCGGGTCACGGATAGACTTGAAACCGCGGGCGGGGAAGAAACTTCACCGAGTGAGTAGACACACAATGCGTCTATTTAGGGACCAAGTTTCTCTCCCCTCCCCCGCCCCGTGCAGAGTCGGGTCACGAGGTAACCAGTTTTTCCAGGGAAAGATTTTTTTCTTCTTCCCGTCTTGATAGGAGAGTGACAAATACTATTTACTAAAGGAAAGAAGAGAGCGAGCGAGCGAGCGAGCTTGTGTCCTGACCACAAAATAACAACCCCGTAGATCACACTAACTGAAGACTCCACATCTTATAAACACAGCACGCTGCATTACTCAGCGCTGAGTTATTATGTTTCATTGCAGAGAGCAGCCGACTCCGAATATATTAATGATTCATGCTTGCCTTGGCAGAACATAATGTATACTAATCACACAGAACCAGGGTACAAGAGCACTTTAAATGCATTTGTCCAGTTAATAGTTCGACTTAATCTGATATTTCACTGGGTCACCGACCTTTTCATTGTAGGTAATGTACGGAGGAAAATGTATGGTCGGCACCGTGGTGAATCGACGGAGGGCTTTCTGGTTACCAAGCAACGTGCTCCTTAAGCTCTACGTCTGCATAATTCTGCCCAGACTTCTGTTGCTCTCGGCCGTTGAACTGAAGTGTGGCTCGGCGAGCTTGTGCGTGTGCGTGTGTGTGCGCCCGGGTGTGTTTTGGGGAGGGGAAGACACCACAGGCACAAAGTAGCTCATTGAGGCTGCTTTTTATAGGCATTAAGCAATAAGCTTCCATTATAAACAACCATGCCAGAGTTAATACTCAATAAACAGTATGGTTTATAAGCAATTAGGGACCCAGATCTCAAAAATAAGACAGTTCAGCAGAATGAGAGCAGCTACCCTAACAATGCTTAGTCAGATACGTGGCTTGTTAAAAGTGTCATAATTCTCCTTTAAAAAGCAATTAACAGTTTGGTGTATTCGGGTCCGCCAGGCGCGGTCTCTTAATCAAACGTGAACACAATCAAAGAGGCACTTTCCAGCTTTATGTAACGGACAGCCGCGTACCCAGAAAGCACAGTTGAAAAATTAAAGGGCGAATTGACGTTCCCTCCTGTCTGTTGATCAGACAGAGTCTGTTGAAGACATCAAGACGGGTCTGATAAATGCATTTTGTCGGGTTTTCAAAGAAAGCCAGCCCGCTACTCTATTTTCCCAATGTCTTTGTACTTCTTGGTAACGTTGCAGGTTGACAAAAATCTGTTTTCCAGTTCCGCCTTGAAATCGTGGCGGGTGATTGGAGACGCAACGCGCGTTTGCTGTGTGTTGTCTTTCACGACCGTGAACGCAAATCCGTACTTCTTATCCTCTGCAGCCGCTGGGATTGTTTGGAGGTATTTTATAATTGGATTGGAAACTAAGTTAGAGATTTCCTTGACCTGCTGTATCGGAGGCTAATGCACTGTATTTTTAAATACACTTCTGAATGAGGTAAGCTTCCAACGCCATGCTGAGGTGCTGGGAAACTGGGCAGAGACGAATGGGTTGCCTTCCTTCCAGGGACTCACCATCCAAGACAGATTTATAATCAATGACACGTTTCCTTTTAAAGCACCATGAAATGAGCGTATCGTAGATCGAAACTATTGGCATTTTAAAATCACTTATTTGACCCTTTTATCCAAAAAATATATATGTATTTTAAGTCAAGGATGGAGGGAAATGTGCAGGCAGACGAGGGACAATATAGTGTGCAAAGGTAGTTGGTGGAAACGTCAAATTGAACACCGAATTTGAGACTTGGTTCATCTACTGTCCTTTCTCCCCGGCGTTAGGCATTTTAGAATGTTGTTCCAGGAGGCTAGCTGTTGAAATTCCTCCATTTTATGACTGGACCCCTTTCTATCCCGCTGAACGTGTGGATAATAGAACATCAGCGTGTTCATACTTGTCAGCTCTGGGGACTCCGGGTTTGTCTGTGAGGCCACCAAACAGGATGGATAATTTCTAGTGGTCAGCGTCTCCCAATCGGTGATTTAACGGATCGCTCAACCCTGAAAATTTTGTGTATGCAGGTTTAGGGAAGAGAAATTAATATGAGGCAAAGCAATAACTGAGGGGGGGAAATGAGGTCTAAGGACTTCTTTAACAGACAGATAGAAATGTGCAGGCTGAAGACCAAATTTTGAATGAACCAAATTTTGGAAAAACTTCCAAGCCAATCGTTCAAGACGCGGAGTTAGTTCTCAGAGTCGGGATTTGAGTGCTATCAAGCGTGGGCTGAGAAAACTCTGTTTCCCTCCCCGTGGGAAGTTTAGAAGGCCACTGTGCCAACATCACGCAGTCTCCAGCTGCAAAAGTATATACATGGTCCCTAAGCTCACCATTGTTTGTGCGTTATTTTCCTTCCACAGCTCTTCCCTAAGTCTTTTGTACCCTGCGCGCCCCAGACATTATTCTCCGCGTAGGGGGAGGGCTTCTCACTGCCCTTTGCTTCATTTTCCCCTCCTCCTCTGTACCCATTCCCTAATTCTGAGCACGCAAGGGGAAGACCAGCTGTGAGGGAGTATCCCTCAGCGTTGGAGAGAAGATGCATGTGTGCGGAATCCTAAGGGATTATTCAGGAATGAAAAATTTCCTCTCTCGTTAGCAGAGTGTAGAGGGTGAGCCGGAGTTTGGGGAAATATATGGCGGTAGAACTCAATCCACAGAATGGAGTACAGCGTATGCTTCTTCTCCAAACAGCTCCTTATAAATGCACCTGTTTATGTAAGGTTGCACAGTTAGAAATGCATTCCTTTGGCAGTAGGGTATGGCGAGAGGATCTCCATGAAGCCACAGTCAGCCACTCGCTGTAATTAGGCAGATTGAGTCCTCTGCAGTATACCGAGGGTGGACTGATCGGGAGTTCCCAGGGGCTGGTGCAGAGATCCAGAGTAGAGATGCTTCCTCTCGATCCGGGAGGGGATTTGGATAAAGGAACAGTGTGAAGAAGCCGCAAGGATCCGAAACGGGACGTGGGGCAATGCTGAATGCAGTCCGTACTCCGTGAACAAGTTTCTCTAGGGTTTTCCCTGCTAGCCAGCTCCCCCTTCCAGAAAGTGCAGAGCAGAGTTACCAACCCCTGTGCTGCTTCCTCCCTAACTGACTTTGTTCCCTTGGAGTCAGCTTAGTCCTAGTGGACACTGAATTCTCAGTGGGGTGGGTGGCGGGATTTATTGAAGTGAGAAGCACAGTAATACGTATTGACAGTGGCAATGAAGAGGTCAATATTGACCTCCGGGGACAGTAAATCCTGACATTCGCTGAACCACGACGTCGATATTCCGAGGGTGGTGTCAGAAGATGTGCCCTGGATGTGCTCCCCAGAAGAAGCTGGAAACACCTTTTCAGGGAGTACGTGCCTGTAGCTTGGCTGTTCCTCATTTACACTAACTGTGTAAAGTGTGCAGGAATGGAGAGTTTTGGGGAAATGGCGTTGCTGCTTTTTTTTATTTTTGAAAAGATAAAGACACTATTGCCTATCAGAAACACATCTGCCTTTTAATTTTAATTTTTTAAAATATTTTTTAATGTGGAGTGCCTGAGTGGCTCAGTCGGTGAAGCGTCTGACTTCAGCTCGGGTCACGATCTCACGGTTCGTGGGTTCGAGCCCCGCGTCGGGCTCTGTGATGACAGCTCAGAGCCTGGAGCCTGTTTCCGATTCCGCGTCTCCCTCTCTCGCTGCCCCCTCCCCCGCTGGTGCTCTGTCTCTCTGTCTCCAAAAATAAACATTAAAAAAAAATTTGAAAATATTTTTAATGTTTACTTATTTTGAGAGAGGGGGAGGAGCAGCGAGAGAGGGAGAGAGAGAATCCCAAGCAGGCTCTGCGCTGTCAGCACAGAGCCGAACGTGGGGCTCAAACCCACAAACCTCGAGATCGTGACCTGAGCCGAAATCGGGTCAAATGCTCAACCGACTGAGCCACCCAGTGACTAATTACTTTTAATTTTTGACTGTGACGTCCTTCTTCTACGCAACACACAGGGAACAGGTGGCAGAGGCAGGAGGGAATGGCTGATCGGATCTGTGTGTGCACCAAGCTGTCCACGGCTCCGGCTGTCGAGGCCCCGTTACTCTCCCAAGCAGCGATGCACGTTCACGCATTGATTTTCCATCTACCTTCTTTAAATGAAGCTTTCCTTCCCCCGATGAAGTATTAAGCCATTGAATAAAAACCAACATCAGAGAGAGTCTGTTAAAAAGAAACCTTCCCTGCCTGTCCTGGGTTTCACATAAATGGAATATTGTTGTTCTTTTTGCGAGAGCAGTGCCTCGGACCCCCGTGCATGTCCACGCTGAGGCACCAGGGTGACAGTCACAGCGTGACTTCCCCTGTGCTCTCTGGCCGTGGACGCAGCCTCGTGTTTCACAATTACTGATAAGGCTTTGAAAAACGAACGCCACACGTGTGACAAATTCCTATTCAGTAGAAGTGACTGGCACTCATTTCTCTCCCGAGAGCAGGTTATGATGGGGGAGAGGGGACAGGGGACCTTATGCTTTGGGCACCTGCAGGGAGATCGTGGCAAAGACCCGAGCAGGGAAAGCCAAGTTTCACCTGGAGTGCTTGCAAACACATTTCGAGCAATGATTGTGCTTCAGACACTGTGTAAGGACCTGGCATGGGTTCTTAATGCCCATTTCACAGATGGAGGGATAGAGGCAGAGGAGATGAGTAAGTTGTCCAAAGTAACAAGGCTAAACTGGGGAGCTGGGCAAGCCCAGGTCATCTGCCTGAGTGAGAGCCACGTTCTTCACGGAAGGTTCTGAAACTCAGCTCTGTCTTGCCTTCTCCCTAAAGAAGGTGGACCCATTGCAATTTTATTTCACACTTGTTGGCCCATGTGCAGCTCTGTGCTGGTGACTTGAGTCCAAGTGGACAGAAGAACAGGCTCCAAGCTCAGGAGAGGTGCTCGGGCTCCTGGCCATGTCGTGGGCGTGGTTCCCAACTTGGACGGGATGTCCTCCTCCTCTCCTCCCCGTGCCCACCTCCCCGCTTTAAATTGGTCATGTTGGCGAAAGGGGTCGGGACCACTTCTCTCTAGATTCTTGTTCACTTCAGATCTGAGTCCAACCGTGGTGCTTTCTTCTGAGCTTGGGACCTTGGGTTTATCCTGAAGTAAGGCAAATGCTGCAGAGAGAAGTCGAGAATTGGCCGGGCTCCTAGCGTCCTCCCGGGAAACACGGCCCCACCAGGGGGCTTCCTTCGCCCATTGGGTCTGGGAATCTCTTCGTGGGTCCTCTCAGTCTGTCACACTCTGTCTCTCAAAAATAAATAAAATCGTTAAAAAAAAAAAAAAAAAAAAAAAAGGAAGACATTAAAGTCAGAGATCGTCCCAGAGGGAAATTCTGTGTTAAGAAACCTGTAACATGCAACCCGAGGACGCGGCTATGATGACCCAAACGTTGTCTGAAGACTCTCTTCCCGTCGTGTCCCGCTCCCAGACCCTCGCGACCCTGGTTCGCCAGCCTGCTGGGTACAAGGTCTTAGGTTCAGCGCGCGTGACTGCAAAACGGTCCTACAGATACCTTGCCTATTTGATAACTAACGCGAAACCAGCTGTAAGATTTAAAATTAAGCCGCAGCCCAGACGTACGTCAAGGGACGACGGGAGAAGCCAGACGTGGTCTATGCGTAGGTGGAACACGATGGGGCCTTAACGAAGGAGGAAATCCTGCCGCTTGCTGTAACACGGCTGACCCTGGAGGACATCGCACCCAGGGGGATGAGTCATTCACAGGAGGACACGTAGCGCCCGAGTCCACTCACGTGAGGCACCCTCGCACTGTCAAATCACAGACACAGCCAGGAGCATGATGGTTGCCAGAGGCTGGAGGAGGGGAGAGTGGGAACCCCTGGTTATTGGGCACAGGGTTTCAGATTCGCAAGAGGCTCGGGTTCTGGAGATGTGTTGCACCACCCGCATTATGGTTAATGCCAGGCCACGGACACTTACCAATGGTTAACACGGTGGATGTTGTATTGTGTGTTCTTTACCACAATAAGACATGATTATGGTGCACGTTCGCTCCTCTTCTACTGGGGAACATGCTCTTGAAATACTGAGCAGACAGTCGGTTAAGCGGCCGACTTCGGCTCAGGTCACCATCTCGCGGTCCATGAGTTCGAGCCCCGCGTCGGGCTCTGTGCTGACCGCTCAGAGCCTGGAGCCTGTTTCAGATTCTGTGTCTCCCTCTCTCTCTGACCCTCCCCTGTTCATGCTCTGTCTCTGTCTCAAAAATAAATAAACGTTAAAAATTTGTTTTTTAAAAATACTGAGCAGAGGAAGTGAGACGCAGCGAAACAGAGAAAGCTCACTTATTTTCGTATTATTTTCCCTATGACAGAGGTCACGTTGGGGAAGGTGGGTTTGAGGATAAGGTTCTCGACTGTGGATTCTTTCCAGAAGCAGGGACGAAATGATGAGATGGCTTACCCCGCTTCTAGACCCGGAAGGATAGGGACCCACCGGACGGGGGTGACCTTTGATGGGCACTCCCTCCAGCACACCAGGCCTGCGGAAGCCCACGACGGGCGCTGCCTCCTTTCGCCCCCGGCTCCGGGGTCGCGAGCGTTCACGTCCAGGTTGGAGAGCTGAGGCTCGCGGAGGGGCGGAAGGAACTTGCCCCCGGCTGGTAACTGCAGGCCTGCATCCCAACCGCCAAGTTCTTCGACGCGATTATTTACTGCGCCGTGAACTGCCTCTTGAAAGGTTAACTTTGATTAATCTCGCCCCTCGTGCATGCCCGTTTGTTCAACGGCTCCGGGGCCATCTATCCTGCTATCAGCCCGCATCCACTTCTCCAGCTCATTAACAAAGATATAATAAGGAATTCCTGTCTGTCCCCGGGGCACAGACCTACACCAGGCTCCTGACATTTCCCCGGCTGACAGATTCCTAACAAACTTGCGTTAATTAGGGATATTCCAAATCACCCCCTGGACGCTCTGTACTGAAAATCCCCTGGAGCACACCAGACCTACCCATTTGCCTCGTCTGGAATTCTCCTTTGCTTCTTTTGGCAAGGCCCGGATACCCTTCGCCCGCCGTCTGTCTTCTGTGCCCCGGCCCGCTCCCTTCTAATTGTGGCAATATTTCTGAGACCAGATCCGTAAGCTCATTTCCTCCCTTCGGCTCTCCATCGCAGGTGCTTGGCGAGCTAGAGTCCCTGAAAGAGTAGCACGTATATCTTCTCCTCTGTTGGCTTCCTCTTCCTTTTCAAGGACGCTCACCCATTTTTCTGACGGGAAAACCAAGGACCTAGGAGTTGAGTGGTTCTTTGCCAGTTGTTAACGTTACATTCATTTTCTTAAGCAATGGCCTTGTATCTGGTCCATTTTATTCCTCGACTTTGATTATTATTTTTTAATGTGCTTTCTGTTCTTTGTTCCTGCCATTTTTCACAAACCTGAGCTCCTTCTGGCCCATGGCCTCTCAGACGCTACTCTCAGAGGTCGCAGTGTCTGGTGTATTCCTTGCGCGGTGGTTAGGTGTGAGCAGATATGACTTCCTTTGCGTCCTGAGCCGTGAAGCTGCTAGCAAGTAGGTCAAGTGTAGGCGCACGCCAGGACTGGTAAAATGAATGTGGTGCGATGTTCTGAGAGTTGAGGCCTCCCTGGCACTTCTGGTGTCTTTGCGCTCCTTGAGGCCAGATTTGGAGAGCATCTCGGTTCTCCGGCTGCCTAGGTGATCGGTCCCAGCTGACAACCACCCCACCCCCCCTCCCCGGGTCTTGGGAGCCGTGGCCGTGGCTTTGACCTGCTCGCCACACATTGACCAATGGAATCCTCGGCCGCGGATCGTAAGGGATCTGCTGATAAGCTGGTGATGCAGTAATTCATCTGCGTGTGAATTGATGAAAAATTCAAAATATCCAACTATACACCTTAGAGGATTTCAGACGCTAACCGCAGTCCCATTATGTAGAAAGCTGGAAGTCGTATGAATCCTAATCAAGCGATAGTCCTTCGGCCCTTGGTCAGACTCCCAGAGCAATAATTTATAAGCAGTAAAATCAATACTTTGTCAAATTGGTTGACACTTCTCCAAATCTACAGGGGAGAAAACGAACAAACAAACGCCTGTTCGCTCTAGTGGAGGGACAGACGTGGAAGCGGAGAAATCACAGGAGAATCTGTTGTTTGCTGCAACTCGGACTGACTCAGAGCCCCAAGCCTGCCAGGCTGGCAGCGGGTCCCGCTCTCCCAGACATGTGTTCAGAAGGCAGCACTACCAAGTAATGCGTGTGATGGGATTGTTCTTAATTCCAGTGGCAAATTCTGCTCCTTGGCTTATTCACTGACCCCACAATGTGACAATGAATCTATTGTAAACTCACTTGGGTTCTGAAGAAACTAATAATTAATATCATGAGAGATCCAATTACGACGTGATGGCAGAAGGTAATCCATTCTTCTCCCTCGCTTTTCTTCCCGCCTCCCCGTTCCTGTACCGTTTCAAGACTAAATTTCATCTTTATCCGGGTAACACGCGGACGTCGTTGGAGGAATCCAGTACCCGTAGTTCTGAGAGACTTCTATTGAAAAATGGCTTGTGTTAGGGTGCGCAAGAGACAGAACCTGGCGAAACGCGTGGGCGCGGGTGGTTTCATTGGGAGGTGCTTCCCAGGAGCACTGACTGAGGAGCTGGAAAGTGGGAAAGGAAGGGGAGGGAAGGAGCCCGTCGGGGAGCGGTGATATGCGGGACAACTCTGTATGCAGCTGGGGTTTAACCCCACCAGGCGGCCCTGGGGTTGGGGTAGGACACGCCTCAGGGTTGACCCACCCGAGGGCTGAAGGGTTTGGAATATTCACCTTCCACTTCCCACCCGTGATCGGTGTGAGGGGCTCTGGGAGCATCAGGCCCTCGGCTCTTCACCTGTCCCCGCGGCTGAGCCCGCGGGGGAAGAGTCCCCAACCTTCCAGCAGGTGCAGGGAGCAGGGGGGCACAGCCGTCTCCTGAGAGCCCTGACACAGCTCTCTGGTGTCCCTCATCGTCCTCACCCCATCCCCATGATAAGAAGCCGCATCCAACCTTTTAGTTTTTTTAATTGCCTCTATATTTCCTGGTCACGCACATACACTACCGTTCGTTCATTTATGATTTTAGATAATATCTTGCCTTTTTGATCATTTGAGGGTCTCGCTCTCTTCAACCATCACCCCGCCCGTTTTCTCTTCCTCCGTCTTCTCCTGTGTCAAACGGTGGCTATGTCAATCAACGGGAGGACGCCGTGTAAGGATTCCCACTAATGAGTCAAGAAGCATCTTACGCTACTTTGTTATTGTTGGAATTGTGGCCTCATTTTTCCACTTGCCGAGTTTCCTATGCACGTATCACTAACTCTTTCCAGATGCTCTGACACATCTGGCACATGCCTGCTAACGACCTTGCCAGATGCTTCCGGACGCTTCCAGACAATCCATCGGTTCTGTCCTGCCGCCCACTGGGGGTGTCCTCTGTGCTCCCCCTCTTCTGTCCGGTTTGCTTTCGAAGCCTGGCACAGAGCCGAGTCGCTGGGACTTTCCTGTGCCGCCGTCCCGGAGCCTGTTGTCTCCGTCCTAGGCCTTCCTCTTTCTTCGTCCCTAGCTGAGGCAAAACATGCCATCGTGAGGAAGCAGGCAGGACTGCTCTGTTCCCTGGAACAGCTTCTCTGCAGGCCACCATTTCTGCAGAGTGTCTGGGAGCAAAGTGAGCGGCTGAGGCCAGAGTCCTCAATCTCCAAGCGCAGTTGTCACTTCACATGTGGTTTCGGCCTAATGTTGCTGCCGGCTATGCCTGGTGTCCCCAGGTCCCAAGCGTATTTCATTCATTCATTCATTCACTCATGCATTCATTCAGACAGGAACCCTCTTGTCTGCTGCTGCAGAGAGGGAGGGGTGCTACCTGGCTGCAGGGGTTGGGGTGAGCAGTACTGAAGGGGGGTCCCCACCCGTACCGTGTACGGATTTGAGACAGGACCGGGCCGTTGTCGGCTTACCCCGATCTTCCCTGTTCGAGCTACCCTCTCAGCACGTCTGTACCCCGAGGGGAGACGTGTCACTTCTCATAGACGTCGCCCCTTTGCAGGCACCCTACTGTCTGTACCCCGCACGTCTCAGCACCCCCAGCTCAGTGAGTTTCGACAAATGCTTATACCCGTGTCTCAGATACTTCGTCCAAGAATATCCCCTCCTCTGTTCAACACCCTTATTGCAAAGGGGTCCTGCCCCCCCCCAACCCTGAGACGTGATCGGCACAGTGCCGTCTTTTGTACGGGTGGAAACGCTGGAGCGGAAAGGCGAAAGGCTCTTGAAAACGGGCGTTTGGGAGCCTGCATGTATTGAGGACTTTGGGGAAAATGCAAGCTTCCACTAGACGCAGCCCTCCTGTCCAACAACGTCCACCAAAATCTTGTCGCCGAGTCTTGCCAATGTATGGAAACGTCATCAGAAATGGGATCCCTGGATTCACATATTAACGGGACTGCGAAAAGATGCAGTTGAACCAGACCGAAACCCTATCAGCCTGCACCTCTTCCCATCTCTGATCTGGAGCCTCCGAGATCTCACTGATCCGCTGCTTTGATCTGTCAGGAGGGGCTGTCATTTTCCCCGAGAGTAGTCTGCGGGAGCCCCCGCCGCCTCCCGTCACCTTGCACAACCCCGCACCCTGCCATCGTGTCGCCCGCGGGTCGGCGCGGTCTCCGCATCCAGGCTCCGGTCTAAACCGCACACTCCTGCGAATCTCACCCGATAGCCCACAAAAAGACCAGCTTCCTCCCCCGCCAGTGTTCCGGTCGTCACTCAGGCTAAAAACCTGGGTGTCACGTAAAAACGTCCCTCTTTCTACATCCAGCTTATCGGTCACTCCTGCTGACCCATCTCGACACGTACAGCCAGGATGCGACAATTTCTCAGCTGATCCGCGGGTATCACCTGAGTCCGAGCCACCTTCCCGGGCCTGGTCTATGACCACATCCTAACTGGATGCTCTCATCCCGCACCTGCTCTTTCCCGTCTGCGCCCCGTGCAGCTGCCAGAAGGGTCCTTCCGAAACGCCTTCCCATCACCTGGGGCAAAAGGCTGAGTCCTCACGATGGTCTGACAGCCCGTCAGCCCTTCTTTTATGTTTTTTAAGCTTATTTATTTATTTGAGAGAGAGAGTGCATGGGGGAGGGGCTGAGAGAGGGAGAGAGAGAGAGAGAGAGAGAGAGAGAGAGAGAGAGAATCCCAAGCAGGCTCCACGCCGTCAGCACAGAGCCTGACACGGGGCTCGTACTCACGGACCCCGATCATGACCTGAGCTGAAACCAAGAGTCAGACGCTTAACTGACCGACCCAGCGGCCCAGGCGCCCCTGCCCCTCCCCCGTCAGCCCTTCTTCACCCGCCCCTGCCCCTGGCTCTGCCCCCGCAGTTTGTATGCCACCTCCCCGGGCACACCTGCACAGGCCTACCTCGTGCTCACTGCTGCCCCTGCTTGGAAGGATTTACTTTAGGTTTGCATCAGGCTGGCTTTCTTGCTTCACTCCAGTGTCTGCTTGGTGCTTGCCTTGACCTCCACCTGTTTAAAACCCTCACCCTCTCTCCTTTCCTCATGCTGCTTGGGTTTTCTTCCCAGGACTCATCATCCTGGCTAGTTTTACACACACACACACACACACACACACACACACACACTCTTGCTGGTGTACTGTCTTCTTCCTCCACTAGAATTGAAGTTGATGCGAAGGGCTCTCTCGGTACTGTCTACTCCAGGTCCCCCAGCACCTCGAATAGCTGTGTGCATGTGGCAGGCATACAGCAGGTGCTTGATAAATGCATCGAGGAGCTCCTCTTTTTGGCATATCGCTTTGCCATGCTTCATCCCGCACAGAGCTGCCGGGTCTCACCCCATGCTTGCTCCCTGGGACTTTCGTGTTTCTGCCTGTTTTCCGGGCGTTTTGTGAGTTTGCTCCTTCTTACCTGTCCGGCTTGTGTCCCACTCTTGGAATCCTCTGGTCCAGCCACTGGCCGTCGCACACACCTTGACTGGCACTTACCCTCCTGAATAACGGAGCCGCCTTTCCCAAAAGCTTTGCTCCTTTTCAAAGTTCCCCACAAAATTAAAAATGGAATTGCCATATGATCCAGCAATCCCTGGAAATATGCCCCAAAGGATTGAAAACAGATCTCGAGGAGATCCTTGCCCACCCATGTTCATAGCAGCATTAATCACAATAGCCAAGAGGTGGAAATAACCTAAGTGCTTGCTGACACACGGATGGAGGAAGAAAGTGTGGTCTATACGTACACGCATATTGTTGAGCCTTAAAAAAGGAAGGAAATCCTGCCACGTGCTGAAGCATGGATGAACCTGGAAGACGTGACACTGAGTGAAATGTGCCAGCCACAGTAGGACAAATATTGTGGGATTCCACTTATGCCTGGTGTCCGAAGTAATCGTATTCAGGGGCGCTGGGGCGGCTCAGTCGTTTGAGTATGTCTTTTGATTTCGGCTCTGGTCGTGGCATCCAGCCCTGTGTCAGGCTCTGCGCTCAGTGTGGAGCCTGTTTGGGATTCTCTCTCTCTCCCCCTCTCTCTCTGCCCCTCCCCCACTCTCTCTGTCTCTCTGTCTCTGTCCCTGTCTCTCAAAAAAAAAAAAAAAACTTTATAAGGGCACCTGGGTGGGTCAACTCTTGATTTCAGCTCAGGTCATGATCTCACAGTTTGGTTCATGGGATTGAGCCCACATCAGGCTCTGTGCAGGGAGGAGTCTGCTCGGGATTCTCTCCCGCCCTCTCTCTCTCTCTGCTCCTCCCCCAGCTCTCTCTCTCTCGCTCTCTCAAAATAAATAAATAAACTTTAGAAAAGATTTAAAAAATAAAGTAGTCCTATTCATAGAGACAAAAAGTAGAACGGTGGTTGCCAGGGGCTGGGCGGAGGGAAAAGGAGAGCTGGCCAGGATAGTCCAGTGCAGTATAAACTATATCTATTAAACTGTAGTCTAGTTTCCGTTTTGTAAGGTGAAAAGTTATAGAGTTCTATTGCACAGCAAGGTGCATATGGTTACCACGACTGCTGTACCGTACCCTTAAAAATAGTTAAGATGAGAAATTATGTTTTATGGGGTTTTTTTATCACAATTAAACAAAAACCAGATTTGGCCTTTTCCTTCCCAATCGTTACTTATCTTTACAGTTTCAGCCCAGATGTTCCCAGATCGCTCCCACCCGCCATGTTCTTTCTCCTCCCCAGACTCTTACTACATCTTATTCTTGGACATCCAGTGCCTCACCGAATTTTGCCCCACTCGTTTTATGGATTTGGGTAACTTTCCCCAGGGAGACGCCCGCCTCAGGCCCTGTGTTTTTGTAATCTGAGCCGCGTAGACACCAACTGGGTTGTTCCGTAACGATCTTTGATGGATGATAATCTGGGATAGATGGAATCCGGTCAGTGGTAATTCTCTTTTAAGATCTTTGGACAGAGTACATTTGTAACCATCCTGGATGGTCCCCACCTGTAGTGACCCTGCTTAATATTTCATTGGTCCTTAACTTTAGTCGCAAGTTGTTACAGAAACCAACCTTTGCTTTCCCTTCTATATATCTCTAAGCGCCCTTTGCGCTCACTACTATTTTTGAAAATCCTTACATATATTTGGACACTTCTGTGCAAACACCCATTTAGAAATCCACCTCTTGAACTTGAGGAGATTTTGACATTAACAAAATTAAATGATGTTTTCCTGAACTCTCGCTGCTCTTCTGTTCTCTTTCGACAATTCTATTCTAAACACAAATAATGTCACTTCGGGAAAGAGGCACTGACATTTTCCTGACTGAGGCACCTTTAATAATTTATTACCACCAAATATCCTGATATTGTTGAACTGAAAGATCAGAACATTTAGGGATATGTTTAGAGCTAACTCCTCAGTGAAATGAATCATTTATATTTTGTGCCATTTTCGAGAGAGAGAAGAAATGGCCCAAAGTCACAGCATAGGTATATGTATATTTCATATTTTTGCTGCACGCACATTAAAAATCATCAATATTTATTCCTCAGAAAACAAGGAGAATGTAAGAGTTGATTGGCTGGTACTGGGGAAAATCACCTGTCTTTGGAGGGGTAAAGCAACCACAGACGGTGAATTCTATGTTGTTGGGAAGGTGGTAAATGAGGGTTTTCTCATGAATGTTTCTCCTGCTCACCAAGGTCACTGCCGCCACCTTGTACGTTTTATCAGACACTTTACATTACCTCCAGGATAGAAACTTTGGTTTGGCAACATTAAAACCCTCCGATAATGGTGGAAAACACTATACCCACAAGCCATACGTCTTGTGAACACAAGTGGACAAAATGTTTCAATATCTGGATCTCCTTTCCAACTTGCAAAATACCTTTCTGATCTGTATTTCTATATAGTGTGAGTTGGCTTAGGCTGCATCATCCCATGAGGACTTTAAGGCTTTTGTTGGTATTTTCATTGGCCTTAAGGTTTTAAATCCCAGCTCGAGGGGATCCCTCCTGGACACTGTCACCCGTCTGGACTGATCATGACCCAGCTGAGGAAGCCAAGGGTCTTTCAGAGACACCGTACCAATGTCTCAGGTCGACCAGGAGAAGGAAAAAAAAAAAATCCAAGTTTATGGCTCCCGTAAGAAAAAAAAGACTTTAAAATAGATGCATATGTTAAAACTCTGTGTTGCAGATGAAAATGCTGCCAATCAGAGTTGTGTGGTTTTTGCAATGCCGTGTGTGTGTGTGTGTGTGTGTGTGTGGTAAGAGGGAGTTGGTAGAATGATAGGCAGGCGGTCTTACAAAAATATCATAGAGAGATGGACAGACGTCAGCAAAATTGACCCCAGGACACAAGAAACTTTCAGCATCTCAAAAAATCCATCCTGCTCTCCAGTGAGCTGCTGATCATTTAATGATATGATTGGTCATCCTTTGAGCTCTGGATGACTTTGCCTTGCCTAGTTCTGGTTGTGCAAAAACAAACATTTACTGGGACCTAATGTGCATCCGGCACTGTCCTGGGTCCGAGACCACGTTGCCTAAAGTAATGGAGTTTCTGCTCTCAAGGTGGCAGGTGAGGAAATAGATTCACTGTGCCGTGTGTTCTGTTTCCGCCTCCCAACCAAAACCACACGTATGAAAAATATTTTCCCCAAGTCTTTTGATGGATTTTTAGTATTGTTTATGGCCCTTAGGTTTTTAAAAATTTATTAGCACCAAATCTCAGAAGCTGGTTCTACAACTGGGAGGCGTGTATTCCTTCCCTCTTTGATCACGTGATTTGATTGTTCCTTAAAGGATTTCCTTTCCATCCTTAAGAGCTTTTTCTTAATTTTTTTTTTTTCTGAGAGATGCCGATTCTGTTGTGTATCTCAAATCTAAGAGAGAGTGAAGTGACATTCAGATTCCCAATCCACTGGGGATTGTCTTCCTTCCATGGCCCAGTCTCCATGCATGCTTCCCACAGAGTTACCACATCTGGCCTCCCCTGGGCTCTTGACTTTCCTTCGGGTTTTTTGATTTGCTCATGACTTTGTCAGTTTACCAAACTCTGATTCTTTTCATGGGGACTCTGTTCTGCCCTGTCCCTTGTAGCGATTGTTTAGGATTTATTCACCAATGGCGGCTACGTCATCATGACCACAGACTCCTCTTAGCACCCTTAATTCACCCGTTTTATAGCTGGAGTAAACTCAGTCCCAAAGCCTTCAACGAGCACATAGGGGTCTTTATGCAGATTAAATTAAACAATATTTGTGCAACATTGAGCGCTATGTTAGTCCTTTATATCATCTTTATATGACATGTTTCTGAATTCCAAGTCAACTTGGACCCCATGCTCAAAAGCATTCTCATGGGCCCCTTAACTAGGGTCAAGGGATCTGTACTCACTGATTGGAAGAATTAAAGCATCAGGTTGTCTTTCTGGGATCTCAGTCTGGCTCCATCACTAAATAGATTTGCGACCTTGAGAAAGTTACTTAAAAAAAAAAAAATCTCTCCGTGCCTCAGTTTCCCTGTCTGTAACTTCTGAGAGTAACTGCTCAACAAGGATAATTTATAGAAACCTCTTTGCCAAGTGGCTGCCACACAATAAATGTCCAGTGTGTTTTCACTCCACATCTAATAAGCAGGGTGATGGTATCGTGGATGGAAACGTTGCTTAAAAGTGAGGTTGTCAAACATTTGCAAGAGGCCTACAATGTGCAAGAGGTAGGCTTCTGGAAAAGTGAAAGTGCACCGGTCAGTCTCCCTTTCCGTAAGCAGTTTCCCATTATTTGGGGGAACAGTTCGATGACAACGTAAGAAACAATACAGGGGCCCCTGGGCGGCTCAGTCGGTGAAGCGTCCGACTTCAGCTCAGGTCATGATCTCGCGGTCCGTGAGTTCGAGCCCCGCGTTGGGCTCTGTACTGACAGCTCAGAGCCTGGAGCCTGTTTCAGATTCTGTGTCTCCCTCTCTCTGACCCTCCCCCATTCATGCGCTGTCTCTCTCTGTCTCAAAAATAAATAAACGTTAAAAAAAAAAAAAAAAAAGAAAAATGAATTCCCGCAAATGCACCAGATTCAACGGTCATCATGACGGCACCACATCTGTGTCATCTCTCTCCCTCTTCTGGCCTTAGCTGAGGGATTTTAGAACAAAGTCTCCCTGGCATCATGCCGTCTCATTCTTACACACCTTGCCCTGCAAGAGGGCCTCTAGGGTCACACGCATCCTGGGCACGCCCCCAGCCTGTGTTACCCAGAGGAGTCATATGGCTGGGCCTAGGAGGAGGCGGGGACACCGGGTTCCTCTAAATAATGAGAAATACATCCAGAAAACGCCAAGCCCAGGAATGATGCCCGAGTGCTTGCAGGGACCGGGGACGGGCCTCACCTGGAGCGAGTGCCGGGTCACCCCCAACACCCGGCTTTTCCACGGCCGATCAGCCCGCTCCCTGAGCCAAGCTCGTCAGGGCCCCCGACATGGAGAAGGAAATGAGTCCAGATTCGGTTCTCATTGTGTCTCTGACGAATGAGGGCATTGTTCGAATCACGATCCTTGGTATTTTCTAATGCCCTGTCTGTGATCAAACCCTCCAATCAGGCATCTTTTCAGCTGGGGGTTTGACTCGTTTGGGGGCCATGAAATCAATGTAGTGCATCAATGTCAGATTAAAAGAGAGATATAAAATATCAGAGTGCCTCGGGAGCCTGGGTGGCTCAGTTGGTTGAGCGTCCAACTTCGGGTCAGGTCGCGATCTCGTGGTTCGTGAGTTTTAAACCTCGCATCGGGCTCACGGCTGTCAGCACAGAGCCGTTTCAGACCCTCTGTCCTTTTCCCTCTCTGCCCCTCCCCTGCTTGCACTCTCTCAAAAATAAAATTAAATTAAAATATCAGAGTGCTATGCAAATATGAAGGGGATTTTTTTTCCCAAAATACTGTTTCAATTACATATGTGAGTGTACCAGGCTTGAGAAACAGCAGTCTAGGGAATGTTCACACTAGTCCCTCTGCCCCTACTTTTCTACATCCTGTGTTGACAACTCATACTGCAATTCTGTCTTTTAGCACAATGAAAGGGTACTGACCCTTACCTAAAGGCCCTCGAGACTTGGTGTTCTCAAAGAAAAGTTCTTTCATGAGATCCATAGTTGATAAAGTGATAAAGGTCGTGAGTCAAGAGGGCCCTGTCATGGCACATTTGGTCTCAACTTTGAAGGATTACTGTGTTAACATTCACTGCTTTCTAGTTCACCTGGAAGGTCGGTGTTGGGAGGGGGAAAAAGCCTGGCCTTTAGCCACTCAAGCTTCTAGTCTTGGAGAGGGAATCTAGGACAATATGGAAGGTGAAAGGTCAGGGTTCAACACCTACCCTAATTTTGGATTCCCACAGACGGAGATCGCAGAATAATTCCATATTCAGAAAGAACCCAGCCCGTGTTCACAGTATGACTCATGTGTCCACTGAAGTTAAGAATTGCCTTCCTCGGGCAATTTTCTGGAATCCAAACCTGAAGACGAGTTTGCCGTATTAGCGTCATGGGGCTGCTGTAACAGAATACCGCAAATGGGGTGGCTTAACGCAACAGAAACTTCTTCTTCCACAGGTAGGGAGGTTATCAGTCCAAAACCAAGGTGTCCGCAAGGCCATGCTCCCTCCAGAGGGAGAAGCTTTTTTGCCTCTTCCAGGTCTGGTGACCTCAGGCATTGCTTGGCTTGTGACTGCTTCACTCAACCCCTGCATCTGGCTCCAGTGGCCTTCTTCTCTCTGTGTGTCTGAGTGTCTCTCTGTGTCCCCCGCTGTTCGTTTAAGGACATTAGTCTTTGCATTTAGGCCCGCCCCGTCCACATGAGCTCATAGCAATCCCTGACTAATTACGTCTATAAAGACCCCATTTTCAAATAAGGTCCCATTCTGAAGTTCCGCATGGATATGAATTCAGGAGAGGGGAACACTGTTCAACCCACTACAGTCACAGATGGAAAATTTGACAGCTCTTCAGATGATTCTCACATAAGTCAACGTTGAGAATCACTGGGTTTTTTTCAGGTGCCTTTCAACAGAGTTTGGGGGTCTAAGATCTTTTCGTATATGTTGGGTCCAATTCAATGAGAATTGAATGTCTCCTGCCTGGGTTTTTAAACTCTTAGTCTCTCGTAAAGTAGAACATCTTCAGTCTTTCTCATTCCCTCTCTCCATCTGCGTGTGACTTGGGACAATAGATCCAGAAGCCAGTCATAATGTCCAAAAATTAGAAGTGAAGCAAAAATAAAGATAATGGTTAAAGAATGGTTCCATTTTTTTAAGACTGGCTTTCACTACAAAATGTTTGTCAGACTGAACCGCATCATAAAACAATGTTCACATTTTCAGGAAGAACTTTTTGACAAGTTGCTAATCCTCACTGTGATATTTATGAAACAGTAGGGACTTATTTTGCAGGGACAACTTTCTCTGCTTCTGAATGTGGAAAAAACCCAACTCATGCGGAAGTAAATGGAGAAAAGAATCCTTGAGCTGTTTGAAAAATACGTACAATATCTTCATTGGCAAAATGTTCTTTTAAGCGTAGAATTTAAAGCTAACCTCACTGTGTGGACAAATTTCATTGAGGCTAAAGATTATCGTTTTAAATGTCTGCACATGATCTGATTTAGTCCACTGAAAGGAAATTTAGCATGTTGTATCTATTTAAAGGTGCAGAAACCAGGGCTGAGACAACAGGTGGGTGCCAGAGCAAACCACGGAGCAAGATTGTTCTTGAAGGCCAGCCGCTCTGGTCCTGTTCTCCTGGTTCTAGAATGCCTCCCGATGTGTGGATTACAAGGACTTGGAAATATAGTGTAAATGGCCCCAATACTGCAAGAGCTGGTGTGGTTAAGGAACGAAGAAGAGCCTGCCTGCCCAGGGCACCATACAAGGAGTCTGAAAAAGTCTGGATTTGGATTTAGGCACGGAAAGTTCAGTGGTTCTACAAATTGGCTCCAGGACTTCATAAACCTTGGGAAACACAGATGTGTCTTTATGTTAGCTCTTCAGACAATCTGCTGTGCTTTGAAGACTTCCTCCACTTTCTTTTTTTTTTTAATTTTTTTTAAACGTTTATTTATTTTTGAGAAGAGAGAGAGCATAAGCGGGGGAGGAGAGAGGAAGAGGGAGACACAGAATCCGAAGCAGGCTCCAGGCTCCTAGCTGTCAGCACAGAGCCCGACGGGGGGCTTGAACCCACGGACCACGAGATCATGACCTGAGCCAAAGTCGGACGCTTCGCCGTTGGAGGCACCCAGGCGCCCCCCCCACCTCCACTTTCTTTGTCATTTGCATTCATCGTATGTTTAGATCACAATGACTTCCGCTTCTACGGATATTATCACTGCTGTGAAAGCTCGTTCCTGGTCACGAAGAATAAACCGCTAAACGTCTTCCTTTATGTTCCGTCTGGGTTCTTGCACACTGGTCGGGTGCATGGAAATGCCGTCCGCCTGCAGCCTGATCCTTGCGGGCTCCATCCCATGGTGCCGCTTGCTTCACAGCTCTGCTCTTGGAAGCACCTGAAACTTCCCCAAGCAGGGGATCCTAATTTTAATGTATGAGCTTGGCTCTCTTCACCTGTAAGGAGCCGTCGTGCAGGTTAATCTTTGCAGAGAAAAAAAGCTTTGCTGGTTCGGTCATGTTGGAGCGGTGGGGAAATACGGACATCCCAGCGCAGGGTCCTGACATACCTTAGTTTACTCAACATCCTTCTGTTAGACGCCACGAGACCCCTGACAGCAAGAGGCGTTTCACTGGACCCAGTGTCCAGGCGGAGGAAGACCAGGTGAACAAATGATTTCTTCCCGCCTGTGTCATAGCCGGAAGACGGCAGGCGCAAGAAACCGTGGCTGCTTTCATCCAGGAGCAAGCAGAAAATGCACCTGACTTAGGACGCAGTCTAGCCCCTGAAACAAATCCAGGGACTTGATTCTCCTCAGCCTCTGCAGCTCAATTTGGAGAAAATACTTTACCTTAGAAACAGGGTGTCAAGAATTAAAGGAAATATTGGATTTAGAATTCAGGCTGCGAGCAAGAAAAATGACTTTCCGGTTATCTTCGCCATTTTCCCCAGTAGTGCTGGTTGCTATATGAATTCAGTTCACGGCTGAGGGCATTGAGGATATTAGTCCTTGCTTGCTCCTTTTTCTTAAACACCGAGGACCGTGCCGTGCTTGTGTTAACCACGATTTTACGTGAGCAACCGGAGAAGGATTTTAAATTCTTTGACTCCAGTGAAAAGAACGCAGAAAGCGGGGACCGGTGCATCCCCTGGTGGACTTTGTTTGGGAATCGTGTGCGAGGGAAATAGGTCTCTTGCAGGTCTGAGCAGCTCTGTGTCGTGATCCCTACCCCAGCCAGGTACTTCAAAATGAACAGTACTGATTTGTAGCCGGACCAGAGTCATTGGGATAGTTTTGAGGGCTCAGTAGCTAAAGCCAACCATCCAAGTAACCAACCAAACTACCAATCAATCCGAACTCTTCTATTCTCTGCTGTTGGGAGAGTCATTACGGATGATGGCTGCCATTATGGAAGCATCGTTGGAAGCCAAAACACAGTGACCTAACATGTAATTAAAGGACAGAGTGCCGGTTGACTGACTTGACTCCATGAGCCCAGCACGGCAACTGGTTACATGTGGGTCGCATGAGTCCCAAGGATTAGTGGGCTTATTAAGGAATGGAGATGGGGAAATGCCTGAATGCATACCTTTCCTTTTGGTAATAAGTTAATGTAATAACCTTCCTTATATTTACGTTTTTGTCTCTAAGTATGGAAGCATAAGGGGAAGTGGAAGTAAGGGAGATTGGACAGGTGAGGTGAGGTGAGGGTTTCGGGAAACCAGAAACCAGATGGGGAGCTGGAACGTAAGCCAAGAAAGGGGAAGGTGCGACTCAGGACACCCAGCAACCCGTAGAAGTGCTTCGCACCCAAAGTCCTGAATATAATTAGAACAATTTGCAGAACAGACCCTCAGGTTGATAAGTCTTGGAAAGCGATGAGCAGGTGGCAAGGTTTGTTTTAGTAAACAGAAGCCAGGAAGGGGATTATATCAGCTTGAGGGGGTAGCTAGGTAGGGGGGCATCAGGATATCTGGACTGATTTTATTGGGGTTAGGAAGGAGGGGAATAAGACCTAAGTTCCCGGTTTTGGAAGACGGTCTGATGGAAACGACACCCAAGGTCTCTGTGCCTGAACGACTCATTTCCAGGATTCTCATGCCTGGCTGGTTCTCTCCTGCTACTATGGTCACGCAGTGTGGCACGTGTCCAGTGGGGCCATGCCTTTACCAAGGGCTCCTTGAACCATTTCCCAACAGGCAGGTTGGATTAAACATTCCACAGCCAGTTCCTTAGACCAGGATTGGGGTTTGAGAGACCTCGGTAAATAATACGCCTCTTCCCCACGTGAGTTCTACACAATTGAGAAAGAAGACAGAAGACTCAGGCAGATGCAGGTTCCCGAAGTGACTTTTATTACTAAGAAAGTTAATAATATTGGAGAATGTGGCTTCTACGCACAGGTCAGTGGGTTTCCTCACATTAACCCTGTTGGAATAGATTTCTCCGGAGTCCTGCACACCTCCCACTGCGAGAAGGTATGCTGTCTGCGGCGGCTTCCTCCCACGAGAAGGAAGTTTCTCTTTCCAGACTCCCAGACTCTTACCCTCCTTCGCCGAAAATGAGTGAGGTGTTACGGGAAGGCCAGAGCGTTGCGTGAGTGGTGCCTCTCCGCGTGGATCGGGGAAGGCCCGGGGAGGAACACTCCCTCTACCATCAACACCTGCTAGCTTTTGAAATTGGGCAAAAATATATGATTTAATTTTTAAAAATATTTATTGTTTTAGAGAGGGGACAGAGACAGAGCATGAGCGGGGGAGGGGCAGAGAGCACGGGAGACACAGAATCCAAAGCAGGCTCCAGGCTCCCAGCTGTCAGCGCAGAGCCCCACGCGGGGCTCGAACCCACCAACCGTGAGCTCATGACCTGAGCCGAAGTCAGATGCTTAACCGACTGAGCCACCCAGGAGCCCCTAATTTAATTCTTAGTTTTCTAGAGTTGATTCACCGAAAACTTACCTCGGAAGCTTCACTGCCTCCCTTGAAGATCGTAAGGAGTGCATAGACTGGACTGGATTATTTGAACCTGCAAAAGTTAGAGTATCAGCAGGTGGGGGACAAAGGTGAGCTGGGTGATGGCAGCAGAAGACCCCCAGGTATTCTTGTCAGTTGTGCCTCTGTTCGTTGTTGACATTTTATTTGTATAATGCCACTCACAGAATAGTTCTTTGAGACCAAAGACCCTAGCAGAAAAAATGTAAGCGCGTCAGAGGGCCTATGAACGTCACAAAGTGATTGGCAAAGTTTTGCCAGTGTTATTCTGGGGGAAGATGTGTAGTGTGTCCATCTGAGTCTTTCCTTTAAATTTTTTTACGTTTATTTATTTTGAGCGAGACGTAGACATTGTGAGCAGGGGAGGGGCAGAGTGAGAGAGGGAGGGAGAGAGAGAATCCCAAGCAGGCTCCGTGCTGCCAGCACAGAGCCCAGTGTGGGACTTGAACCCACGAAACCGGGAGATCGTGACCTGAGACGAAACGGAGAGTCGGATGCTCAACCGACTGAGCCGCCCAGGCGCCCCTGTCCATCTGATTCTTAAGTAACCTAACGTGTCCATGCAGAACTGAGACACCACTGAGAAGAGGAGAAAACAAAACCCTCAAGACTGAGAGGCGAAGAGGTGATGTCTGCAGAGAGGGATGCTCCAGACCAAGGCAAGGGGCAGGCCCCATGGTCTTGTAGATGCTGCACCCCGAGTCCGAAGGGCGCCGTCTACACGGTTCTGACCACACTTACATACGTGTTTGTTACGTTTGGCAGGTTGTGTGTATGCGTCTCTTGAACGTGAGATCCCAGGACCGGCCTCCTTCGTTTGCCCTGGGAATTTCCATAACTATTCTTCCAGAATTGCTTGGCCTGGGTGGTGATTTTGAAGGTAGCGACTGTGACTTTCTGGGATTTTTGCGGTGACCCTTGCTGTTTAACAGCGGGATTCGAGGACCTACTTACCTCCCAAAACCCCACCTCCCACACCATCACATCAGAGGTCGGGGCTTCAACATATGAATCGGGGAGGGGGGGATGTAGGCATTCAGTTTATAACAAGAGTGACAGCCATGGGGGCTGTTGTTGATGTTATTGACATCCTTGTCCGGTGTCAGACACTCTTCTGGGTACTGAGGACATACCAAAGAACAAGCAGACAGACTCCCTGCCCTCTGGGGGTTTACAAACTACTGGGCGTATGTGTGTGTGTGTCTGTGTGTGTGCGTGTGGAGTTTAATTTACACGTGGATCAAGGGGTGAGTGAACTCTGAGAGTAGTGACGTTGTAATGTCCCTTACCTGGGGACACTGATAGAAACAACCCAAGGGGAGTGTTTGGCAGGCTGACCGTTGGGCCTGGGAAGTTCCGATGAGAGCTGAAGACAGAGCTGGTTGGACCGGTCACTTGCTAAGCCATGAAATCCTAGGTTGGTGCATCCAATCCTGACTTCCCTTCGGACTGCTTCCGGCACGGCGCCCAGGGGACCCGTCCAACCACACGCTCGCAGACCCAATCCCGCCCCCATCGAGCCATCTACCCGACGGCAGCTCAGCTTGGTGCTCCGCACAGATGCTTCCAGTTCCTTTTTACAGCAACCCCACAAGGTAGGTATCGTTGTTGCCGTCTTGTAGACGGGAGCACTGGGAACTCAGGAGGGTAACCGGCTGGTCCCAGAGGACACTGCCAACGATCGGCGATGACGGTTTCCTAATCCAGGTCTCCCGACTTGAACGCCGTGTGCTTCTCAGTGTACTGTGTTTAAGGTTTTAGGAATATTTTAAGCCATCAGCTCTGTAGGAGGGCTCACTCCCGTGCCGGCTCACCCCTTGACTCTCTGCTCGCGTGTGCCAAGGCCGCTTGAAAGCTACTCTTGTTAGAATGATAGTTGGCAGGAATGCGCTGAGAGTCTTCCAAAAGATAAGCGTCCTCATCGTAGGAGGATCTTTGCTGAGACCTAGGAGAGCGCAAAGCCCTAAAGAGTGCGTGTGCAGGAAGCCTGGGTGGCTCAGTTGGTTAAGTGTCTGACTCTTGGTTTCGGCTCAGGTCATGACCTCGCAATGCATGGGTTGAAGCCCTGCATTGGGCTCTGTACTGATAGCAGGGAGCCTGCCTGGGATTCTCTCTTCCCTCTCTCTCTCTCTGACCCTCCCCTGCTTGTGCTCTGTCTCTTGAAATAAATAAGTAAGCATGTTTTTTTCTTCAATATATGAAGTTTATTGTCAAACTGGTTTCCATACAACACCCAGTGCTCATCCCAACAGGTGCCCTCCTCAATACCCATCACCCACCCTTCCCTCCCTCCCACCCCCCATCAACCCTCAGTTTGTTCTCAGTTTTTAAGAGTCTCTTAAGTAAGCATGGTTTAAAAGAAGAGTGTGGGGGGTGGGCGACACGAGTGTGAAGGGTGGGCGACACCTGGGTGGCCCAGTCAGTTAAGCTTCTGACTTCGGCTCAAGTCACGATCGTGCAGTTCGTAGGTTCGATCCCCTTGTCGGGCTCTGTGCTGACAGCTCGGATCCTGGTCCTGCTTCTGATTCTGTGTCTCCCTCTCTCTCTGCCTCTCCCTGTTCGTGCTGTGTGTGTGTGTGTGTATCTCTCTCTCTCTCCCCAAAATAAATAAACATTAAAAAAATTAAAAGAGGGGTGCCTGGGTGGCTCAGTTGGTTGAGCGTCCAACTTCAGCTTGAGTCACGGTCTCGCAGTTCGTGAGTTCAAGCCCCACGTCAGGCTCTCTGCTGACAGCTCAGAGCTTGGGGCCTGCTTCGGATGCTGTGACTCCCTCTCTCTGCCCCTCCCCTGCTCACCCTCTCTCACACACGCACGTGCACACGTACGACATACACACAGGGCCTCATAGAGACAGAAAACGCATCTGATTGCTAGATGGTCTCTGGGGATGGGTCAATAGATGATTCTTGGAAGCAGAAGGAAAGGGACGGGGGTCAGCAGGCTCTGGACACCTGCCTGCCGACACCAGCGTTGGGTCCTGCTGGGTGGGCACCGCCCGTGAACGGTCACAGCGGACACAGGAAAGGACTCCTGCTGGCTCCTTGGTGAGACCCTGTGCTGAGTCGGTACCTGCTGCAGCCCTCCAGGGTGGTTACAGCCGACTCTTGGGTTCTCTGATGGCCAAAAATCCTCCCAGAGCAGCCCCGGTGAAGGGAAGGTCAGCAGAGTCACGGGCATTGTCACTAGGATCAGATCGTACGTGTTTGCTACGTTCCCTTAAGCCACACGTTTAAAAATCTCATGGATAGAAATTTCCCTGGAAGGAACTCAGTACCCGGGTTTGGAAGGCGAGGCCAGCTTAGGGCAGTGAAATGTCTGGACGTGCCTGTAAGAGAGCAAAAAGTGGTCTAGAATTGAGGACCCTACCTCCTCTCTGTCCACGGCCTTTTGTCCAGCAGTGCACTTCTCAACACGGGAGCCCCACGGCAGTGTTTAGGAAGTGGGGGGGGGTGTCTCTTGTCTTCGTCTCCAGCATCTGCCTGGATCGGGGGTTCCTTCAGCTCTACAGGGAGCAAGGCAGCATGTGGACATCGTCAACTGTATTTATAGTCCTAAATGCGTATTTAGAATATGAAGCAGGGGCGCCTGGGTGGCTCAGTCGGTTAAGCATCCAACTTCACCTCAGGTCATGATCTCACAATTCGGGAGTTTGAGACCCGCTTCGGGCTCTGTGCTGACTGCTCAGAGCCTGGAGCCTGCTTCAGATTCTGTCTCCCTCTCTCTCTGCCCCTCCTCTGCTCGAGCTGTCCCTCTCTCTCTCTCAAAAATAAATAAATATATTTTTTAAATTTTTAATAAAAAAAATTTAAAAATTTCTAAATAAAAAAAAGCCAACGGCAGAGTGGAGCCCAGTGCTCAAGCCTCAGCTGGAGTGCCCTTTGAGGCCGTTCCTTAAAGCACATGGATGGCTCACCTCCTTCAGACCCACGCCTGTTTGGCCCACGCAGCTAAAAAGAACTTGCTCCTTGGCAGGTGTACTGGGTCGGAGAGCGTCCCCCAAATTTGTGTCCACCCCAAACCTCAGGATGTGACCTTATTTGGAAATGGGGTCTTTGCCGACATAATTAGTCGAGTTCAGATGCGGTAAGAGAGGCACTGTGGTGTGGGCTTATTGAGGACGAGGGACAGAATAGATAGTGTGAAGGGAGAAGGGACCTAGAAAGGGGCACCTGTTCCAGAATCACGTCCAGGGTTAGAGCTTTCATACTCCTGTCCTGAGAGTGTTATTTAGTTCACAGATGTGCCAAATAGACTGTGAGGAATTTGTGGTGAACCTGGGGACAGTGAAGAACCAGAATTCTTAGAGAAACGATGTACAGGGGCATCTGGGTGGCTCAGTCTGTTGAGCATGTGACGCTTGATTTCGGCTCAAGTTATGATCCCAGGGTCATGGGATCGAGCTCTATGTTGGGCTCTGCACTGAGTGTGGAGCCCGCTCGGGATTCTCTCCCCTTCTCTCTCTGACCGTCCCCCCAACCTTTCTAGTAAAAAAAAAATAAAGAAAGAAAGGATGTCATAAAGGATGGTGGCAGCCATGGGGAACATGACACTTTAGACATGCCCAAGTGATTGTGACCCATCCCATCAAGGCTTGGGGAGGATGGCTGAGTCCCCCTTGGCCACCTCTGGGCACTGCCACCAAATCAAGAAATCCTCGAAGGTAGCACCTCCTTGAACTTCAGCACCAGGGGAGTCTCTTAAATCAGTGTAGCCACATGGGCTGGGATGCATGGGAAGCACGCTGCCTGGCAATGAATGGTGTGGCATGGCTTTGGGGGAAGGATACGGAGGCAACAAGTGATTCATCAACAGATCTCAGACAGTTTGGTCCCTTCAGAAAGCCCGAAAAGAAAATAGAGCAAACACAAGGGGGAAATGCACAGGGAGGCTGGGCCTTCCTACCAGAAAGCTACGGTCTTTAATAAGAAATGGGGAAATGGATTGGAAATGGGGATAAATCATCTTAAATGGCAGTCCAAGGAAATTGGTTTGTAGTTGCTTGGAGGAAACAACTACAATAAAGTCTCCGATGTAAGAAATGTGTTCCCCTTGTGTGTGTGCATGTAGATTTTGAACCTCGAATGCTGACGAAGAGTTAGTCAAGGCTATACGATGTCTGATACAGAGGGTGACACTAGATCGCAAGGGCACTAGCCCTTTGGGACTCATTACATTCAGAGAATTCTTTTAGGATTCCAAAAGGCAAGGACTGACATCTTGAACCATTCTGTCCTACCTACGGTCCATCCATAGCTGAGCTGATCTCTGCATGAACTGGAGACAAAGACGCTTTCTCTAGCCCCAAACTGATTAATTGTCCTCCTGTTCAGGCTTTTCTCTCTCTCTCTGTCTCTCTCCCCCTCCCTCTCTCTCTCTCTCTCCCCCCCTTCCCTCTCTCTCTCTCTCTCCATTTGCCCTCGCATCATGGAGGCATCCTGTCACCTTTAAGATGACAGGTCATTTTGAGAGTGAGTTTCCCGTGTCAGGGAACATTTAAAGATCACCAAATCTAGCTTCTGAGAATTTCTAATTATCTTCGATCATTTTGGAGGGAGGACAGAAAATCTTAGTTTCTGAATATCACAGAGCAACCACTAGGAGGCATTTATCAAACTGTCTTAGCAAATTAATTTATCAAATTAGCTTTCCACCATTTTTAAAACAGACTTTTCACTGAAATATCATACAGAAAAATGTGTAAATTGTTTATAGGCAGTTTGTGGAATTTTCACAAAGTCAACAGCTCCAATGTGCCCAGATCAGAGGATTCAGTAGTTAACAGCATGCCAGAGTCCGCTCTGTCCCCCCCAGGTGACATGCTGCCTTTCCCCCATCCCTCCCCCCCCCGGCCCTGCTGCCTTTTTTTTTTTTTTTAATTTTTATGGAGAGCAGGGGAGAGGGGCAGAGGGAGAGAGAGGATCTCAAGTAGTCTCCATGCTCAGCACAGAGCCTGACACAGGGCTCGATCCCATGACCCTGGGATCGTGACCTGAGCCAAAATCAAGAGTCAGACACTCAACGGACTGAGCCACCCAGGCGCCCCCAAAAAAGTCTCCTGATTCTTATCACCTGCAAATATTTTTGCTGAATTTTAAACTTTATATAGATGGGTTCACAAAGTGGGTGGCTTCTTTCCTTCCAACTTCCTATTTGTGAGATTCTTTCCAAGTTGTTGCATTTATCTGAAATGGTTCATTTTTTTTTAATATCAGTCCCTTTTATGACTATCCTATTTATTCAACTCTACTGTTGATGAACATGCAGGTTGTTTCCACTTTGGGGCTGTTGTGAATAATGTTTCCGAGAACCTTCTCAAGCAGGTCTTTGGGGGAACAAATTTACATTTGTATTCGTAGGAGAGGGGTTGCTGGATCTAAGCATAGGTAGAACTTTATTAATAATGACCAACAGGTGTCCAGTGTGGCTGTATCATTTTCCACTCCCATTGGAGGTGCTGGAAAGTTCCAGGGCGACATGTCACTAAAACTGTTCTATTGTTTTGTTATGTTAAATGTAGCAATTCTAGTGAATGTGTATCTCATTGTGGGTTTCATTTGCATTTCCTTGAGGACAAATTGTGTTGACAGCCTTTTAAATATACCGATCCCGATCGGGTCTCTGCTTTGTAAAATGTCTTTTCAAGCTTTTTGCCCTTTAGTAAAAAATTGAGATAACTGTTTTATGTATTTATTTGTAGGAATTACTTTGTATATTCTAGGCACAGGTCTTCGGTTGAATATATGTATTGCAAATATATTTTCCCACTCTGTGGCTTGCCTTTTAACACTCCTAAAGTCTTTCGATGAGTAGACTTTCTTAATTTTAATGACGTTCAATATATCAATCTTTTCTTTATCCCCAGGGCTGTCATATAATATAATAAAGAGCAGTTAAACTCTTTGCCCTCGTTCCTCCCAAATCCACCACTCTAGAAAACATAGGAAAGTCCCTTTTCCAAATTCTTATTTATTTATTTATTTAAAAAAAATTTTTTAATGTTTATTTATTTTTGAGACAGAGAGAGACAGAGCATGAATGAGGGAGGGGCAGAGAGAGAGGGAGACACAGAATCAGGAGCAGGCTCCAGGCTCTGAGCCATCAGCCCAGAGCCTGACGCGGGGCTCGAACTCACGAACCGTGAGATCGTGACCTGAGCTGAAGTCGGACGCTCAACCGACTGAGCCACCCAGGCGCCCCTCCAAATTCTTAGTTGTATATATGACTCTCTTTTTGCTGAAGGAGGGATCAATCTATGCCAAGCAAAGCTATTAAGTAGAAATGAAAATGAGCATCATTTTGCTACAGTAAAGGATGCAACATGATAGCATCAGAGGGAAACAGGGGCCAGATACTTAATCAAATGGGTTCTATGCCTTTTGAAAAGCATTAACATTTTGCATAGGTGAGAATGGATAGGAAGGGTAGCCCAGAAGACAAAATGGAAACAGTTCAAGGGTAAGGTGGTGGTGAAGGGTACAGAATGACTTTGGAAAGTGTCCTCTTTTGCCTTGAGAGAGAACTGTTCACCTGTGTGTGAGTCACTGTCTGTTCACCTGCATATCTGGGTCCTTGGGCACACAGTCTGACTTGGGAGACAGCCACAGCATGGTGGAGGGGCCATTTCACCGTCGCCAGGGTCCAGCACTGGCTCAAGCTAGTGTTCAATTTGCCTGAGTCTCGTTGGCTGTGTTCTAATACTTCCTTCTACTTTCCACTTCCGTCTACACGTATGCCTTCCCACACACAGATGCCCACCCCCCACCCCCTACCCAGAATGGATTTACATGAGCTGAATTACTCCTCTGTGCTTCACACACAGCAGGTCCATGATATTTATGTGGAGGTGTTCTGTGTGGCCCTACCCGTGTTGATGAACCTTGGTGTCCTATTCAATAGAGTTCGGTCAACAGTCAGCAAGTTCTTCCAGTGTGGAAGGTCCTACGGTGGTGAGACAAGGTCCCTGAGTTAAGGCCGTTGATGCTGACATTTGAACTTTTCCCCATTGCATTGAAGTTTGGAAGTACTGTAGTAGCTGTTGCAATTTATGGACAAAAAACAAAAACAAAGGAAAGACGAGCAAGGCGAAACAACACATCACGACTCAACGGCAGAGTCATGATCAGAGATGAAGTTCTCTTACCCGACACCCTTATTTCTGCTGCTATTCCCCTGACGACCCAGTGCTATGTTGTGCCAACTTGATGGTGGTCATTCTCGGTTTCAACATCATCTTCCCTTCTAGGACAGATGTGCTCCATATTTTTCTTCTTGCTTCGCATTGTGTGCCTACTCTTGGTTCATCTTGCCTTTTGTGAATGAGAATCTTCTCTCATAAAATACTACCAGATATAGTTGTTGGGCTTTATGCTTTCATTCAATATTTTCTGAATTATGTGCGTTTCTTTGGAGAGGGGGGAGGAGAAAACCCCCATGGCCACACTTAGCGTCTCCCGAGCATCTGAAGGGGAATGCAGGCGCCAATCTAATGTTTCACATTTCGGGTTTTGAGAGCCCCACTTCCACACCACGTGCGAATCTGCCTCTTGCATTTTCAGTATGTTCAATGACCATGACTGTTTGTGCGCTAGACCGACGGTCTCCAAACTGGAGTTCACAGGTAGTTTGGTAGATTAGGAAATAAAAATTTACCATGAGGAAGGAGCCGTTGGGTCGTGCTTCTTTTGCAGATGGAGCGATGGCCAGTCACATTCTCTTGGGTAAAGGGTCCTCCAAATATTTTAACATGGTTTTTTGGGGGTGTGATAAAGAACTTTTTATTGAAGTTACATAAAAAACTCTTCAACTCGGGGCGCCTGGGTGGCGCAGTCGGTTAAGCGTCCGACTTCAGCCAGGTCACGATCTCGCGGTCCGTGAGTTCGAGCCCCGCGTCAGGCTCTGGGCTGATGGCTCGGAGCCTGGAGCCTGTTTCCGATTCTGTGTCTCCCTCTCTCTCTGCCCCTCCCCCGTTCATGCTCTGTCTCTCTCTGTCCCAAAAAATAAATAAAAAATGTTAAAAAAAAAAATTAAAAAAAAAAAAAAAAAAACTCTTCAACTCAATAAGGAGAAGACAAATAACCCAAGTTAAACCTGGGCAAACACTTGAATAGCTAGTTCACCAAAGAAGACATACAAATGGCCAACAAGCGCATGAAAAGATGCTAACTAACATCATTAGTCATTACGAAAATGCAAAGTGAAACCGTGTCGAGATGTCACTTCACACCCACAGAATGACTAGGATCAAAAAGAGACAATTGCAAACGTTTATAAATTATAAGCATATGAAACTCAGACTCTCATATATTTATAGGGGAAATGTAACACGTTTCTAATGCACATCCACACATCTATGTCTCTTTATTCAACACTGTTAGCACATAACCACTGGGGTTTCCAGGGGCCGGATCTATACCGGTTAAAGTTAATCCCCAGCTCCAAGCATAATTTTCTTTGAAGTCCACGCAGAGTCGGTGAGCGTCGTCACACTCATCGGTTCTTGTCCCCAGAGTGCCGGATGCTTGTGCTAATGTGCCTAATGAGAATCCGCGCACTGGCCAAAGCACCTGGTGCTCCGTGACCAGGCCGGCATCGTACAAATAAACACCCCCGTTCTCCACAGGTCCTCTGAGATCCACCCAAGTAACACAAACTTAAAAGCTCCCATTGGAAAAATCAGGAAGACCGCCTTTTCCTTTGCAGTGACTAATCTGGCCTTTTTTAGCCACCAGGCTTCAGTGCCAGGTTCTCAGGGGTCCTATCCCCTTGGGCTCCCAGCCCCATCTTTCTGAGCGCCGATGTTGACACTTAGATTAGATCAAATCAAGGCGAGATAAGCTGTTATACAGGATGTTATACGGCACGGATAACCTAGATCGAGTGGCATCTACGAAAGGAAGAGGTAATTTAGTAATGAATTGTCAGTAATGTACTCGGGGTATAGAGCAATTTGGTGAGATTTCAGTCTCCACACTGCAAAACAGGTAGAGAGAATTCAAGATAAAGTTGGCCACATGCTAGATTCTTAGGTAATACAATCCTGATCATCGTGTACCCGCCAGACGATTTTCGGGTCTTTCAATTTTGCCGAGGGGTAAGTGATCAAAGGCCTGTTGATTGGGAACTAAAACCCACTTTGATCACCCCAAAGGGACGTGTGTGTGGACACAGCATTTCCGTCAGTGCTCTCGGGGTCTTTGCCACTCAAGACACGTTGTTGCCCCCAGATGCATATTTTGTGTGAAATTTCACACCAGAAGACATGTCCCTTCACATTAGAGTTTCTTTTAGAAACTACAGAAGGGTAAAACGGACCTATGCATACACACTAGGAAGCCACTGGGGAAGCCAGCCACGAAGATCCCTGACAACATACCCCCGGATAACACCCGTCTGGTGTGGTGCTGCCCAGCAGGTGCAGGAGGCAGACGACCTGGGTTCAAATCCCCGCTCTCACAGCTGCCAGCTCTGTGACCCCGAGGGAGAGCCTGGACCTTTCTGTGCCTCCGTTGCCTCGTCTATAAAGAGACAAAACCGCCTTCCCTGTGGAGGTGATTTGAGGACTGAATCAGTTAATGTGCACCAAGTGCTGAGATCATTCCTGGACGTGATAATCCTGGTATCGTTAACGTTAGCTATTGAAACAGAGCTGAAAAAGATTCTGAGGCAGAAGGAGGGGACAGTGATTTTTGCCCTACTTCGCGGTGACAGCGAACTATTGGGTTGGTTTCTTCCCATCACCTGAAAGGTAACAATTACAGGGTGAATCCGGAGAGGGGGTCGAGGCCCCGTGCACGTTCGCGGTGAGGGAGAGCCGCGAGGGTGCGCACGACGTGTGGTTTCTTCTTTGACTTTTGTTCCTGAGGTTAATTGTTTTCCTAACTCCACTGCTCTGTCATGATGTCCAGAAAGGAGGGTGACTGTTAGGTCGCCATCTTTTTGAATTTCACGAGCCTACTGAGTCACCCAAGGAGAAGGGTGTTCGAGTAGATGTAAACCAAAAAAAAATTGTAAATGAATTTCTTCATTTTACATGAAATCTTACATAAAAATATCCCTGGTAAGTAAGAAAATGGACAGTCCCAGGGGCCTGTTCAACAGTTTGGGCCTCACGAGTTTGGATGTAAGCTCTTAGTTTTGGCTATAGCTGCAGAGGCCATAGCGTGACTTTGTGTAAGAGGCCACCGCACAGAAATCTGCGATCCAGGAAGATGTTGACGTCTCCCACATCCAAATACCCTTATCAGCAACCTCCCTTTGTACCGTCACCCGTAGATTTTCCCCTGAAGTACACGACCGTAGCACAAGACTCTTGTCTTTAGGGACATGTCCCCAAACTCTTTGTCAGCAGAACTCAAATGTCGAAGAAAAAGCTTGTGTTGCAGACTCCGATGGACCATCATCCATATTTCGTACCCTAAGTGTCACATCTTGTTCACCTCTGTTTGGGATCAGTTCACGCAGCTTCTGAGGAATTTCCCTCTGGCCACACGTCGGAAGCTCGCGAAACGTGTGCTTACTCCTGGTTGTCATTTAAAATGACAATGATACAAATATTGCCACGTGGGTTTTAATGGAGACATTATCTCTGTGTGCGGCCTTCGATTCACAGCTCCGTTGCCCTTAATATCTTCCTTCCTTAATTTGCTCATCCGTCAAAAGTTTCCCCCCTGCGACTTCCGTCTGCCACGAGCAATTTACGGATAGCTCTGGGTGTCGAAAAGAAAAGGCTGATAGCTAAATACGACCATGTGATGCGTGTGTTAGGATCCTAAGATGTGAGCTGTTTGTGTACGTTATGTAATATGCTTTATAAGATTAAGAAGAGAAATGATAGTTTCATGGGGCGCCTGGGTCGCTCAGTCAGTTGAGCACCTGACTTTGGCTCAGGTCAGGATCTCGAGGTTCGAGCCCTGCATTGGGCTCTGTGCTGACATCTCAGAGCCTGCTTCTGATCCTCTGTCTCCCTCTCTCTCTGCCCCACCCCCGTCTCAAAAATAAATAAATATTTTTGTGAAAAGAAGAGGAAGCTATAGTTTCACAGTGTGTTAGATTAGCAAACAATAAAAATTCATAGCTTCTGTGCCTGGATTACCAATGGCTTGACTCCTTGGTCCAAGAAACCGTCAGCAAAAATCCAAGTGGAATATTATCCCGTCATGAGGGCTTATTGTGGAATTTCCTGCCCTCTCCCTTGCTGTCTCCTGCAGTATGGAATGGGGAGGAAGGATGACCACTGGAAATCCCAAATCTGCCAACTCCCCGGAGCTAATATAATTCTGTTGCCCAAAGTCTTGGCAGAACGGTATCAGGGATTATATAATTGTTATACTTTGATAATCTATCCTGTAAAGGATACAGGGGATCCCAGTGAGACGCTGAACCCCAGAATGGTGACGAATTTAAAGCTGGAATAAGTCTCAGAGGTCAGTTACATTGTGAATGGAAGGCTGAGACCCAGGATGTAGGTGACCTCGGCAAGGTCGTTCAGTAAATTAGTGAGAAAATCAGGAGGCAGGACTGATACCCCTGAATCGTGGCTCACTCCACAAAGTTGCCTCTTTGCCCAACGTGTTTATTCATTTTATAATCTTTAACCATTTTTAATAAACCTTCAGACACGTCAGCAGCTGTGCAGGGTGGCGGGGCATGGGTTTGGTGGCCAGAGACAGGGTTCTGGAACTGGGCAAACTGAGCTACAGTTTTGGTCCCACGACTTCTAATTTTTTTTTTTTTCATCATGTATTCATTTTTGAGAGACAGAGACAGAGAGTGAGCAGGGGAGGGGCAGAGAGAGAGGGAGACACAGAATCTGAAATAGGCTCCAGGCTCTGAGCTGTCGGCACAGAGCCGGACGTGGGGCTCAAACCCACGAACCGCGAGATCGTGACCTGAGCCGAAGTCGGACGCTTAACCGACTGATCCACCCAAGCGCCTCAGTCCCATGACTTCTTAGCTCTGTGACTTACAGTCACTTAAAATCTTTACTTAAGGGCCTCTGGGAGGCTCAGTCGGTTAAGCTACAAACTCTTGGTTTTGGCTCAAGACATGATCTCTCGGTTTGTGAGTTCGAGCCCCTGTCAAGCCTGCATCTGGCTCTGCGTTTAAGATTATCTCTCTGTCTGTCTGCCCCTCCCTTGCTCCCTCTCTCTTTCTCTCTGTCTCAAAATAATTCAAAATAATTCACGACACATGAGAAGTGGGGCATAAATGTCCCCCCACCTCCAGCGTCCACTGGGAGGAAATATGTTATGAGCCCTGTGAGCACAGGTTCTGGAGAAAGAGGGAGAGACCCGGGTTCAAATTCTGCTCCCTGACTTCCTCTTTATTGGCCACACGTGGGTTGCACAGGCTCTCTGGGCCTCAGTTTCCCCGGCTGGTTATAACGCACACCACCTTGGGATGAGACTGGGGGTAACCCAGCTAGTGGTGGAGGCGGTGTGTTCAGGGAAGGCCTCACCCTTGTCCAAAGGAGAGGTAGCAGACCACACTTCAAGTCTGAGTCCGGGGTCACGAATCCCGTGACAAACCAGGGAACAACTAGCAAGCAGTATTCTTCTCTGCGGGGCCCCCAGCCGTTGAGTTGGAGGATGTTACATTCTCTCCAGGGTCTGCATGTCCTCGATGCCCGATTTGAGGAGAAGGTGGAGGTTCAGCAAGGCGGATTGTTCTAGAGCCTCACGTCCTGCCTACGGAACCCATCCTTCGGCTCTGCGCCGAGCCCGCAGACAACTGAGACTTCGTTCCTTGGAGCTCAATGGGGTCAAATGTAATTATTTTTTAAACGTTAACGTTATGGACCTGACTTACCCCCACATGATTTCAAGCTGGAGAAATATGGGCTTCCCGGCGCCACTTACGCACGTGTGACTGTGGGCGCGTCGCCCTGTCTGAGGCCGGATGTTCGCTCCGTAACCCGGGACGGTGGCCTCTCCTGCAGGGGCCAGAGGGTCCCTTGAGGAGGCGTATGGGAAAGCGTTGGACACCTGCACCAGGAGGTAGGAAGCACTTCTCTGTCCCTTCTGTTCCCCCCCTGTCAGGTCACGCCTAGCCCCTTACGTGTAGTTGAAGTCCTCAAAGAGTGTTTCAATCGAGCACTTCTCTTGCCTTAGTCTGCAGACCAGTCTGTAGAGCCCATGTGTCGATTTTCCGACGACAGGCAAAGCGTTGCTATGGTAAATTTCATAAAGTGCTGGAACCACTCTGACCCCAGGCATGGTGTGCAAATAGTTGTCTGTTGTATCCCTACAGGAAAAAAACAAAAAACAACACCTTTAGCTACATTTGTAGAGACCACTGACAGGTATTAAGCATCAGGGTAGCGGAGGGGTGCCTGGGTGGCTCAGTCGGTTAAGCGTCGACTTCTGCTGCGGTCGTGATCTCGCGGTTTGTGCGTTCGAGCACCGCGTCGGGCTCTGGGCTGACAGCTCAGAACCTGGATCCTGCTTCGGATTTTGTGTCTGGTCCCGTTCTTTACACATCACAGGGTGTAGGTTATAGAAGATGATGATCTTATTATAAAATATTGATAAAACACCCTCCCCCCCAGGGGTGATAGAGACGATTGTTACCGTATCTGCCCAGGGTTAAAGCCTGTGACTCAGTGAGCTCTGAGGTCTGTTCTGTGGGATGGATTCAGCCCTGCATTTTAATGCTATGCTTGCGGAGGCAAGTGCCAGCCATACAGGAAGAATAAAACTGTCCTACAGCCATTCATATCATAATACACATCCGCGGTACAAAGCAATTCATCCTTTCATCATGAAGGTGATTTCCCGGGTATTATTTTCAACCGATTGTTAAAACAAGTGCCCGCTCTCTACATTAGGCTTTGGGGAAGAGGGCCGCTGCTCCCACGATCTGAACCGCGTCTGAGAATCTTCTGTGTAATTTACACATTTCAAGTTTGCTAATGGGCTCTTTATAGCAAAACTACCACAGACAGACGATCTTTCTTTGAATCTTCATCTTGAAAGAGGCTTTGAAAGGAATACGTGAAACCCTCCACAGGTGCTACTGGAGAGAAGGTGAGGTTAATCCCCGACTACGTTAAATAGAGCGCACTTTGGAACAGTCAGATCTTAGCAACTTAATGACAGAAGCAAAGAGGATATCACATTAAAATTCAAATTTCTTTTTCCTCCAGCTCTTTCGGATTAATGCCAAGAAAATGTATGTACCATACGCCAAAGAGATAGCCACGTATTTGAACGATATGACATAACAGGTCATGGAATTTCTCATTTTACCGTTCGATAGTCTCGCTCTGTAAGATGCTTACCGGAACCCCGGTGGGGAATCGAGCGATGTTCTGGTTCCACAAACCTTTCCCTGCGCGGCTGCTTTGTTTAACGTTTAAATGTGGCTGTTGGGCGTTAAGACAGCCTCCAAGACGAAAGCATCAGCAGAAACGACAGAATGCTCATTTGGCTTTTCCTCCATCCTGTGGAGCCCATCCTATCAACAGGTTTTTATGGGATCGGGAAGGGGCCTCTCGGGCGAGTAGGGGTCTGAGGCTCAGAGGGATTGGTCTGTGGTTGGAGGCAGGGCCGGCCAAGGTGGGTCCAGAGCCGCATCTGCCCTGCAGCCCACTTTTGTAAGCTAAGGTTTGTGGGAGCTCAGCCACACCGCCCACGTGGATGCTGTATGTGGCCTCTGTCACCCCCTCACAGCCAGCTGAGTAGCTGCGGCCACCTGGAGGCTGTACGGCCCGCAAGGCCCCAGATATCGAGTCTGACCTTTTACAGAAAACGTTAGCTGACATCGGGTCTCGGCCATCAAAATTACAGGCCGAAGAAGGTATTTCCTTATCGCCCACAGAGTAGGGGACAACGTAGCAGGTGGCTCTCGATAGCATATTCCCAGAGCTTTATTGCCTTTTGCTGGCACTAAAGAAAGGAGGGAAGCTTAGCAAAGGAGGTGTTAGATTCAGAAGACAGCATATCGCTGTAGATGCTTAATCACCGAAAGGGCTCAGGCAGCAGCTTTAGAAATGGGGATTTAAAGACACGTTTGTCTGGGGAAAAAAATGCCCTTCAGAGGTTCCTTAAGAAGCGAGTTGATCGTGCTAAGAAAATTAACTTCCTTGAAATGAGTGAACTCGACTTGCTTTTCCAGGCAGGTGACTGAATCTTCTATGGTTTTATTTTCTTTCTTTTTTAAAGGGCAAGTGGCGTTTCTCTCCACAAGTTGTTAAATGTGTGCCCTTGCCTTTGGGTCACTGCCTTTCACACAGGACCATGACTGTTCTTTTGCAAATGGGTTGATTTCCCTTTCTGTATGTCGTGAGTAAATGTGAGGCTATCTGTTAAACACAGAATTGAATCCTAACTTACCGCTGTTCATTTATTGATTCACTCACTATGTGTCTGACATGTGCTTATCACTCATTACATGATGTATGAAGTATCATATGCATTTATACCTTTGAGCTCACTGGTTGCTTCCTTTTTTAAGATATAATTTATTGTCAAGTTAGCTAACAGACAGTGTATAGTGTGCTCTTGGTGTTGGGAGTAGACTCCCATGATTCATTGCTTGGTTGGGGGGGGGGTAGATTCCCACGATTCGTCGCTTACATACAACGCCCAGTGCTCATCCCAGCACGTGCCCTCCTCGGTGAATGTCCATCAGCTGATGAATGGATAAAGAAGGTGTGGTTTGCAGATACAATGGAATACTACTTGGCAATGAGAAAGAATGAAATCCTGCCATTTGCAACAACGTGGGTGGAACCGGAGGGCGTTATGCCGAGTGAAATACGTCAGTCAGAGAAGGACTGATACCACGGTTTCACTCACATGTGGATCTTGAGAAACTTAACAGGAGACCATGGGGGGAGGGGGAGGGGGAAAATAGTTTCAAACAGAGAGGGAGGCAAATCGTAAGAGACTCTTGAGTGTAGAGAAGAAACTGAGGGTGGACGCAGGGGGTGGGGGGACGGGTGGTGCGCCTTGAGGAGGGCGCTGGTTGGGATGAGCATTTGTTGCTTCTTTTTAATCTCCTTTGCTCGCTACTCCCCATCGCCCCAAATTCTTAACGTTGAAATACCCCAGGCTTCCTGTTGAAATGCTCTGTGGACTCGTCTGTCACCCACTCCTTTGATGATCTCATCCGGGTTGGCTTTAAAGCTCATTTACTGAGTGCTCGCTCACACATGCACATCTCCAGCCGGAGCCTCTCTCTTGCCCTCTAGCTCCAAAGCTGGAGCTGAAAAATGTGATGGTTAATTTTAAATATCACCCTGGCTGGTCCTTGGTGCCCAGATATGTGGTTGAACATGATTCTGGGTGCTTCTGTGAAGGTGTTTTTGGATGAGACTCACATTTAAATTGGTAGACTTTGAGTAAAGCAGATTGCCCTCCATCATGTGGGTGGGTCGCATCCAATCAGCTGAAGGCCTGAAAAGAGTATAAGACTGACCTGCCTTGAACAAGAGAGAATTCTACAGCAGACAGCCTTCACGATGGAACTGTAGCATGGCTTTTCTCTGCGGATCCACCCTCCAGATTTTGGACTTCTCAATCTCCTTAATTGTGCAAGCCAATTCCTTAAAATAACTCCGTGTGTGTGTGTGTGTGTGTGTGTGTGTGTGTGTCCTGTGCGTTCTGTTTCTCTGGAGAACCCTGACTGATATACCAATCTCTCCCCTCAAATACCTTGTAGTCTTCCCTGACCCAATTAAGAGCAATTCTGTTCTTCTGTTTGTCCAGGTCAAAAACCCTGGAAGCGTCCTTGAGTCTTTGTTTTTCTCCTATCCCACAGTTGGGCCACAAGCAAATCACTTTGGATTTACCTTTTAAAATATGCCCAGAATCTGACCCCTTCTCTTCATCTCTACAACCACCTTGGTCCAAGCCACGTGCATCTTTCCCTTGGATCGCTGTGTTTTGTAACTGGTCTCCGTTTTCCCATCCTTCCTCCGTGTGCTCTGATCTGACAGTGCACGGCGGACAAGAGTGGTTACTACTCCCCTGAAAACCTTCCGATAATTTCCCATCTGATTCACAATAACAGCAAATGTCCTTATGGTGGCCAGTGAGGTCTACACGTTCCGATCCTGCTTCCCTCTCAGACCTCATTGCTCATTAACAACCCCCAGTCAAAGTGACATCTTTGCACTTTCTAGAATATTCCAGACACGGTCCTTGCCCTTCCCACTGCTGAGAATCTCCTCATCCAAAGAGCCACAGGCCTCGTTCCCTTATCTCCTTCAAGAAATTGCTCAGCAAGGCTTCTCTGTCAGCCTGATTTAAAATCGTTCCCTGCCTCTGCAACTTGTATTCTGTCTCCCTTCTGTGCTTTCTGTTTCTCTATCGCATTTACTGACTTCTAACATACCACGTCATTAATTCTGTGCTTTTTCTGTATTTTGTATTACAATAAATATAAACATACACTAAAATACATAAAATAATAACGTAGTATTTCACAGGATATTATGATCTATTTCTGCTGCTCCCCTTTCGGTCCCCACCCACTGAGAAATCAACCCCATGAAGGCAGGGATTTGGTCTGTTTTGTTCATTCTAACCCATTTCCTAGGATGAGAGCTAGAAAAAAGTAGCTGTTTAATATATCATTGTTGGATAAATGTCTTTAATTGCCTACTGTGTACATGATTCTTTACTAGGGTGTTGAGATTACAAGGGCATTATCAGATAAGGCTCCTAGCTTCCAATCATTTGTGACTCGGTTGTGCCACCTTACATTTTTCTAGAACACTGCAGAGGATATCCTTCTTCTATGACTGCAGAGAAAGTGGTCAGAGACATGTCCAGCTCTGAAATGTCAGTATCAGGCAGAATTGGATGGCTTCAAGGAAATCCTGGAGTTCAGAGGGGGTCTAAAATAATAGGGGAAGAACCCAGGAAGGGAGATGGTAATTGGCTTCTCTTCTCAAATACGGAAACAGCCCTAATAGACCAAAAGAGCACTGTCTAGAAAAGGGGTAGGGCCGGGCAGTGACATAGTGGTTATCTTTGTATCTTTATCTTTTTTTTTACCCTGAGCCATAGGGATTTAGCTCGTTTCCTTTCCTTCTTTCAGGACTGTTACTTCATCGAGAGGGTCTTTCCCCATGAGACCCGATGTTCAAAGCAAGTCAGTTTTAGGAAGAAAGACCTGACAGTAAGTTAAGAATGTGCCGGGTTTGCTGACTTCTGGCCGTGCTTAGGAAGAGAAGGCAGGGCGCTGGGGTGGCTCAGTCAGTTGAGCGTCTGACCTTGGCTCAGGTCATGATCTCACAGCTTGTGTTCAAGCCCCGCGTCGGGCTCTGTGCTCACAGCTAAGAGCCTGGAGCCTGTTGGAGACAGAGCCTATCTCTGGAGACAGAGATTCTGTGTGTCTCTCTCTCTGCCCCTCCCCTGCTTGTGCTCTGTCTCTGTCTGGAAAATAAATAAACATAAGAAAGAAAGAAAGAAAGAAAGAAAGAAAGAAAGAAAGAAAGAAAAGCTGAAAGGGGCATTTGGGTGGCTCAGTCGATTGAACATCCAACTCCATTTTGGCTCAAGTCATGATCCCAGGATAGTGGGATCGAGCCCCTCATCAGGTTCCACACTGAGTAAGGAGCCTGCTTAGGATTCATATTCTCTCTCTCTCTCTCTGTAATGCAATTGGTGGGGATGGAGAAGGGAGGGCTGATCCATTTGCAGTCTGGGGTATTCATGGTCACATAAGAGACATATTAAGTTCAGGGTGACTGTGGGACAACTGAGTCAGACGGTGATGACATCTTAGCCCTGGAGCTGAGAATTTGAGGGCTTTCCCGTTAGAGGTGATGGCGCAATGGGGGGAGAAAAGGCGAGGATTCGGGGGAAAGGAGAAGTCCAGGACAAAGCTTTCAGGGCTATCCAAAGCCTGTGGTCAGGAGGAGGAAAAGGAACCAGCAGAGAAGTCAAGCAACTGGGCAGGTGAATAGGTGGGGCAGAGTCAGGAAGGGCGTCGCGCGGTGCTGGGTTTCCAGAGGACGAGAACTGAGAAACCGGGAGGTTTGTGAAAGTGTCTAGGCTCCCTGTGGAAGAGCCAACCTCGAGAGGAGTGCTGAGGATTCTTCCTCCGAGGAACGAGGGCGGAGGAACATTATCATCTTGGTGTTAAGGTCCGAGATTGGCGACCGCAGGAGAGGAAGTGATGCAGGAGAGGAAGTGATCTTGTCAGGGGTGCGTAGTCACCCGGTGGTGGCAGAGAGACCTGAGCGGACATCTCTAACCCCAGACAGGAGGCTCCAAGGCGCAGAGTCTGGATGTGTGATTTTTATCCTCAGCTCTTAGAAACTTAGAGCTAGGCAGCCGAAGGAGGTCATAGATTTTCCTTGTAATAGCGGGGCCCCATCCTTGCAGCTGGGAGGAAATGGAAACATGAATCCTATCATCACTTGGAAGCACCAAAAATCCCTGGTGGGTGTTTCTCAGCAGATGGGGCAGTAATGTACATATTCTCACCAAAATGCAAGCTAAGAGAATAAATTTCGTCGGCATTCTCTAACCCCACCCCCCTTCCCTTCCTGTCTCCAGCAAGCCTCCCAAAGTCCTTTGCTGGAGCGGGGAAGAATGGGCTTCGAATGCCACTCGAACACCTGAACATTTGCTCAAAAGCAGTTCACACGTGATCCTGGGGGAGAAAAAAAGAGAAAGAACATATATGCATCCGTCGTCTTGCTCCAACATCTTTCCATGCTCCCGACGGACTGGAATTCTGTCTTATTTCATGCTTTGCATTTTGATTGGTCGGCATACCACCCCAAAGCCATCTTCCGGGGGACCCAAATGGGAGGGGGCGTTCCCTTGCCCTCCGTGCCTGCATTGAGATTAGACTCCGCGTTTTCCCATATCCTGCCGGACCCCCACATCTGGTTCCACGAATGGAGACAAGCAATGGTGACTTTTCTGATGCTCGCAAGACGTTAGAACACCAGAATGCGTTACACAAGAATCTTCCTAAAATTACCTAAATAAGTGCTCCGTCTTTTCTTCCCTCAGGGTTCTTTTCTCTTTGAGAAACCTTTTTAGGATCCATTCTGGCTCAAACTTCCTCTGGCCTCACCTTTTTCCATATTCCTTTCCGTAGGAGAATAATTTAGCTGTCTCTGCTTCTGTTATTTGCTGAGGCTCACCTTGCTGAGCCAACAGTGGGTGTTCCTTGTGCTGAGTCCTTTCTAGGAAGCAGAGGGTATTGTCCATATGCACTTTTATCCCCACTGTGCTTGCCGGGGGTATTGATCCTCAAAATCCCTTTAGAAGCTTCCTACTCTGGTGACAAGTCTTTGTTGCTGAACTGATGTCAGATTTTCACTCACTGTTGGTGGACAGGGGACAATAAGGCAGTTAGGAGAATATGGCCATTGTGTTCAGGTGAAAATCACACATTTTTGAGAAAAGCAGTCACAGAAGCATAGAGGATCAAGATTTCTTGCAATGGATTCAGAAAAGACAAAAAGCCAAGACATTTTATTTTTAAAACTATTGGGGAAGACAGATCCGGGGCTAACCCAGGGGCATAGGGATCAGTGTTTACAAAAATGATGCGGTCTTGTTACATTGTAGTAACATTGAGGTATGAAGTAACTCACAGGTGCAAATTCATTTTTTTTTTTTATGTATTTAATTTTAGAGAGACAGAGATAGCATGAGTGGGGGAGGGGCAGAGAGAGCGGGAGACACAGAATCCGAAGCGGGCTCCAGGCTCTGAGCGGTCAGCACAGAGCCCCGCGCGGGGCTCAAACCCACGGACCGTGAGACCGTGACCCAAGCTGAGGCCGGACGCTTAATGGACTGAGCCACCAAGGTGCCCATGCAAATGCATTTTTAAAAGCGACACAGGCCAAATGACTTCTGTAGAACACTCTCCTGTGTGAAAGGGCCTGGGGGTCTGTGGGAAGCAGAGATCACAGAGTTCAGTTTCAGGGATCCCGTCTTCCGGTGACCACGCCCACAGCACACACAAGCCTGTTGTGCCCCCCCCCCCCAGCTTCGAGTGTGCACACGTGTATGTCCCAGTGTCATTTGGTCACACCCGCATCCACGCTGTGGGCGCTTTTGTCCTTTCCCCATAGCCCCGGCTTGCCCTTGAGGGTCAAGACACCACATAGTGATCAACGTGTGTAAAAGAAGGTTCATTATGCCTGGGAGACTTACCTCTTCAGGTGGAATCCTGAACTCTTCCGGGGATGTTAGAGTAGCAGCTTTCTACTTGTGGACCATGACATCAATTCGTTGGGTTCCAACCACTTACAAACATCAAAGAAACTAAAATAGCACGTGTCAGAGTGTATTCCATATAGAAAGGAGGTGTGGTTTCAGGAAACTTCCGTCTATGTACAGCAGGCCGTGTGTTTTCTCACTGTTAGGTGTGGTTGAAAAATTTGACCAACACCGGGTGCAACACCAGTCATGCGTTTCCATAATATGCAATAAATTTTGCCTCATTAAGTATGAAATAGAGGGATTTTCAGTGCACAAAAAATGACCCTGGCAAATTATGAAATCAGTTTTGGTGGATCAGAATTTTAAAAAAAATTTTTTTTTAACATTTATTCATTTTTGAAAGGCAGAGAGAGACAGAGCACGAATGGGGGAGGGGCAGAGAGAGAGGGAGACACAGAAACAGAAGCAGGCTCCAGGCTCTGAGCTGTCAGCACAGAGCCCGACACGGGGCTTGAACTCACGGACCACGAGATCATGACCTGAGCCGAAGTCGGCCACTTAACCGACTGAGCCACCCAGGCGCCCCTGATCAGAATTTTTTTAATGCTTTATTTTATTTTGAGAGAGAGAGAGAGAACATAAGTGGGGGAGGTGCAGAGAGCGAAGGAGAGAGAGAATCCCAAGCAGGCTCCGTGCTGTCAGCGCGGGGCTCGAACTCATGAGCTGAGAGATCATGACCTGAGCCGACATCAAGAGTCCAACGCTCAACTGACTAAGCCAGCCAGGCGCCCCAAGACCAGCATTAATAAAAACGAACAGAAAGTATCAGGGTGCTTTTATGCAACTCTTGTTAAGACTTTTGTTTCTATCATGCACACACATGTAAGCCTAGGAGTCTACTGGAGACCCGACGTAAATTGTATTTCTTACTGTGGATCATGGTCAAATAACCTGTGAAGCCACCATTGTAGAGCATTCAGAGCAATAGACAGTGGTACTCAGAGAACAATGCTGCCTTGAGCACGGACACCATTTTATCTCTTCGGCAAGCTTCCAGAAAGACTGTTCGAAAAGGCATCGAGCGCGCAAAAGGGCTGAGACCCATTGTTGTAGACAGAAAGGGAACCTGCTGCCACTTTTCCGACTCAGCTCTCTCCCCCCAGAGTTGGTGAACGCGGAGGAAATTCCAACTGCTGTCATCACAGTGCTAGCCAATGCTGAAATAGCCGATGGCCTTTTCCGGAGGTTGACGTTAAGACCGAGTTTGGGGTGCAAAAATGCTCGTTAGGGTCAGCCCTTGCCTTTGCAAGGGGGAGGGGAGGGGAGGAAGGGAAGAGAAGTCAAGTGCGTTGCAGCCCAGCAGGGGCTCTGGGAGCTCCCGTGTTGGGCAGAAATGGCAAGTCCTTTCCACCTGGTGCCCCAACTCAGTCATTGGATGCAGATGTCCCCAGAAGGGGGTGCCCTCAGCTGGAGGTGCTGTGTGCAGCTGAGGCCACCAAGCCTGGAGGACCGCACGCCACGGCAAGCCCCTGGTTGAAGGGAGTCTGAGTGGCGCACTTCCACAACCAAGGAAACCGTGCGTTTTCCTGCCCAATCTTGGTTTGCTTTCATAATGACTTCAGCCAATCTGGCTCCTATTCTGGCTCGTTCTGCTTCTGGTTCCCTGGAATAGTCTTCTCCTAGGACAGGCCGTGAGAGGTAGGAAACTTTGGACTACTCTATATTTAATTTTGGTACGACTCTTACTCTGTATGGCATACATTGACCTCCTTGTCCCGTTGGGAACCAAAAATGTAGTTGAGGAGTCTGAGACACTTTGTCTGTACCGCCATTTTTGTGTACCCAGTTAAGATCTTCAAGTTTTTGAAAGACCGTTCTGTTAAAATGAAAGAAACAAAATCTGGAAGCTAGTTTCTGGTAAGAGCATCTTTAAGGAATATCTGGTCATACCCTCAACCGAGTCAAAGCTGTAAATCTTGAAGTGAGCCCAAAGTGGCAAATTTTAAGACATAAACAGATACTTAATGAAGTCAACTCCATCTATAATGTTGGGGAAGGAAAAGGAAAAAAAAAAAAAGACAAAATTCTGGAGAAACATTGATGAGCGGGTGTATCTAAGTGGCAAGGTATAATTAAGAGTTTTTTAATGTTATTTAGTTTTTTTGAAATTAAATTCCCTTCTAATTTTACTTGCAAATGTGTTTTCAGAAATGCAGGAAGGGGAGTCTTCCTGAACCCAAAATGAATGACGGGCCCATTAAGTGATGTTGGAGGCATGCAAAAAAGTATCCACGAGTCCGAAGGAGGGAGGTGTTCACTGGGATGTTGGGAATTAGAAAGGGCATGTGACAGTTGTGAGTCTCCTTGGAAAATTGGTAACGTGGGGTTTCTCGGGCAGAGATGCAAGAAAGAGAATGTCTGAGCAAAGTCATAGAGGCAGGAAAGGGTGGGTGGTACTGCAGATGATAAATGGTCAAGTTTGGATGAGCTTAGGGCACAGGAAAGGACGCACAGTAGTGAGAATCGAGGCTCCGGAAGGTCAGAGGGAATCTTCCTATGGAAGAAGCCATTGCCGGTGCCGAAAGGGCGTCAGCCTGATGACAGGTATGCCTGTAGCAGATTCCTGGGTAAGGAGAGCCATTTGAATTATCCAAGAAGAATGACTCCTGGGCCTTGAGCAATCCAGTATCAGGTGAGAAGCCTGGGCTGGGAAAAGTAACAAGGTTTTGCCCCTAGGAACCTGCTAGAATGTAAGTTCTCGGGCCTCACCTCACACCTACAGCCTCTACCTTTGGGGGGTTGGGACCCTGGACTGTCTTTAACGAGCAAGATTTCCAGGTGGTTCTGACGCATGGTGGAGTTTGAGAAGCTGTGGCTACTGAGGGAATCAGAGAGGCGCCAGGGACGGGGTAGAGGGGCCAGTCCAAGCTGGGGGCACACAGGCACATCCACTGGGCCAACCCTTGAAACAGTTCACATGTCATCATGTGGGCACATAATCTGGGGCCAGATGGATGCGGGGTTTGGGACTACTGAAGACTGGGTAGAAAACCGGGAGCAAAGAGGTCAACAGGTAAGTGAGAAAAGCAGGGCAGCAGAAATTCAGGAAAAAGTCAAGAAACACCCCCTAAAATGAAACCAACTATAAGGTCCAGGCGTTGGAAGTGTCAGTGTCTTTTATGTGATTCTCTAAAGTTGTATGTGATATTGAAATTAGCAAAAAAAAAAAAAAAAAAAAAAGGGACAAGCGATGTAATTTTTTTTCCCACAGTCTTGCTGTCAGCCACGAATCTCTGCAAAGACCCAAATCATCTCGGGGCGCCTGGGTGGCTCAGTCGATTGAGCGTCCGACGCTTTGGGCTCTGTGCTGACAGCTCGGAGCCTACTTTGGATCCTCTGTCTTCCTCTCTCTCTGCCCCTCCCCTGCTCGTGCTCTGCCTCTGTCTCTCAAAAAATAAAATAAAATGTGTAAAAAAAATTTCTTTTTAAAGAATCAAATCATCTTGAATCAGAGATCTTCCTTCCTCTCAACACTTTCCTGCACCTTTGCTGATTTAATCACACTCCCTTGCAGTCAGTTACAGGGACCTCGGCCTCCCCACTGCCCTACTCAGTGGCTTAAAAACAACAAAATGTACGTTTCTCAGGAAATTATCTCCTGGGCGGGGCTGGGGTGCGGGGGTAGCTTGCTTCTGCCTCGCTCCACTTGTTTTGTTTTGTTTTGTTTTAGGCTTCAGCCTTTTGAAGCTGGGGCAAAAAACCGAAGGCTCATACACGTTCCTGGCACCTGCGATGGTTAGACCCCAGGAACTGGGGGCTCCGAGGTCAGGGGCCACCCAGGCATAGCTGCCTCTGTGTGATCTCTGCAGCGTGGTGCCTCAGGGCTCCCAAGATAAGTGTCCCGAGAGAGACAACAGAAACCCAGCCACAGAAGTCACAGAGCATCACTTCTGTGCGTTTTCTTCCTCACGAACACGTCACGGAGGCTGATCCATAGTCTCGGAAAAAGAAATTAAATTTCACCTCCTGTGGGAGGAGTGTCAAAGGATGTGCAGGTAATTTGCAAGCCATCCGTTTTCTTTTGTAGCCGCTGCTTTTTATGTACTCCCACATTTTGGCATCAATGTCTTCCCTGATATGATCTTCCAACTTCCAACCTACCAGCCGACCCCGGGTTTCTGGCTTTTCTTCCCCTCTCGTTTGATATTGTTCAGCCTGCCTGTTTTATTGATTCGGCTTTATGACCCCCCCCCCCTCCTATTATGAAGAGTGGTTTCTGATGAGAGTATCTACGAGCGGGTGAAGGGATACATCTTGTGACATTTCCTCCCCTTGGGAGCTCTCAACCGGTGAACAATTGAGAAGCGGGGGATACGGGCAGCAATCCCACACAAGGTTCTGAAATTATCCGGAAGCTCCTGGCCCCACAGACTTGGGCCCTGAGCCTGGAGCGTCTGGCGGGGGAAGTGCGCAGGTGCAGGTCTGCAGGTACGGGCACTCCTTGCGCAGAGGCCCCTCCCCGGGCTTCCAGAAGGTGCCCGTCTATCTACAGAATTGACGAATCCCTCTCTGCTTGAGGTGATGGAGATGGCCGGGGTCCGGTTTATTTCACGCCAGCACAAGCTCTTACTCCTTGCACTGCGACTGTGCACAGGCCGGGAACTATTGACACGAAGCACGTTTAGTGCAAAGAAAGGGACTCATTGAGCCCAGCTCTCCCGTGGTTAGCGGACATCAGACCTCGGAGAGCCTCCTGTAAACAGAACATAAACAGCCCATTCAAATTAAGAGCTCGTTGAGCACCCACCCTCCCGTAAGTGTGACTGCAGCAGCCTCAGAAAAGAAGCGAAGATTCTATTCTTTCCCTGACATTCGTGCAAGGGCCACTGTGATCTCACCACGTGGAGAGTCTATTGTATTTTAAGTTTTAGAGCCGACCTCTACAAACAGACAGTTGAACGGATACCTGTGTGTCTGACATCAAGGCAGGATCTGTGCAGTGTTGGGGGGGAGGCGGCGCAGAGGGAGAAAAATGAATGTTTAAATGGTGACACAAAAGAACGTAACCGCCTGGAATGCCGTTCCCGATCAAGATGGAGAAAAGGAATCTTTAAAGAACAGCCCGTTCTTTTTTATAGGGTGGCCCAAGCCCCGGCGCTGCTAACACAAGGCACGACGCGTTTTCAATGGCCCATTGTGGAGGACGGGGGTGCGGGCGGAGACTGTGCAAATGTTGTGCTCTGCCCCGTCTGTCCTGGGCCCTGGGCGACTCTGGTTTCCTACGTGGACTGGAGGCTGAAAAGTGGCTTATTCATTGATAAACAAAGCCAAGTTTGTGAGCAGGAGATGATTCTGTTCAAAACGCTAGAGAAGAGGTCAGAACCTACCAGAATTCAACTCACTGGAGACACACGCGGAGGGCTCATTCAGCTCTCCCCCAGCCCCTCCTACGCAAGTTCTCCTCATTCCCACCAGAGGTACCCACACCGATGCGGCTTGGCCAAAGGCTGGCTGCGTGGGGGTGGGGAAGAAAGAACCCAGGGCCCCAGGGAGCTGTGCTGTGAAAACCAGCCACAAAAGCTCACTGGAGAGCGAAGGACATCACACACGATTGCATGAAAGGTTTTTGATGTTAAAAATATTAGGGACCCCTCTTTGTCCCCAAAGCCACTTAATTTCTCAATACTAGGGAACGCGAGTTCTTCCCTTCCTTCAGCTTCTCATCTGGAATCACAGAGGACCGGAAGGCTGAGGTGTCAGTGAGACCTTAGGCACCTGTTCTGTCCGCAGCAGGGACAGACTGGAACCTGAGATGCGTGGGGCCGAGGGCGGGGCAGGGTCCTGATGCGGACGGAAACCGCAAGCAGCCTGGTGCGTGTAGGTGCGTGGCTCGCCCTCCGAGCCCCTGGCAGCAAGCGCGTGTCCCTTTGTCCAGTTCAGATGGGGCCAGACCTTGTCCACGCCTTTTCTCGACTGTCTTCCTGTGAAGATGGGTATAACTCAGCCCGTTGGAACGGAGCTCTGCCGACACTCCGTGTCCTTGTAAATGTGTTCTCGTGACGCACGACACCCTTTCTGGATAGTGACCGAGGACCGCTCCACACTAGTTTCCAGAACTTGCCTTGGTGTGGATTCTTTTGCTGCTGAACCTCACGTCATGGATGAGATCCCCTGAGAACATTGAACTGTGGGCTCCTGGCTACCCTTGCCCTTGGGAGCTGGATCCAGCGTGGGAGTCTTCTGGCTCCCAACCCAGCCTACAGATGCTGGCTTTTCCCCGTGAACAAACACGGGTAATAGAAGAAAATGACACTTGGAACTCTTGGTTCCTTTTCTTTTTTCTTTTTTTTTTTTTTTTTTGCCACTCTACCTGTCCGAGAATGCCTCCTCTCCCGAAAGAAGGTTCGATTCTCACTGCCCCTGTTGGACGGGATGTTGGCTGGGTTGTTTGGGGGCTTGACTTTAAGGTGCCCATGCCATTTTTATATATGAATAGAAACGACCGTGAGGACCGGGTGTTGTCAGTGCCCTGAGGCGTGGGCAACAGCTGGGTATGAATGCCCCCGCTTTCCTCATTGCCTCATTGCCACACCTTCCGCTCCGTCCCCCACAAGGTCTGACGCGGGCGAGGCTTGTAGAGGGGTGGGGGCATCTCACTCCCAGCCCCCAAGGGAATTTTAGGGAGGGCCCAAGCCCACACCGACTAAATCTAAATCACCAGGTGTGCTGCCCAGAAAAAATCGGTTTTGAAAACATTGTTTCAACCCCCCCCCCCCCCCCCCATGAATGAGAAGGAAGGCCTCCCTTGAACAATGACTGGAGCCCAGACCCGTTGGATTTAGTCCCAGCTCCCAGGTGGCCCCGAGTTTCCCCTTTCCCTGCCACCCCAGGCTCCCAACAATTCATATTTCCTTTTTGCCCACCAGGATGTTTCATTCCTTTACTCCTTTGAACGTGCTGATCAAATTGCCTGTATTTTGAACCTCGCCTTTTCATAAATTCTATTCATTCTTCCTTCTGTCTTTGATGGAAAACCTTTTTAGGTGCTCTCCCGCCTCCGGGATGGCCTGTCTACAGGACCTTGCATACAATGGGCACTCAATCAAATGCTATTAAAATAGCATTGAACTGTGTGAGAATGCGGCCGGCCTACATCGATTAACATAGCGGAAGAAGGACCATTGTCTCAAATACCGAAAGAGTTACAGAAAATGAAAGCATCTACCTCTTTGCTAATTAAAGATAAGAAATTGAATATTTCTTAAAACGGGACTGTGAGATTGCCCACATTTGTCTTCTGGATGTGCCTTCTCCACCTCAAAGCCCTGTAGGCCATCTGGAATTCCCTCCTGTGCCTTTAAATCTAGCACAGGGCCCGCAGCTCAGCCGGGGGGGCCTCGGTTCCTTGTCCTGTGACATCAGCCCAGCCGTGTCTTAGGAGACAATTAACCTAAGGAAAAGTTTCTGTGTGGGGAACACGTACCTCCGCCCACTGGATTAACCGCGTGGAGCTGAACTTGCCAGGACGAGAAGCATTGGGTTTCAAACGCGGTAACAAAGACAGAAACAAATTCGCACGTCAGCGAAGACAAAGCCAGGCTTGTTCAGACGTCTGTATGTTCCAGTGGTGTCTCCTGGGAGAAGCTTACTTTCCGCAGCAAAATAGCAAAGGCCTGGGAAGGGGGGGCTCAGGTGAATGAGGCTGTCTGCTAATTTACCAATTAGCTTCAGGGACTTAAATTTTAGTCGCCCTGCGCGCAAACCTTGATGCTTCTCTTTGTGCCGGATGCTTTCGCAAATCAAACCCTGCAGACAGGAGTAAGTTTTCTCTTGGGGGTGCGTTTTATGCGCTGTTATATTACCTTCTACATCACGACTGACGTCTCGGGGTTCCATAGATCAGGTAACCCAGGACTCGCTCTGCCAGGGTAGGACGAAGGCGGCCCGTCAAATGCAATTCCAACATTTAGTGAACTGAGCTCCGGCTCCAACTGGAGTCTGAAGTCCCAGAGGCAAGAATTGTCTGCACTTTGTACCTACAGCGGTCGCTACAGGGCCAGGTAGACCGCAGGTGCGGAAAGAAATAGTTGTGACATCGTCGATGACTCATAGACGAACAAACGGAGGAGGCTGGCTGAGCAATTCGCTACCAGAGCTTCTGTCCGCCAGAAACGCAAGCTAGTGCTGAGGTCGCACCCTTAGGTGTCTACAGGGCCCGGGGGGTAGAAATAAACCAGCGAGACGGATTGGGTGTAAGAAAAATCGGCTGCCAGAAATATCCTCAGTCTTGCCCTGGTTTTCCAGACGTGTTGTTGTAAGGTCGTACTCGAATTACGCGTGATACGTAGAGATCGCGTTATCAACTCGAAATTGAAACATCGAAAGAAAGATTCTGCGAAGTAATTTGTCAGTACACTTTAAAATTCATATTTCATCTTGTATTTTTATGTAGCCCTCCCTTACGCTTTGGGGAAGGGCAGAGAAACCTGACAGCTTTGTTGTTGTTTTTGTGTGTGTGTGTGTGCTTAGGTGACCATGTCGAGTCTTGCATTCTGTGCTCAACCTGAAGCCCTTTTACAGGGAGTGACATTTAGTTTTATTCGGTTTCATAATGAAAACCAGCTGTTCCCAAATGTACGCATTCTAAATGTGGAGAGATTCCCGTGCAGTGATTGGTTTTTTTGTTTTTTGTGGGTGTGTGTGTTTTTTTTTGTTTTTGTTTTTTGTTTTTGGTGAAAGTAGCTACTCTCGAGATATTTGTGATCTTTTGCTCTTTTCGCATCATGCTGTTTGCTCCCACTGCGGCGTCCGGCCATGGGGGTCCATGGGCAGCTTTTAGCCAAACTTTGAGTGTTACACCAGAGCGTGAATCAAACAGTCGTTTCGTAAAGTTTAAAACTGAGAATTATTATTTTTCTTGCTGTTCAGTCTTCAAACGTCTAATTTTGGAAATGTCTCACTTTCGTTTCAGTAGTTGGTTTTCGGGGAAGGAAACTGGGATCTATCACTCCTTACAAAGTCACACACGCGAGCAGCTTTGTAGAGTCTGAGGTTTTAGGGACCGGTCAGTGCCAACCTGAAAGGCTAAATCTGTCTTCGCTGTTTGCTGTTGAAATGTGGTGACATTTTTCTTTGGATTGCATCGGCGTCTTTATTTTTTCCAACAATTAATAAAAGTCACCAGGACAAAGCCAACCCCTCTGAGCTCCATGTTATGGCCCGCTGCCACGTGGAGTCCAATAAATATGAAGTGTCTGTGACATTAGGGCCTATAGGCAGACAGTGTTCACGTTGTTGCATTTAAAAAATTTTTTTTAAATGTTTGTTTATTTTTGAGAGAGTGAGAGAGAAAAAGCGTGAGCGTGGGAGGGACAGAGAGAGAGGGAGACACAGATTCTGAAGCAGGCTCCGGGCTCTGAACGCTCAGCACAGGGCCCGACACAGGGCTCGAACTCACGAACTGTGAGATCATGACCTGAGCCGAAGTCAGACGCTTAACCTTCTGAGCCATCCCGGTGCCCCGCATTGTTGCATTTTTAAAGTTTTCGTTCTCTGTGGATGAATGAGTTAACTAACAAATGTCTAAATGCAATGCCCTTGCAAACTGTTACCATCTTGGATCTAAGTACTAGGGCAAGTCCAGCGTTGACTGTGAACATTCCAGAATCCGGGTCTGTCTGCACTCCAGCTTACTAATTTGGACTAGTGCACATTAACCTTTTCCACATTTCAACACCGATCTCAATCCATATAATACGTCGTGTCCTGATATCACAGGCATGATACACTATGTCCAAAAGTTTTTATCACACTTTGGCCATTTCAAAATTCTAACCGAAAGCATGAAGAAATACAGCTTTCTGTGTTCTCATCAGTTATGAGAGGAAACACCACGAACTATCTATTTTCTAGCGACTTGTCCTACAAGGTCTCAGCCTTGTAAGCATTCTGAGCAAATTGTTTCTGGTTACACTTACGTTTGTAAACACCAGCTTCTGTCTCATACACTGCTGTTGTCTGTAGGTGCTGTTAGAAATCTGAAAAGGTTTTGATGCCTGATCAGATTTTTTTTTTCACTTAATTATATAGTTTTTTTTTTTTCTCTCACAGCAACCTTCTTGCTCTACTCAGGTGATAAATAAGCAAGTCTAACTTTCATTTTTTATTTCACTTGGCTTTTTGTTGTTGTTAAATCGTATTTTATTCCGGGAGAACTTACCCTGCCTCGTGGAAACCAAAATAAAGGCTGTGGCTCACATTTTCCCTTCCTCCCTCAGGATCCTGACCGACCCTGGTGCCGCCCTGTATGGCCCCGTGTGACGTGATTGCCCCTTCTCTTGGAATTTGTGAGTATATCGAGTCATCTCTCAATGGCCATTGTCTCCCGATCTGATGGTCTCACCATACATGAATAATGGTAAAATAATAAACCATATATTTAAAAGCAATGTAGGTCTGGAAGCACCTGGGTGGCTCCGTCAGTAAAGCGTCTGACTCTTGATTCGGCTCAGGTCATGATCAGCAGGGTCATGGGATCGAGCCCCATCTCAGCATGGAGCCTGCTTGAGACTCTCTCTCTCTCTCTCTCTCTCTCTCTCTCTCTCTCTTTCTTATTTTCTCTCCCTCCCTCCCTGTGCCTCTCTCCCTGCTTGTGCTCTCTCTCCCTCTCTCTCAAAATAAGTAAAACTTTAAAAAAAGTAAATAAGAAATAAAAACAATGTAGGTCTAGACGTCACATGAAAAGGGATACAAATGCATACCTTAGCAACTAGGTGTACATCCAAGTCTTGAACTGCAAATAATTTTATTTTGGTAAAAATGTTTTGCAAGATTTATTTAAATTTCCTAAAGAGGAAATTTTAAAATTTCATCGTAGCAAATAATTTTCAACACATATGTTTTCTTTTTTGTTTTCTGGAATAAATATATTGATGCTGATTTATAATTAATCACTTTAGAAGGAAAATAACCTTTTGGAAAGGTTAATTTGTCAGTTTTTCTTACATTTTACTTTATGTTTGTAATGAAAATGTGTTTAAATTGTATATACCTTAAGTGAAAATATATTTTATTTTTAATCCATTAGATCATTGCTGCAAGGCAAATTATGTAAATACAGATTTTAATGATTCAGAAGTGATTTCACTGAAATAAAGCCAACAAAACAAGTCTGACGGAATGAATAAAAAGTCATTTATAAATTATTTATGTTCTTTATCTTATTGCCCATCCAAGGGTCATCGGTGCAGCAACGCATGTGTAATAATAATTAATTAAATTCAGTTGCCACTGGTATTTTGATGACTTTGTCTCAGATAGAGACCATAGCTTTACTCTGATTTATTTTATTTTATTCTGTCTTATTTTGTTTTATTTTATTTTATTTTACTCTTTTCTTTGCTTTTCTTTGCTTTGCTTTTCTTTGCTTTGCTTTTCTTTTAATTTAAATCTAAGTTAGTTAACAGCTAGTGTAGTATTGGTTTCAGGAGTACAATTTAGTGATTCACCACTTACATAGGACACCCAGTGCTCATCCCAACAAGCACCCTCCTCAATGCCCAGCCCCCATTTAGCCCATCCCCCCACCCACCTACCGACCAGCAGCCCTCCGTTTGTTCTCAGGATTTAAGAGTCTCTAAGGTTTGCCTCCCTCTCTGTGTCTATCTTATTTTTGCTTCCCCGGGTTGTTAAAGTAGAAATGTAGAACATAGATTCTTTCAAAGTTTGCTTGATGTACGACTTCTTCACCGGTGCTCCTGCCCCAGCCTTGTGGTTGTGGGGAGCAGGCCGCCCACACCCCAACTGCCCTTCTCAGCGTGCTGAGCCTCCTCCGGTCACCCACCCAGGCCTCTGGGAGGCATGCCCTTTCATGTCAGTCTTCACGCAGTGACCTCTCGGTTCCTTGCCTTAGCATCCGACTTCGGCTCAGGTCATGATCTCACAGTTTGTGCGTTCGAGCCCCGCGTCAGGTTCTGTGCTGACAGCTGGGAGCCTGGAGTCTGCTTCGGAGTCTGTGTCTCCCTCTCTCTCTGCCCCTCCCCTGCTGGTGCTGTATCTCTCTCTGTCTCTCAATAATAAATAAACATTAGAAAAAATTGTATATAAAAAAATAAAATAAATGACCTTGAGCTACAGAAATAACGTGGGATAAATCCCCCAAACACAAGTATGAAAAGCAAGTTAGAGAAAGATATGTATGGTGTATGTCAGGGTTTATTAAAAGGCTAAGAAAGATGCCGAACAATGTGAGACTGATGGACCCATACGTCGGCAAGTAGGGTCAGTTTTTTAAGAAATTCCTAGGATGATTAACCTCGATTTCCTAAAAGTGGTTATTTCTCGAAAGGGAGAGTTGTAAGGATTAAGTACAGAAAACAAGAGCTTCACTCCTATCCTTGAGGCTTTGTTTAAATGTTACCTTTAACGGATTTCATTCTCTATGTTTTTCTGTGTCCTTGAAATCCTTTGCCATTTAAAAGAGGTAAGTTTTCAGTGTGTTTCTGGAGGTGCCACAGAGCTTCATGATGATTTTATGTGAATCTTCTGGGCTTTTCGCATTTTCTGGCAGGTATCCTCTTTTTTTTTTTTTTTTTTTTTTTTTTTATTTATTTTTGGGACAGAGAGAGACAGAGCATGAACGGGGGAGGGGCAGAGAGAGAGGGAGACACAGAATCGGAAACAGGCTCCAGGCTCCGAGCCATCAGCCCAGAGCCTGACGCGGGGCTCGAACTCACAGACCGCGAGATCGTGACCTGGCTGAAGTCGGACGCTTAACCGACTGCGCCACCCAGGCGCCCTTGGCAGGTATCCTCTTAATTTGCTTCTAACTCCATCTCAATAACTAAGAATACAAAGAAAACGTGAGAGCCATCTGGGGCTTCTTAGCACTTTAATGAAGAAATTTGTCCCTGCCATCTTGGGTATTGCTGAGTCCTATTTAAGTTCTTCCACTTTCAGACAAGTTCTCAACACTCTTCTTATCCCCCTCCTCAGGGCTCATCCATTAATCCATTTGCTTATTTATGCAGTGAGGATTGGTTGAGCACCCTTGAAAAAGGCAGGGATGTGGGTCGCGTGTTACTCTGGGACACACTCTTTGCACCCTGGTCCCCCGTCTCTCTCACTTTCAGGTCTGAAATTAAAATATTACTTCTGCTGTGTGGATGGCAGGTTTATTTCAGATAACTGAAAAAATGCCACAGTTAGAATATCTTTCATTTTTATCTCCTCAGCCCGTTTCAAGATGTATGATTTCACTTCCTCAAAGTCCCCCCCTCCCCCTGCCACCACCAGGCAGTGTGAACAGGGACGTGTACAGAGTCACACAGGAATGGACTGGTGAGCGGGGGGTGGCTGGCACTCATGAGGCCAGCTCCAGCTGCCTTGAATCTCCAGAGAATCTTGGAGACTTGTGATGATTTATGACAGTTGGAGTTTCTGGAGGATGCGGGATGTGTCTACCTCTTGCCCACATGCGTCAGTCCGTCCATTCCATTATTCAGGCTTTTATTTCCCGGTGACTTTCTGTTTCATGTTGTTGGGTACGCGGCTGGCTTGAGACATGCAGATGATTAGATTCACCTTCCCTTGTCTCGTTTCCAATCTGCTTTCAACCAGCTCCAAGTACATCCTTTGGCTGTATTTTTAGCTCTCAAAAATGTGGCAAAGGAACACTCATTTTAAAAAAGAGTCACCCAGATTCCAGTTATTCCTAAATTCTTAATGAAATTCTCCCACCCAACCCCACAGAAGACGCTCCATGGAGTAAGCCATACAAGCCTTCATAAAGAGCGTTTGCGTCCTCTCCCCATAGCTTAGTGAGACACTCGTGCACAAATTAGATGGAGCCCGTGAAATTACAGTTTCAGGAGGGGCGAGGGATGATCCAAGTCAAAGACTTTCTTATCATTCACGTGTGAAAAGAAACAAAACTTTTCAGGACTAAATTGGCTGGAGGGAAATGTCATGCCAGCATGTGTAAAATGACAGGGGACAGCTGGCTAGAAGAAGGCATGAATCAGAAACCAGCCTCACCTCCTCGTTGTGGCAACTGCCACCAGAACGCTTATAAATAGCTCTCTCTGTTTCCCAGCTCCGTCAGGAATAGCAGTGGGTATTTACATGAAAGTCACCACTGTGTACATCTCGGAAGCAGACCCAATGGCTTCCTCAGAGAAAGCCTAGAGATGGAGGTCTCATGGCCAGGGAGCACCGTGGCTGTGTCAGAACCTCAATATTAGGTTTGTGTGGGGAAAGGGGCCCTTTGGGGCTCAGGACGAGGGCTCCAGTGGCGTAATGGCTCAGCGTGCAAACTGTACAGCCTCCAGTTACCCAGCAGAGATGACTAAATGTAATCCAGAGTTCAGAAGACCAGAGTCCCACAGCAGCCTGTGAGCCCAGCTGTGAGTTAGCCTGAGATTTCTTTAGGTCCCTCCGCTATTGTTTTCCTCCTTTTAGAGATCTGGGCCAGGCGGTCCCCACGGGACGTTCAGACCATATTCCGAACTCCGGTGCTAACTGCAGCTTTTGAGTTCAGCTAAACCCTGGAACCACTCTTCTAAAGCTGGAGGCATCTTTGTTGTTAGGGAAGCAACATGGAGCCCCCAGATATTTCCAATCCTTTGGACTGTACCCTCTCTGGTGCGTGAAGCTGCGGCTAACCTGTCACTCATTTCCTTCTAACCCTAAATACGTACTAATAGTAAGTGCTCAGTAAACGCTTGTCAAACAAATGAATGGCCTTTTCTCTTACCTTTGCCCAGGACCCAGAACATCACCACTGTTCCCAAGAGGGAGGCCCACCGGGTGGGCTGGGAAGGAGCTTCTGTTGGGTGCACGGCTGGCTCAATTTGCAGCCATGCTGACTTCAGGGAAGGAGAGGAACAAGCTTCTGGAAGGAGGAGTCGGTGGAAGGCAGAGACTGGCATCACTCACTGATTACAGTGCAGCTCCAAAACACAAAGAAGGCTGAATGTGGGGCCCACTGAAGCCTGAAATCATCCCATTACCATATCGGAAGTCACCAGGAAGTACGAGTGCGTTTCGTCTCAAGATGGCGATGGCACAAAGCACAGCAGTATAGCTTCCGAGCCCACCGTGGGCTGGTAGGAAGGCTGGAAACCTGGGTTGTGGGCAGTGAGCAGTTCTTTCCATGAGTCTGTGGTCATTCCCTTTGGCGACGTTGGCCCATTTGCCGTGCAAAAGGGTGAAGCGCGGGAAGGAGGTGAGGCCCGGGGCTCTCCCATCATTAATGTCCTCTGGTTGCAATTCGTCCTTCCCCTGATTTCTTGTGGAAGTCTGCAGAAGAAAGGTGACCCAGGCTGGCATGCCCACCTCGCACCTCTTTTCCCTGCTGGTGGCTCCCACCTCCCCCTGCACATCCATTAAAGCTCGGTGTTGGAAACTGCTGAGCAAAAGCAGCTGTTTGCTTTGCTGACTTCCCTTCCTTTGGGCTGTCGACATATGTACTGCTTGCCATTGCTCTGGGCGGAACGTTTATGTTTGATTAACTCGGTTTTAAAACACGCCATCCGTGGAGACACTAATTCTACTGGATTTATCTGCCACGTCAGTAGCTTCCGATGAATAACGTGGCTCTTAGAAAGTTTAGAGGCTGTGTCCGAAATGTGGCAAGAAGAGAAAAGGCAATTAGATAAGGTTTTTATGTGCTATGACCCACACTGCAGGTTGGGGTAGAAATCATTCCACGGGAGTGCTTTTAAGTGGTGTTATTCAAGGAAGAGAACCCATCTGCATTCAGATGCCGACCAATTATGTTTTCACTCAGTTTATCTTTCTTAGATTTTTAAATACTTTTCTATTAAAAAAAAAAAAACTTTTAAAATGTAGTTTTATGATGTCTCAAGGACTACTGCTGGGCCCGAAGCTAGAATGGAGCACCCAGAATACATTTAAATGAATTACAAAGTGTATTATACTCTGAAAATCAGCATTAAAATGCACATTAATTTTTGCAGCTCTTAAATACTTTGCTGCAGAACTGCCTCCATTCTATAATTGAAACAGCTCTTCAGATGCAATTTAGTTGCTGATTGGTTTTTAAGTATTTTTTAAAAGCTAACAGCTCAGATAACAAAAAAGGTGGTATACCCTTGAGGTTTAAATAGGAACACAGATGTCATCGCGTGGGGACGCATTAGGCCACTGGAAACCACACTCGTTTCCTACAGAGAAAGGGTACTCCTCCCTGTCATGCTGTTAACTGTTCAGGAGAACACAGAGTTGGCTCGACCTCAAATAGAAGCTCTTGGTTACGAGGGAGTTCTCCTCTGAGTGAATTTATTAGCTCCGCTCTCTGATTCAGACATCCCAAGACTTGCTTCCCTGGTCTTCTGTTACCTCCCGGCTTGTCAGTTTCAAGAAATGTCAACCAGGAAAAGAGCAGGCAAAACACCAAAGCGGGTCTACGTTTGCCAGCAGGGCGATGCCTCCAGGTAAGAACCCGGAAGAGGTTGGAGCGAACTCAAGGCCCAAGTCAAGCATTGGAAGACGTGCCGATTTTATTATTTTTTTTTTGCCAACGCCGGACAGCAAAAAGGATATTGCAGGGGGGCTGTATCCCCATAGCAACACACAATAACTTCAAGATAAAAAAAAAAAATCTAGGGATTCTTAGCTGTGTGTCTGCCTCCTTGGAACTAGTAAGTCGGTTTTGACCTTGTTACGGGGATAACGGCAGGGGCCAGAGAAAGAATGCGGAAACGATTCTTAATTGTGCCGTTCCTAAATTTCTCACTCACTGAGGGACAGTGGTCAGCTCACCTACGTTCGTGTGTTCTTCCTTCCATGCCAAGTAGTATTGCTGATGCCGAAAGGGATTTCACCATCAAGCAAGCGAGCCTAGCGAAGAGCGTCTCTTTTAAAATTTTTTTTTTAATGTTTATTCATTTTTTGGCAGAGAGTGAGTGGGGGAGGGGCGGAGAGAGAGAGGGAGACCCAGAATCCGAAGCAGGTTCCAGGCTCTGAGCTGTCAGCACAGAGCCCAACGCGGGACTCGAACCCACGGACCGTGAGATCATGACCTGAGCCGAAGTCGGATGCTTCACCGACTGAGCCCCCCAGGCACCCCAAGAGTGTCTCTTTTTAAAATAAGTGTCAGGAGGCCGTAAGGGAAGGGGGGGGAGATTTATGCACATCCTCATCAGAGAAACCGTGAACTTTCTCAAAAACCTTCCAGCCAGCTGCAAGCCCTCAGCCTGGGCTTAACTCTGTCCTCACCATGACACCTGACTCAACGGCCTCCTTCACCTTTGAAAGGAGCCCAGGAGACTGGGCGAGTTTCAATTCCTCATTTGTGTATTACCCCAACCAATTCCAGTCAATTCAGTGTCAATCCCTATGTGACATAGAGGACAGCTGCACTCATAGCTTTTCGCCTACATAACCCTTCCCCCACCCTTCGTCTTCCTCAGGACATGAGCCCGGCTTCTACCTGAGTGTGTGTCTTCAGAAGCACAATTCTAATTGCCGAAAAAAAAGTGCCTGTTGGCTGAAATGTTCCATAAATTCTTTCTTGGTCAACACAGACATACCGCTGGGATGTTTTAAGGTGGACGTGTAAAATAATAATGCTTAAAAACCAAAAAGCACTAGGAGGAGGTAAAGTGCATGGCTATTGGAGAGTTCTAGAGATTGAGATGTGGAAGAGGGCGCCAGTGAGCTCACAGAAGGGAAGCCTCCGAAGTCTCTGGAAACCTCCGGTTACCCCATTAAATCCGTTTGTAGACAGCATAGGGCCAAGGTCCGGCCGCCCCAAGATGGACCATTTGGTATAAAGAGTTATTTTGAGTTAAAAGCAATCAAGACCCAGCACATTCAGGAAAAGCTCTTCACCTTTCGCTCAACTGCCTGAAAGGAATTTAGACAGAGGACCCGCTCCAGGAAGAGAGCTACCGTCACAGATAGCTGCATTATGATAGGAAGCAGGTATGCTGGAAAGAGAGGAGCCTAGCAAGGCCACTTGGATCAAGGTCTCTTTGCCCCGTGGTTTCTGCGTGACCCAGCAAACATTTGTTTACCGACCATTGACTCTTTTTCATTTTCCCGTGAATTGCATTTTTTCTCTTTAAAGTGCCAGACCCCTACTCCCTTCTCCTTAGTTCAGAATGACGTATATCCTTCTTCGTGCCTGACTGTCTTGGAAATGTCCACATCTGTGTGGGTTCCCAGTAGAGATGCTGTTCGATTGGATTTTCTCCTTGAATCTGTCTCGTGTCAATTCGATTCTTTAGTCCAACTAGAATAGGACCTTGAGGGGAGAGGAATTTTCCTCCCTGACTTCAGAAATACATCCAGATTCAAAGGGTAATTGTGCTCTGTGAATTCCGTGTCTCTGTTTAGGATCCCAGGAAAAAGTTGAGAAGGTAAATTGTGAGAGCGGGGAAAAACCCGCTGTTTGTACTTTGTTCTTACTTCTAGCTTTCTGGGAGGGAGAACAAAATGTCGTAATAACAACATCTGACTACCATCTATTGTCTGCTTAACTGAATGCCCAGCAATGAGCCTCATACTTTATTTTCATTTTAGATTTCGCAAAACCCTATGAGGTAGATACTATAAAGATCTCCTTTCATAAATGGAGAAACTGAGGCTTAAAGAGGTTAAGCAATGTGCTCGATCTCGGATAGTAGCTACATATCGCACTATCTGTGATAGCGGCATACGGTCTAACATGACTTTAACTTAAAGAACGTTATGTATAATTCATAGATTGCTGAAAATTCATGACAAACTATATCTCTCTGTGTTTCCTTCACATGAACTATAGTCTACTGAAAGCCATGGCTTGTTAAGAAAAGTCATCCAAGTATGAAGCAGAGAAGGGAGAACAGCTTTCAGGTAATAGATTTCTCTTTTTTCTGTTTGTGATAGGTAGGGCAACGTCTAGTCTCCTCATCTTATGAAAAGAAAGTTACACTAAGAAAAATGTGCTCCTGAGTCCATTAAGAAAAAAGAAAAACTCACCACTGATTAAAGATCTCCTGAAGAGGTGCAGAAATGAATCACCTTCAAGTGTGTGATTATTTAATTCTCTGAAACAGATCATTATCTAAATGATACTCTCAAAATTTGCATAAAATATGCAGAGACACCAACGGCATCTCCTCCGTGAAAAGCTCAAAGGAAGTTTGAAAAATGAGCACGCTGTCGCCTCTTTTCCTTGCAAATATATTGATGGCACCTGGAGAATGAATTTGAAACAATTCCCCCAATTTCTAGGTAGGAGCTTGCTTCTCCGGCTGAAATTCTCCAAATCAGGTTGCTTTCTCTCTCCTGATGCTGCAGGGCTTGTAAGTCTGCAAACATCAACTAATCAAAAAACAGAAACAAAAGGGGGATGTGCAAACGGTGGGGATAAGGAGGCTGAGGGATCTTCATAAAAAGATCTCCTTTAAAAACAAACAAACCAAAAAAAAAAAAAAAGACCTCTTCTTTCATGACGGAGGACCCCAAGCGTGCTGATGGACAAACGCCAGTACTGGGACCGCGGGAGGTGATATACCCCAGAAAGTGCTGGAAGACTACTGTGATAAGGATTTCCCAGAGCCATGGTCCCTGATGCTGAGCTCAGGTACCCCCCTTCGGATCTGCCGTGTGTTGTCTGCAGCTAACAAGCGTTGGGCTGAGACGTGGAACCCTGCAGAATCCCGGGGTGGGGGGGGGGGTGGCTAGCTGTCGGTGTCCCCAGCCTCCAGAGCCAGGCAGGGCTGGGGAGACATCTCCAAGGAGCAGAGAGGAGGCAGAGCAGAAGTGACTAGCCCAGGGGAGGGAGGAGCCGGAGGACGCCCCAACATCTGCAGCCAGGATCTGAGTTCAGAGAATCCCGGAAAGTCTGTTTTCTATGCACGATAGGGCATTCATGGGTTAGCACAGTTTGAAAGGTTTCAAAGCTCAGTGTGTCGCTGGACTAAAATAGATCCGTGCAGCAAGATTGCCATCCCGGTTTTAAAAAGAGGGACAGAAAAGAAGAAAAAAAAAAAAAAAGACGAAAGAAAGGAGAGGAGGAAAGGTACCCCCACCAGGGATGTCCAAATGAAGTAAGCCCTAGCCCCACCTGCTGCCGCATCCAGATGGTTCCAAGGATGATATATGCTCTCTCTGTTGTGTGTAAGATGCACTAGGAATTTGGCTTTCTGCAAATCTGAGAGATTCCTTATGTCGCTATCCGTGGTTTCCTTTGCAGCCTGCCTGCTGGCACCTCCCAGAGAGCTTTCCAAAACCACCTGCGGCCTGGGTGAAGTTCACACTCCACGCGTGTGGGGTTAGCATTTTTTGTTTGTTTCTTTTCTTTTAAAATTCCTCAGTCGAGTGTGGGTTAGACTTGCATTGAGAAATGCTGGTATTGGCATATGGATGTCTTTTTAAACACCTGCCTTGATTACTTTTTGGGGGGGAGATGTTTTCGGTCCCTTTTTTTTTTTTTTTTTTTTTTTAAATTTTGCGTGGAATGTCAAATCCCAGCCTCGGGAGCTGGAGCACGGAACCTCCCAAGGAGAAACCCAGACTGAGGCTAGGGCTATTTCTGTGTTTTACAGCTTCTCAGGCGTGCACCCCCCACACCCCCCGCTTCACGTGGCAGAAAGCAGGCTGCCACTTACACGGCCTGGGCCTTCAGTGGCGGCGGGACCGGGCAGCGCTCCCAGGGACGCCACCTCCACTGCTACTCACGCAAGCCCGTTCACGCCTCTCCTTATCTCGGCCACTTCCACCCTGTTCTGTGAATTGCCCCAACCGTTTGTGTTTAATGGTCTCATGGGTGCTTAGAATGTCTCCGAGACGACACTATGATTTGGCGTGAAGACGAGAAGCTATCCAGTGCAGAGAAAGACAGAAGGAGGCACACATTTGGTATCAGGCAAACAATTATTTGTCGTTACAGGGAAGGCTGCGATTCCTTATGTTCTCCCGAAACAGCGGGCATGTGCTTTGGGAATCTAAAGGAAGACCCCTATGTGCAGAGAGAACAGGACTCCCATCCCTGCCCAAGACGATGCCAGGGGCCGCCTGTTACACCTTCCAAGCGAGCGAGTCGGAAAAAAATGCCCAGACAATAGTGGCGGGACTTTTTTGTTTTGTCTTGTTTTGTCTTTAAACAAAAACCGTGTCATCGTTGCTTTTCGTTTTTATTTCTTTTTCAGAGTTTCTTTCTTTATTTTGGGAGAGAGGGAGAGAGCGTGAGCAGGGGAGGGGCAGAGAGAGGGAGAGAGAGGGAGAGAGAGAATCCCAAGCAGGCTCCGTGCTGACAGTGCAGGGCGACCATGGGGCTCGATCCCACAAACCTCGAGATCATGACCTGGCCTGAAATCAACATATCAAGAGTCGGATGCTTAACCGACTGAGCCACCCAAACACCCCTCGTGGATGCTTTTAATGGCACCCATGATGCTGTCATGATGGCCTATCAATGACAGAGTTAAGAAGCCATATAAAAGCATCATTTCCTGAATGTGAAGAAATTTTTAGAACTTTCTGTGTACGCAGTACTTTTTTTCTTAGTACCCCATAAAGTACTTATATGCAGGTATTACAATCAACTGGTATCTAAGATTTGGGGAAACCACAGTATATCAAGTTTCTGCTAGCCAACACAGGGAGGGAGGCTTGGATCCTGGCCACTCAGAATGTTCTGGGTGTTAGAGACAAGCTAGAGTCCATGGCAGGGCTGATGCTTTCACAGACAAGCAATTTATAAAGATTCGCAACGTAAAATACTGTAAAAACGGAGTAGCCTGTTTCCCCAAATAAGTAACTTTACCTCTTCAGACATTAGATTCCCCGTATATATCACAGAAAGGTGTGAAACAAAAAACGGTTTCCAAGGGCCCATCTGAACTACCACTGGAAGCAGGATGAAATTCGAACAGCGGGGCCCAAATCAAGGGTGGACAGACACAGGGGCGCCTGGGGGGCTCAGTCAGTTGAGCGTCTGACTTGGGCTCAGGTCACGATCTCGCAGTTCGTGGCTTTGAGCCCCGCGTCGGGCTCTCTGCTGACAGCTCGGAGCCTGGAGCCCGCTTCAGATTCTGTGTCTCCCTCCCTCTCTGCCCCCTCCCCCATTCACGCTCTGTCTCTGTCTCAAAAATAAATCACGCCAGGACTGTTGTCAGTCATTCGCTCAGCTTGTGTCGCGTGCGTGCATCCCCGTGACGCCGAGATGACAGCATAGACGTGGCATGCCCGAGGCCGTGTCAGCCCTCTTGGAACTAGAGGCGGGGGCAGCAGTGGATTTTATTGCTTCTGTGGGGACGGGCGGCCACCAGCTCCTTCAGAGTCCGAATCTTACTTTGAACTGAAATTAGTGCCCAACCCTTAGAAACAGGCAAGCAAAAGCCCTGAGGCTCCATGCTGCTCTCTGCCCGCCACCCCCTGCCATCCCTGGAGTAACACAGAGCCTCTGATGCGTCAGAGAATTGCCTGGGACACCGTGTTGTTTCTTCTCGATGAGTCCCCAGGGGGCGGCGTCCAAGAAGGATCTGACATCAGAGCCCGCGAGTGGATGTGAAGGTAGCGATGCTGGAAGTAATTGGGGTCCCAGTGTTTCGGGTACCGGCTGGGACAAACCCAACTCACTCCCTGTAGCCAGAGCAAAGCAGCCACCACCTCCGATGGGATTATGCTAATCAGTTGCTTCAGACTCGCCTGGTGTTTGAACAAACAGGGGAACAATGAAGAAGTCCGGATTCTGGGAGAGGCTCCAGCTAAGCCTGTTTGGCAAATTTAGGTGTTAAGTGAGACCTTTCACTGGCAACAAGGAGGGCAATTTGCATTTAATGGCCTTTAGAAGGGATTCTTTTTTCTCCCCCTCTGTAGGGTAGTCTTTCATTTTTGATGATGCCAAATTCTTTCTATTGTGTTTAAAGGAACAGAAAGAACCCTTTGTTTTTTGTTTAGAGGGCGTTGCCGTCCCCGGGGAGGGTTTTTGATAGGCACAGCTGGCCGGGAGATGACTCCAGGCTTTCTCCTTGGGGATCGGGACCCAGGAAAAGGTCCCTGGCTGAATGGGTGGCGAATGTCAATGACTCGAGTCAATGACTCAAATGAGTAAAAAAACGGAAAACACAACAAATAAAACACAAACCAATAACGTAACAAAAAAAAAATCCAAAAGCAAATTGTCTAGATTTTTTTTTTTTTCTGTACGATGACAGATGAAATGAGCCATAATCCACTCCTCCTCCCTCCTCTCCTCTCCTCTCGCTCCTACGATAGCTGCCGTCGAATCCGCAATGGCTGGTTTGATCTTCCTGGATATCGTAGTATAAAACATGGCTGTGACCGATGGAAACGAGACCCGTGGTGGGGCGAAGTCACACTCATATTTGCTGCTAACGACATCTTCTGGGCTCTCAGGGGGAGAGGATGCCGCAGACAGCATCACCGCCAGTGCTTTCATCCACGGAGAGCACCCACTAATTCTTTCTCTCCTCTCCCGGAGACAGCAGTCGAAGGAGCCAACACAATACATGTTCACGCCTTGTTAAAAGTGATGCTATTTGTGGGTGTGTGCATTTGATCTCATGAGCGCGCGTGCGCGCGCGTGTGTGTGTACATGTTGAAGACTTTCAAAGATGATACGCCAAAAAGGGATTGAGGAAGAGGGAGGTAATTGTGATTCCGTTACACCAGTAGGTGTCTACCATAGACACATATCTTAATAACTAGAAGCTAATGTAAAAAAGAAACGGTGGGACCCCAAGCACACTTTAGAGAAAGCTTGACCTTGTTGACTGTGAAATACGTAATCACCCGGGACAGTGCCTTCTGGAAGCCCCAGTTCCACATAGGGCCTGAGGAAGTGAGAATCATGGACCCGGGACACTGAACCCTACTCTGTGCCGGACCCCACAATCACCCCTCTGAGCCGGTACGCGCCCGAGGCTCATTGTCTAGACGGAGAAATTATGGTTTCTGATTTTGTATTAAGTGTCTGATGTTTCATGTGTTAATTAAACTGACCCGTAAGGACAGGTCAGAGCTATTTTCAGGTACGGGAGACAACATTAGGCAAGGCCTTATCCAGTCTTCCACTGACACTTTGTGCATGGAGCAAAGGCCTTCAAATACTTAACTGTAAGAGTGGTGGGTCTTTTTAAAAAACAAAATTTTTTTTTAATATTTATTTAGTTTTGACAGAGAGAGACAGAGCATGAGCGGGGGAGGGGCAGAGAGAGAGGGAGGCACAGAATCCGAAACAGGCTCCAGGCTCTGAGCTGTCAGCACAGAGCCCGACGCGGGGCTCGAACTCACGGACCGTGAGATCGTGACCTGAGCCGAAGTCGGACGCTCAGCCGACTGAGCCACCCAGGCGGCCCGTGGTGGGTCTTTTTGATGCGGTTTGGAGTGGTGGGGTTCGGAGCTGAAGGTCGAGAAAGAATTCTTGAGACGTCTTCCGTGCAAAGATGTGGTTACATTAAAGCGTGGGGACAGGACCCGTGGGCAGAAAGAGCTGCACTGGGGTTGTGACGAGTGACCGATGACATAAGATTTTCTATCTCATGGAGGGGAGGGTGACGTTAGGGCTCCAGGAAATTGAGTCTATAGGTTTCCGGAGGTTGCTTTTTTCTTCTGAATCATTAAGACGCTTGCAGACTGATGGAGACTCACGTCCCACAGGACGGTGATCTGTACCATTGACGCTTTGTTTTTCTTCCAGCAAAGCGTTCACAGTAAGACAACTGGGCCTTCCTGGAGGAATGTCACGAGGCTGTCTCTTGGACTTGTCAATGGGCTGTAAGTTGTAAGGAAATTTAATTTTCCATTTCCCTTCGTTTTCCGCGTCATTTTTTTGGGAAAAAGAAAGGGGTGGGGGGTGCGTCCAAAGCTCTCAATTTTCCATTGCACGTTATCTGTTTGGTCTCATCTGGTGTGGCATGAGGTCCCTTGAAATCTCTGTTCAAATATCTTTCTCTAAATTATTTTGTAGAGCTGCGTTTTGTGTAAGGGATAGGGAAAGGCCTTTCGAAGAAACAGATTCACTCTAAATCTGTATCAAAGACCAATGTAATCAGAGGTTGTGACTAGAGGGCTCTTAGGGCAACCGGAGATAAGCACTGGAAAATTGTTTATAAATAAGATATTGACCAGAGGAATGAATAGAAACTTGGATACTGGCCTGGGAAAAAGAAAAGAGCAATCCCTACACAGAAAAGCACAGGCAGGTGACTGTCTGGCCAATGGAGACCCATGGAAATCAGACTCAGATATGGACTACTCAGGTGGGGGGCGGGGGGAGGACACTCCTTCCACAGCTTTCTTGCCTCTGCTCCCAGCCCATGGAAGGAAGGGCTTAGGGACTAGGATGTGGAAAGAGGAGAGAGGGCCAGCTGACTCTCTGAAACCAAAGTGCTGCCTACAAAGGGACACAGGGATTTGACAGTCCCTAACTTAGGGGAACTCTAGCAGCTAGCAATCTCTCTCTCTCTCCCTCTTTTTTAAATGTTTATTATTTATTTTTCAGAGAGCGAGATCATGAGCAGGGGAGGGGCAGAGGAGAGCAGGAGACAGAATCCCAAGCAGGCTCCGTGCTGCTACGCGCAGAGCCCAACGCGGGGCTCCAACCCATGAACCGTGAGATCATGACCGGAGCCGAAACCACGAGTCTGACGCTCAAGTGACTGAGCCGCCTGGGGGGGCCGCAGCAGCTAGCCATCTCTAAAGGACAAAAGAAAATCAGGAGATTTAAGGCTTTCTCTTTAGGGCCCTGTCAAGGGTTAAAAGAAAGAGGGAACTTGGAACAGAGCCAGCTACATGATGTGTGGGACCCAGTGCAAAATGAAAACGCAGGGCCCCTTGTTCAAAAAGCAGAAGAAAGGGTCATTAAAGGCATTAAAACGTAAAGCTGTTTCTTTTCCTCCACGGCCTCTCTCTTTCTCTCTCTCTCTCTCTCTCTCTCTCCACTTCTCATGATTTGTTTTTTAATTTGCTCTTTAATGTTGATCTAAGTAAAGAAAAATTAAAAATTTAAATTATTAGCATGAGCGTCGGTGTTCATCGTCATATTGCGCGTGCCAGTTTGAATGCAAATATCAGTGCGTTTAATTCACGTGCAGCCTCAGGAAGGTTATGCAGTTCATATTTCATAGCTTATACGTTCATGTGGGTCTTTTTTTTTTTTTTTCTTCTTGACAAAACAGTATGAGGGGGGAGAAAGGCAGTCCTTGACGTCTGGGAACCGGATTTGACGCTCACAGCTTCGGCCTCCGTGTTCTTGCAAACGGATCGGACACTTAGGCTTAAGCCCTGCGTTCTCCTGTCGGCTGCACAATCTCACGGAACGTGTCCGGAGACCGGGTCCCCGCGCGGCCCACAAAATACTTGCTGAATGAGCGACGCTACGTCTTTGCCTAGGACAGCTGTAGCCTCACTCGACCTGGCCCTTCTGATGAAAAAGATTTATTAGGAGACCCGCTCACGGAACTGCCCCTGCTTTGTGACCACATCCGATCTAGAACAAGCCTCATTCCTTAGATGCTTCCCCAAGTCACCCAACCCCAGTCCTGTAACGGGGCCTGACACCCTCTTACTAAGGCTGCCCGGGATTCCCACGGCCGATGCGAATTCCTCGCCGTGACGGGGGTTAAACCCGCCTTGTTCTGATGCAGTTGTGTTCCTGCGAGGCTTGCGGCCGCTGACTGACTCGACTGCTTTTATTGCGCTTCTCGCTATGCCCACGTTCCATGGGCACGATCCGCCCGTAGCCTCGGATGGGTGGCAAAGCGGGGAAGGAAAAGGACGTCTGGGAGCCTGTCCGTCCCTCCCTTCTGTGGCGTCACCGTGAGTGTGCGTGGCTACCCGTGGGCCTGACATGAGTAGGGAAGGGGACGGTGGGGTTCCTCCGTTGCTCGTTTTTCTCAGGGTGCCATTCCTTCTGTGTTAGGGGCCAAGTTCTTTTTCACACAGGAGGGATGGCCTCTCGGGGGCAGTCAGCATCTCTGTTTACTCGGTCCCAGATGTGACACAGTGGCCTTGCCCTCACTTTGCGTCCCACCGAACCCTACAAATTATGGATCAGCAGGTATTCTGTGCTCTGGGGGCCCCCTGAACGCTACAGGTCAACGGATGACTGGATGGTGGACGTGCCCAGCGGGCGACTATTTTCTGCTCACGTGCACGCTCCGTTGTCCCCTCAGACCTCATTTACAAAACGCCAGTTCAAAGACAACGTTAGTAAGAACACCAGGACAGCGACAACAGATCAGCAAACCAAGCAGGGGGCCCTTCCCCATGGGCCCCATGCCAACGCACGGGTGTATGTCCATGAGGATGGCCCTGCCCAGCAATGAACTTAAGAGCGGTGACAGAGACCCTTGGTAGGGCTTAGTGAATTGAACCCGAATACTTATCCCTAAACTTTTGTTCAACTTGTCACGCCCGAGGGCTATAAAACAATCCCATCAATGACGTGGAAGAAGGATCCATGGGACAGCCTGTCTTGTTCCGGAAGGTCCCAGCTCATCCCACCCCATTGTGAGAATCCCTGTCCTAAAAAAAAATCTTTGCTTTTTTTTTTTTTTTTAAGTTTAACTGTGATGACATTTTATTTGTGGTACTTTTAAGTGTGGAAGAATCATGGTCGAGATCTAGTTTCAAAGCGATAGCCTAAGTATCTTAAATAAGTGACAGACCATGTTCTACAACTCCCTTGAAGAAATAATTCCATTTTTACCAAAGACAGAAAGGAAGGCAATTTTGATGATAGCCTGTGAGATCTCCTTGCCTTCCGTGAAGAATGTCTCCCTCAGAACACATTCTTGGTGTGTGGCGACGATTCTCCACGTCAAAGCCCGCTCTCTTGGCCACGTGCTCGTTGATTCTGTAACTCCGGGTCAGCACCAACCAATAGAAATAGCGTAGGAGTCACAGATGTAATCTTGAGTTTTTCGGGAGCCACGTTTAGTTTAAAAGTTAAAGGAAACAGGTGAACTTCACATAAATATTTTTTTAAATGGATTTTTTTAAAAAAGTGTTTATTTATCTATTTTGAGAGAAAGAAAGCAAGCGTGAGCAGGGGAGAGGCAGAGAGAGAGAGGGAGAGAGAGAATACCAAGCAGGCTCTGTGCTGTCAACGCAGAGCCTGACACGGGACTTGAACCCACGAGCCATGAGATCATGTCCTGAGCCGAAGTCAGACGTTTCACCGACTGAGCCACCTAGGTGCCCCATATAAATATTTGATGTCAGCCAGTGTACCCTAAATATTATCTTTTCAACATGTAACTGATACAAAAATCATGAATGAGACAGGTACCTTCTACGACATTCTATCTGGTGTGGATTTCACTCAAGCACACCTTTGCTCGTCTGTCACGTTTCGGATGCTTGGAAACCACACGTGGCCAGCAGCTACCCACGATGAACAGAGCTCTCCACGTTCAGGTGTCACGGCCACACAGCCTGAATAAAGCGACAGCCATCATGGTGGCTCCCAGAGAGAAATGGTTGCTCGGATTCTGGGACGATGGTCTGGAAATTCAGTTTCGGTACCGTTAGATACACGGCTGTTGAGCAGACTAAGTTAAGACTCTAACGTAAAGTTCGACCCCCAAAGTCAATGTGATTTAAGAGCAAGAAGTGAACACAAGGCGAATACCTCAGCTAGCCCTCGGGGCCAAGGTCAGGGAACACGGAAGCGGTTTGAACATTAGAGGAGACACAGTAAACCCAAGGAGACAGACCATTTCTGCCCCATGGCCTCGATTGCTCAACGAATCATTTTTTCTTCGGGGGGGGGGGTTGTGCTCTTTCCCCGACAGTGATTGTTGGCACCTGTTTGGCCCGTTTCACTGAGAGCGGAGTCTGGATCTCCCAACCTGGTCATCTTGGAGCTGGGGACGGGGACAGCGTGGAGCTGGGGATGTGGAGCCTGTGAAGTCCCCGGTGCTTCAAGCAGAGAACTAAGTCCCCATCGTGCAACGGCGTCCAATTTCCATGGGAAAATTACTCTGCAGGAAAACGACACTGAGCCTGCTCTCTGTTTTGCCAGCCGATTATCCAGGCTCTCGGGCCCTGGCTTATGATGACGCGGGAGAGCCCGGGGTTAGGTCGAGAGAGAGAGAGAGAGAGAAAGAGAGAGAGAGAGAAGCCCCAGATAAAACCATGTCCTGGCTTACATTTCAGAGCTGACCCTGCAGCTGAGACGGAACAGCAGGGGAGAGACGGGGGGAGAGGGGCGGGTTATTGCATTAACCCGCGGAACATTCCGAACGAAAAATTTTCATTGGGGTATCAATAATTCAGACTTCTCCATCTGCTAGTCTGAGCAGATGACATTTATTTTAACAGGCCCTCTTTGGGAGGGGGCATGGACTTCGACTCACGGTGTGCTTTGTTTTAAAGCACAGAAACGCCTTTGCTGTAGTCGTGTGGTGCTGCTCCCGTGTCTTTAGTCCTTCGCTTTCATGCAAATTTCAGAAACCTAAGTCTCAGGACCTCAGTTCCTCTCTGCTCCTACTGGCCCTCTACCCTGCCTCCAACCCAGCTCTGCACCTACTTTGTCTCAGACGCTTTGGCTAATTTAATCGTGCCCGGCTAATTTTTGCTCCTAGAAATGTATAACTTGCATTACAGTCATTTTACATTTTTCTACGTTTTCACTCTCTGAGTCTCTGGGCTTTTTTTCTTTCTTTGTTAATAGGTTTACCTGACACCCATGGCTAGATGTGCAAGATTCGGAGGTGAGCGATGGGGTCTTTAATTTGCCGTTGCTACCTTCTTCCAATTTCCGAAACCGTTTCTCCCATCTGTTGTTCCCACAGACGGGGATGGACTCACCGCGACCCCAGGGCCCATTCTGGCCCTCCATCTGTTTTTATCAATAAAGCTTTATTGGAACAGAGCCATGCTCGTTCGCTTCTGTACTGTCTCGGGCTACAGCGCAGAGCTGAACACCTACAACTGTCTGGCCCACCAAGTCTAAAATATTTATTCTCCGGCAGTTTCCAGAACACCTTGGCTGATCTCTGCTGCAGACTTATGCCCCTCAGTCTGGAACATTAGGGGGGGCAGAGGGGAAGAGTCAAGCAGACGTGGCTTTGTCTCCCATTGACTCTGTCGCCCCCCTGGGGGTTTCCCTGACCCTCCCCGAACCTCCATCTCCTCATGTACAAAATGGGAACAACACCATCAACCTCACAGAACCCCGGCGAGAATTACCTGAAGTAAGTGCTTAAAAAGGACCCAGCATAGTTCTGGATGGAGAAGATATCGTAATCACAGTAAAATAAATGGCTTCGTAATGACGACAAGGGTCACCGTCATCATTACCAGCTGTAACCTCCTGTGCCAAAGGGAACCTCAAATAGAATGTTTTCCAGGATGACTCTCCAGGGAAGCCCGTCAGACGGGAGAAAATGCTGCTAGAGGGTTCTGTGGGAAAAACTTCTCCCCAGGCCCCACGCCCTCTTTCCCCACCTCTGCTGGGGAATCCTTGTCTCGTCTTATACGTGCTAGCAGCAGTATCTGCCATTACGAGGCACACCCAATACTTGGGTGTAGACGTGCAGTGTTTGCCTGAAGTCAAGTTTACGGGCGGCGTCCGTTTGGGCGTTATCCAGTTAGGGCCTCAGCAAGAAGTAGGCGTGCGCACTGTGTTACCGTGGGTTCTCCAGAGAAACAGAGCCGATAGGAGATGAACGTCTATATGTCTCTATCAATCTATGTACATACATACACACGTACCTACCTACCAACCTATCTGTCTATCTACCTTTCTATCTCCTACCTACCTATCCTATCCATCTACGTATCTATCATCTATCTCTCTAATAAGAAGTTGGTTCACACAGTTGTGGAGGACTTGAGAAGTCCTCAGATCTGTAAGCTGTAGACCCAAAGTTTCTGATGATTGGAAAAATTCCTTATTTTGGAGATATTAAAATAATGTTGTAGAGGCATAGCTATGGACATTCTTAATATAATATAATATAATATAATATAATATAATATAATATAATATAATAATTAGGCTGCTTGTGGCCAATGGAACCATTGAAGGAGATAACACAGAGTGGTGCAAGGGGCAAATGTTGACTCTACTCCAATGGCTCTGGTGGTGGGGGCCACTCGGGGCGCTCTATGGGAAGAGTCCTGCGGAACCTTCTGGGAACCTCAGCGGCATGGAGCGTGTGCAGGCCGCTGTTCTCCACGGCTGCCGACACAGACAGTGACCCTTTCTCCAACGTGATAAGTTCTTCTTTCCTTCCAGCTCGAAGACCTACTTTTTCCAGGTGGATTCTATGTTCTAGTGGTTGTTACTTACTCTGCGATCTGATGCTATCTTACGCAAACCAGGTATTCCACAAAACATTTGCTAAACGAATCCATGATCGTGAATCCCTGTATGTATCTATCATCACCTGAAATTTTTTGTTAAAAGCCAAAGATACCTATTTATTTTCTACCTCAGTGGTACAATGAAAGGATATCAAATATTTTAAAAACGCTTTTGAGTGTTTCGGAGGAAACACATGTACCATTTACATGGAGTTGTTATTACTTCCGTTCCCGGGGATGGGGCTATTCTGGCAAGCCTCAGGTCCCCAGCATCAGTTTCCTGTTTGCACACTGGTATTTTCTAGAATCTTCACTGTATTTCCCCCCTTCTTCTGCCATATTTCATGAGCTCTCCTTCATATCCACCTCATGAGTTGCCTTTGATCAGAGACTGAGGACTCCCCTGACATATTTAATTTCAAGTTGCAGCTCTCCATTCTGGGAGTTGCGGTAGAAACTTTGCAGGGTAGACATTACGCTGTGTTCTCTTTCCTCAGGGGAAGCTCTTGAATCTACCAAATTTCAACTCTCGTCGAGGCTGTTTCATAACCGTAAGAATGGATTGGAAACTCGCAGACAGTAGAGACCACAGCCTCTCTATTAGTGAGCGTGGGATAAAATATGTAATCCATTATCAATAAATATCTGTTGCTTGGTGCTGTGGACTGAGTAGCAGCCCCTCACCCCCAATTCATATGGTGAAGTCCTAACCCCGCCCTGTGACTGTATGTGGGGATAGGGCTTTCCTCGAGAGGTGATTAAGGTTCAGTGATGTCACAGGGTGGGGGCCTGACTTGGTGGGATTAGTGTCCTCATAAGAAGAGGGAGAAGTTCCAGGGATCTCTCTGTCTTTGCACAGAGAAGAGGCACCAGAAGGCAGCTGTCCACAAGCCAACAAGAGACATCTCACCAGACACCAGCCATGCTGGGACCCTCACCTCAGGTTTCCGGTCTCCAGATCTGTGAGAAAATAAATGTTTGCTGTGGAAGACACCCCCCCCCCCTTCATCAGTGACATCTTGTTGTGGCAGTCCAAGCAGAAGTCATAGAATTGCTTCATCGATGCGTTGACAAATAAGTATTTTAGGCTAATTGTGATGAAAATTATTCTAAATGCAATGGGAGGTTGAGTTGGTCTTTCAGAAGAAAGCTATAACATCCCAAAGGCTTCAACAGTGGACAGATTTGGCCAAACTTCACATATAGTGAAAGGTAAAATAAAATTAGAGATTTAGAAAATTTGGAGGAAAAGGTCATCTAAGAGATAGCTTAGACAAGGAATGTAAAAAAAGAGTGAATACAAACTAAAAGGCAAATGATTTATATACATGTGAAGATACGTTCAGCTTCACTAATAAAGGTACACAAATAACACAAGATAATATGGAGGGATATTTTTAAGTAGACTTTATAATTTTATGATAATTTTATGGAAAAATTGAAAGGATAATGCATAGTTCTCATATATCCTATCTCCAGTTTCCTGTTATTAATATATTACAACGGTGTAGCACATTTGTTGCAATTAACGGACCAGTGGTGATAAATCATTATTAACTAACGTCCATTGTTTATTCAGAATATATATATTTTAATGTGTATGATTCACAAACTTTAAAAAGTTGATAATCTCCAATATCAGTGAAATACAGTCTGTCATACATGGTTGATGATTGTTAATTGATATAAATTCCTTGGAGAGCAATTCGACAAGATCTGTTAAAAATTAAATGTGCCTGGGGCGCCTGGGTGGCTCGTCCGTCGAGCATCTGACTTCAGCTCAGGTCATGATCTCACGGTTTGTGAGTTCGAGCCCCGCGTTGGGCTCTGTGCTGACAGCTGGGAGCCTGGAGCCCGCTTCGGATTCTGTGTCTCCCTGTCTCCCTCTGTCCCTCCCCCACTCATGCTCTGTCTCTCTGTCTCCGAAATAAATAAACATTAAAAAAAATTGTTTTCTTTAATTAAATGTGCCTACCTATAAATTAGTAATTTCACTGATAGGGATTTCTCTTACACCGGTCCTGACTCAAGTGGGGAAGATATTCTTATAGAAAAGTTTCCTTCAGCAACAAAAAACATAAACCACCTAAATGTTGATGGTAGGCACATAGACACGGTCTTTACAGATAATATTTATGTGTCGATCTACATTTAATATATAAACCTGAGTTCTAAGCTCTATGTAGTAACATAATGTTATGTCCCCCACCCCCACCCCGTGTTAAAGGAAGGATGTGTTGAGGCGGGGGGAATGGAAGTTTCTCCTGAGCCTCTTGGGGCTCCTGATTGTGTCTGAAAATTGAACTGAGAACAAGAGAACTGGAGAAAAGCATCACATGTATTTAATAGAAGTTCATGTGACACAGAACCCTCATAACGGAATGAGGAACGTAAGAAACAGTTCGATCCAAGTGTTTTCATGCTGCGTTTGATGCAGGGTGGAAAGTACTGGAAAGATAAGATAGGGCCAAGAGCGTGAACTGAGTATAGTGAAGAGGGGAAAAGTAGCAAGGTTGTTGCTCATATTCTAGCACCTTGGAGATAAAGGCGTGTCTCCCATGAGGGTCCCCGGACCTGCTTCAGGGAAGAAGGAGGGCGAAGGTCAGAGTGACCGCCTCCTCCTGCTGTTTTCTCAAACTCTTTCATTTATTTATTTTTAAAACAATTTTTTTATGTTTTTTAAATTTATTTTTGCAAGAGAGAAACAGAGTATGAGCACGGGAGGGGCAGAGAGAGAAGGAGACACAGAATCTGAAACAGGCTCCAGGCTCCGAGCTGTCAGCACAGAGCCCGACGCGGCGCTCGAACTCACAAAGGGTGAGATCATGACCTGAGCTGAAATCGGACGCCCAACGGACTGAGCCACCCAGGCGCCCCTCAAACTCTTTTAGCTTAAAATATTAAATATGCCAAGGTGCCGTATCTTGGGTTGGCATGTTCTGAATCCTGTCCAAAGCAAGTTGCCAAACAAGCCCATAGTGTAATTTCCACCTGGGTTGTGTGCAGGTACATACGTGGGAATATGCGTTTCTTCTGGAAGGTGCCATTCGTGTGTCTTCCCAGGAATCGCGAGGCTATGCAGCAGGGCCAAAACCACAGGGCTCCCGCGAATGAACCGGTTGAGGCAAACACTCAAACGTTTCATCGGGGACACTGCAAACAAAGACAGAAACTTAGACACGAGGCGGCAGGGCGTTATGGGGGAGACGCACCTAAATACTGTAGTAACCGTGGCGCTTGTTCCTGGAAACTCGCTGAATTTTATAGACAAGGGGTGGGGCTAGGAGCGGGGGGGGGGGGGGTCACTCCAAAATCTGTGTCCCTTGACTCCATCCATCATCTTCTGCTCTCCATCTCCAAATATTTGGGGAGGGGGGGGGGCGCTCTTCCGAAATCTGAAACTGGAGGGTTTGCGGGCGCCCTCTAGAGGCCAGATCGCCTTCTGCTAGGAACGCGCGTGCGAACTTACATCGCACCTCCTCCAGGAAGCCTTCCTCATCACCATCCTCTAGGAAGAATTGCTTTCTTTCTTTCTTTGTTTTCTCCTGCGTTGTCTGTCTCCCCCACCCCATCACACACACTCAGTGGATGTCCCAGGCGCGCAGAGATCTTATCGCAAAGTGCTCAGCAAATATTTGTGAAGTCAAGGGAAGGAGGCACAGCAGATGTGAACGATGGCCAGCTTTGGAGGGAGCAGCTCTGCTTTTCACTGGGGTATTCCTCCACATTGCTTATTTGGCAACAAGAACACTTTTTCTTTTGTTTCTTCCTTTTTTTTTTTTTTTTTTTTTTTTGGCCGCTCGCTGTTGGTATTTTGGGTTCAAGATACCAACCCCAGACCAGTTCGAGATCCTAAGAAGGGGACAGACACACAGGACATGGCAGTAGAAACAAAAGCAAAATGGCCACAAAGTATGACTCCAGGCGACTGATGGAGACGACAGGGAACAGGGCAGGAAGGAAGGGCAGGCCGAGTGCACCTGTGTCCAACTCGGTGGGGGCTTTGGGGTAGCCAAAACATTAAACAGATCTGTCCTTGAATGCAAATATCCGGTGCCTGATGTGGGAGGCTTTGGCGCCTATCACTGAAAAACAGCCTCTGGACCCACTGAAGTTGATTTGTGATGGTAATTTGCTGGGATAAAAAATGACAAACAAGGGACACCAACTTCTTTAGACGGAAGACGTCATCTCAGGGAAGCCTGGATATTTGAGCAATGCCTAATATTTGTTCTTTTCTCCCCTTGAAAGAATGTTGTTTGTACGTTGTGTTTACCTTAGTGCAAATCCAAGTGGTACTGTAAGTTGTTGGTTTTTTTAGATTTGCTGCTTTTTGAGAAAATGATAACGATAGTAATATAAACATAATTAACATTAATCGAGTGCTTCCCTCAGGCCCTATGCTAAGTGCTACATATATTATCTCATTAACCCTCACGATTACTTAATGAGGTAAAAAGTGCTGTACTCTTTTTTTTTTCTTTCTCATTTTTCAGTGAGAAACTGAGGACAAGAAAGATTTAGGAACTAACTTGACATTTGCAGGCCTGTTAATGGTTTGGGAGGTTTCAAACCTAGATCCGACCGAGGCCTGGAAGCTTTGTCTCTGGGCTCTCTTTCTTGCAAATGTAAAACTTTCAAACTGAATTGGAGGGAAAGAGATCTATATATGCAGATTTAAACCCTAGTTCATGGTGACTCTGATTTTTCCTCAATTTCTGGATTTTTTTTGTTTATGTAATAGTTTGCTGTGAAATGTACTGATAACATACCAGGGTATCTGAGTGGTTCGGTCAATTAAACGTCCAACTCTTGATTTCAGCTCATGTCATGATCTCGCGGTTCTTGAGTTTGAGCCCACGTGCACCCTGCTTGGGATTCTCTCTCCCCACCCCACCCCCCTCTTTCTGCCCCTCCTTCACTTATGAAAAAAGAAATGTACTGATAACATTCCAAAAATGCTTCTTGATCCAAAACACAGCTGATTTGGGGTTCTCGTCTTGCTTTGACTTCGGCATAATTTTGTTAACAATTGCTATCTAAGTAAGAAACTCTTGGTAAAAATGCCCAACAGGTATCAAAGGGAAAACACTTTCCCTTCATTCCCAGCCCCATTTCCAAGAGGTGACTGTGATTAATAATTTCTTGTGTGATCTTCCAGAAATTACTCCCAGGTTGCACGTCTGCATAGATGAATATACACATATCTTTGCAAACAAAACACAAACGGACTTATGGTAGAGATAGTTTCCTCCAGCTTGCTTTGTTTTTCATGGAAAAAAAAAAATGCACTTGGCTTTTGACTCACCAAAGAAAAATGTATGCGTCGATGCATGCAAAAAAATTCTTTGCAATTCATTGACCGTAAGAGAACAAGACTGGGAATCACGCTAATCCATAAAATGGATTCCCATGCAGCAGGAAAAGATTTATATATGCATGGAAATGGAAAGATGCCTTTTGTTGTTTCTTATCCTTTATTTAAATTTTCTAAGTCAGGTAATGGAAAACACACACGTTTCCCCACCACTATGTTGCCGAAAAAGACCCACTTAACACCTATAGTTCTGAGGCCACGGACAAGGCGATTGCTAGAAATCTGTCTCTGAAGCAATAATTCAGAAAATTTCCTTTGCCAACTGCAAAACACATGTCTCTCCAGGTACCTGTAATGCACGAACTACTCGTTTTTCTAGGCGCTTCCTTGGCGAGAAAGATAAAGGCAAGCGATTGTCATGAGTACGTCTGCTTGCTCGATTCCAGCCCTTTTTCCAGAGCCTTTCCTACTATCCCTGTAACATAGATTAAAAACACAAATGAAACATAACATAATAGTAAAAACGCGGTCTGAACTCAGTCTAAAAAAAAATAAACTCAGTAAATTATTCAGCCAGTGGGTTATCTTCCTTGAGGGAGGTTTTAAAAGTTTGATGAGGGGCGCCTGGGTGGCTCAGTCGGTTAAGCGTCCGACTTCGGCTCAGGTCGTGATCTCGAGGTCCGTGAGTTCCAGCCCCGCGTCAGGCTCTGTGCTGACTGCTCAGAGCCTGGAGCCTGTTTCGGATTCTGTGTCTCCCTCTCTCTCTGACCCTCCCCCATTCATGCTCTGTCTCTCTCTGTCTCAAAAATAAATAAACGTTAAAAAAAAATTAAAAAAAAAATTAAAAAAAAATAAAAGTTTGACGATACTCTCAAAGGCTTTCTTCGCGGGGAAGACTGTCTTGGCATTAAACCTCCTCCACCGCGTTGCCACAATTGTGCCTTCTCACTCTTCATGTTCCCTGACGTCCTAGGCTTTTGTCCTAACGTGCCAGCTCTTGCCGCGCCGATTCAGACGTAGCAAACGGAAGGTAGGAACATCTGAGAACACTTGCGGTTTATTATTTAAATTGATCTCCCCTGGGGTGTTATTCTTGCTCATATCGTGATTTTAAAATCATTGGAGCCAGGCATGTGTTTCAAAAATACGGTAGGGATGCCTGGATGGCTCAGTTGGTTAAGCTTCTGACTCTTGGTTTCGGCGGAGGTCATGATCTCAGTTTGTGAGTTCGAGCCCCACGTGAGGCAACTTGCGGCTGGTGTGGAGTCTGCTTGGGATTCTCTCTCTCTCTCTGTCCCTCCCTTGCTCACACACACACCCTCTCTCTCAAAAACGAATAAATAAACTAAAAAAAAAATACCGTAAACCTGGTTCAGGGCAAGGTGCTAGGCCTTTACCTCTCAGCAGGGTCCTGGAAACCCTTTGCTGCAGCTGGCAGTAGCCCTTTAGTTGCTGAGTGAAGGAAAGTTTTGGAAGGTCCAGAGAGTCCTGGTGAGAAGCCAGGGTGACCAGGATGTCTGGGAAGAGTGGACGCTGGGGGGCTGGGGAGCGTTGCCGTAGTTTAACAGCTGTCACAGGTAACTGTTAATTGGCAGATAACCTTAACTAGGCAACAAGCGAAAAAAGACTGACACGTCCGGAAAAAACCAATACCAACAATCGGAGAATTTAAAACGTTTCATTCAGCACGCCTTCATTGAGCGCCTACTGTGTGCGAGGCACCGTACCAGCCATAGGGTTAGAGCAACGGCTAACATGGCACCAGCCGGCCTGCCTAAGACCCGTGGTCTAGAGAAGGAGGAAAAGCTGTGCAAAGGGGAGGGATTTATTCTGCTGCGGTAACTTAATCCGCAAAGGGGAAGGTCTGAAGGAGAAGTTCCTTATTGCAAGGCGGGATGGGGAAGGACCAGCCACTACCCACGGCGATTAACGAAATAAATTGCCCAGAGAGAAATCGCTGTTAATCACGGGGAAGACATTTTCCCTCTGCAGGTGTAATTAGGGACTGGCACAGGCCGCTGGGTTAGCGTCAGTGGCCGTCCCCCCCGGGGAGGCGGGTGCCCACACATCCAGGGTGGGCCATCGCCCCTGCGATTGGGTTCATTATCGGTGCTCTGGGTCAAGGAAGCACCGTCTCTGAAGGATTTGTATCCAGATCATGGGCAGAGCTCCATACTTCTTCCCTAATAACCAGTTCTGCGACTGGAGATGAGTCTTATCTCAGAGTCATCTCAGTCTCAGGACTTTGGAAAGGCCCCGACTGAATCCTCAGCCCCCGCGCATCGGCAGAAGGTCCCCGTCAGAGGCTCCGGGCCTCGGTGAGGACCTTTCTTGGTCTCGTGTGGCACACGTATTGAGTATAGATAGCAGATATCCATTGAGGGAACAGACCCTGTTGCAGAGCAAATATCAGACTATCTTCCTCCCGGTGGCTGTTCTCCCCTCCCCGCCACCCCCCCCCCCCCATGTGTCACTTTGTGAAAGCTGCTTGTTTTGTGGAAACAAACACATTTTGGCTTCTTTTTGGCTCAGTGCAGCCAGTGGAAAAGCCAAGTTGAATCCCATTCTATTTCATGAATCATCCTTCGATCTGCCAGCCGAATTCTGGCTGAGGACACTTGTTTTAGGAGAATGAGGTGCGGAGGGAGAAGCAAGCATGTTGATTCTCGGATCCCAGGCCATTTGTGGTGTAGTTAGAAACACAATGTTTTGACTGAAAAGCTGATCACATCTGAGATGGGTGTCAGCAAGGCAAGATAAATATTGAGCTTTGTGGTGTAATTTAATAGAACCAGAGCTTCGAGGATGAGCCATTTCAAGTGCTATGCTCTTGGTATGAAATCACTCTTCCCCCGCCCCCAAAGCTCCTTTATAAAAACGGAGATAAGAAGTCACTCTAGAAAGTTCCACCGCCTGATATGAAGATGTATGAATATGAATAGGTGCTTCATATGTGGATGATTTTTAACTAGATACAAAATACTACTCACAATATGAACTTCATGATGGATATGTATGAATAATGAATACGTACTCCATATGTGGATGATTTCCCACTAGACATCAGATACGGTCACTTGGGCATCTCATAGGCGGGGAGAGGGGAAACCCACCACACGCAATTGATCGGAAGGTCACAAAAGCCAAGATATGTTTTGGGAATTTAGTATTTTGAAAACGTGTGCCCTTCTCCCCATAAGAAGCCAATTTTATTGAAATGATAATGTGTGTGACTATGTAAAAGTTCGGTGTGGCTACTTCTGGCTTCACAGTCCTGGGATTTTATGAGAATGATAGGAAATCCTAGAATTTACTTTTCTAACGGACTGGCATAAATATAATGGCCTTCTTCGATTCACCTCCTGGTGTATTCGGTGCAACGTGACCCTATGAGTACCCTGTGATCAAGCCCATGTCTGTAGGTCCACTGTAGAGCATGAGCCTACGGTGATGTCTCCAAACGTATTTGTTGACTGAGTGAATGGAGACACGGCAGACCAAAAAAAAAAAAAGAAAAAAAAGAATCTGGCATTAAGACAGAGGATCTAGTTTTGGTGGGTCTGTGTGCTCTATGTTTTCTCCCCACGATCTAGAGAGATGTCGCCCTTGTGTGCAGAAGTCCAAGTGTTTCAAATTAGGAAACCTCAGGGGAGGTGTGAGGTTCCCATCGCCGCACGATACGTTAGCACAAACGCGGCAGCTTGGAGCAGCACAGGGCACCAGCTTGGAGCTCTGTCACTTGTCCAGCACGGCTCACCTGGGTTCCCTGCTTCTGATCGCACAAGGCTGAACTCCGAGCTCTCCCCTGGAAGCTAGGGTCTTCGTCCCGGCCTGTGAGATTGTAGCAGAATCCGGTTAGTTACTTGTGGCGGTAAGACGGAGGTCCCCCTTTCCTTGCTGGCTCTCATCTCCTACTTCCATACAATCCGTCAGCCCTACTCAAGTGGCACGTGGTTTCTCGGAGTTCTGTCAGTTGTTTCTGTCACCATGCCATCTCCCTCCGCGTTGTCATTTACCTCCACAAGAGATCCCACGCGTGGCTCATCTCCTTCGTGAAGCCTCCTTAGATTCCTGAGCCACGGTGGGCTTTTCCTGTGTTACGCGTGCTGCTTCTGACACGCTTTGTCTTTAGACAACTTATTTAGACGATTTAAAGTTCTTTGCGTAGTTCACTTTACAGATCCACGCTACCTAAATTTGTAACATCACACATAAAGAGGACGAGGCCATTAATATCACCAGTTAGTCACCTGGAATCTTCCTTAGAGATCACGTTGTCTAAACCTATAGTTTTACATGCACAACAGGCTCCAAGGTTCATCCGAGTCTTAGAGACAGAGCTCTCCCTCATGTCTCCTGTGGCCTTTAGTGGTGATTCGGTAATTATTTGAGAAAGAAAAAAAAAAAAAGGAAGGCAATATGGAGGAAGGGAAGGAGGAAAGGAAGAAGGAAGAATGTTGATATTTTTCCTCCAGAAGCTTTTCTACGTGTGTCTCCTACGTGGAGAACTACGTAAGTGCTAATTATTCAGTCCTCTGCTGTACCCCTGGAGGAATATTTCTCAAAAGTGTGCTCCAAATTATCCCAAGATTCCGACACCAGCAGAAGCATATCACAGGAGTCTGAGGACGTTGTGCAAAGATGTCTCTTATAAGCAAGATGCTTTACAGTTGTATGGTTTCCTCCTAGATTAATGCAAAATTTGTATTCGCCATAAGATATGTCCCTTTAAAATAAACATAGAGAACAGAGGTGCCTGGGTGGCTCAGTCGGTGATGCATCCGACTTCAGCTCAGGTCCTGATCTCGAGGTTCGTGAGTTTGAGCCCCGCGTCAGGCTCTGCGCTGACAGCTCAGAGCCTGGAGTCTGCTTTGGATTCTGGGTCTCCCTCTCTCTGCTCCTCCCCCCACTCATTCTCTCTCCTTCTCTCTCTCTCTCTCTCAAAGATTAATAAACATTAAAAAAACTTACAAAAATAAGCATAGACAACAAACATGAAAGTTAGTATTTTCCCTCACTGTGTCCTTGCGTGAAAGCAATGGGGATGGGGTCAAGTTCTCTTCCATGATCTTGGCGACTCCCAGACATAACCGCCGAGGCAAACAGACCCATCTTTCAGTTAGAGTGCTTGATGTATGGAATGTTTCGGGTCAGATTTTATTTGAGCAGTAGGTTCAGTATCGAAAAGAAATGGAAGACTAACGTGTAGGCCAATGTTTTGTGATTTGTGTACGTGTGTGTGCGTTTAGGAAGCCAGAGTTTAGGGCAGATCAAAACCATGTGATGTAACTGGAACACGTGTTTGGGGAAGATGCTTGTAAACCACATAAATTCCGGTGGACACAGCAGAAGTAACACACAAGCTCATCTGCTTCCTCCCCAACAGTTCACTAAGATGATATGATCACACGCACACACACACACACACACACACACACACAGGGACACATTAAAGAGCAGACAAGGACACAGCAACTGAATTTTGGAAAGCAGTTGAGGAAGAATACCCGGTTTAGCAAAATGAAAAATCAAGGCTTAACCTCAAGCAGGCGGTTGGGGGAGCTTCTAAATAAGCTTATTCATATCTTAGAACCGCAGAAACACTCGACCTGGAGGCACCTGCTTTGTCTGAAAATGATGGGGCTCAGAACAGACGGATTGAATGGAATGCTGAATAAGAAGTTAGACACTTCAGACCCTCTGCCCTGTCATGCCCAGTCTACAGACTGCCCTTCTGCCATCCTGACATTAGCAACCTATTGTGGTTAACCATGGCCCAGAATGACTTTGGACATGAAGACACCAGGGACGCCATTCTGAAAACAGGAGGTTTAAGTGAGAGTCTAAGCACTGCGTGTTGAACCCACAATCTCTGAGCCTTCTTCCCCACTCATCGTCCAAAATGTTACCAGTAGGAATCATAGCCCCCTCCTCGGACAAGACATTGGTGGAGACCATCTGGAAAATTCAGTCTAAGAGACGTAATGGATAGATGGCAGTTTCTCCGTGAACGTCTCCATTGGAATGACCCTACAATGACATCTATCAACTGACAAGCACACCCGCACTCACAGCTTTTAGTGACTACGTTAGCGCCTCCCTTTCCAATGCGAGTAGGTGCCACAAACCACCATTTTGTGAGGATATTTGACATAGAAGACAGAGTACAAACCAACAAAGGAGCTCGGAGAAAACAGAGATAGACCTGTTTTCTAAAAGAGAAGTGTTAGCTTCTGGCAAACAGGAATTAGGACAGAAAATAAGACGCAGCAGGGATTTTATTTTATTAGGAGCCTGCTAGGTCTCCTGGGCTATGTCATATACAATTTTTGACCAAAAAAATTAAAATTAAATTGAAGAGCAGAAATAGAACGCCTCATATTTAAAAAAAAAATTATTGTTAATTGGACGCACTTGAACCTCCACACTGATGCCATGGGCACCTTTGCTGTAGAAATGACCACATAAGTGTTCACCCTTCTGGCTCCTTTTTAAAGTCTCTGCGAAGTCAGGAGCGACATCTTAACTGCTTCGCAATGAGATGATAAGGGAAGGAGATTATATGGGAATCTCGTAGATACCAGCACTGATGCAGACAGCAGAGCAGGGTTTTCTGCATGGACACTTGGATGCCACTTTTTCTCTTTGGGGATTATCTTACTGTGCCTGGACAGCAGATCCTTGCGGATCGCTTCTGCTTTTGAAAGAAATTGGGCTCCTCGCTATTTGCTTGGCCTGACTGAGTCAATGCGAGGTTTATTCTCTGTTCCACGTTCGTAAACCTCCTCCCGCGTTCACAGTTGCTCTGGTGACGGGTCAGCCCTCCTGGCCCAGTGCCTGCTGCTCGTAAATCCTTATTCTTTTCATAGTAGCGTAGAACTCCTTCTTTCCTTTACTTGCTCTTTGATTTCCTTACTCACCTTCTTCCTTAGTGTTTCTTCCTTTTTCTCCCTCATTCTACCCGTGCCTCTTTTTTCACCAGCCGGCCTCCAAAGGATTGAGTTTATAAAATTAATTCGACAGCTCATTTTGATCAATTTGTCACATTCCTAAATACCTAAACAGAAACGATTCTTGTGTAATAGGCCTCAAAATATGAACTTTATATTTTTATGCTATTCAATGTGAAGAAACAATCCATTAAAAAATATTTTTAATGTTTATTTATTTTTGAGAGAGAGAGAGAGAGAGAGAGAGAGAGAGAACATGGGAGGGGGAGGGGCAGAGAGAGAAGGAGACACAGAATCTGAAACAGGCTCCAGGCTCCGAGCTGTCAGCACAGAGCCTGACGCGGGGCTTGAACTCATGGACCGCGAGATCATGACCTGAGCCGAAGTCGGACGCCCAACCGACTGAGCCACCCAGGCGCCCCAGAAACAATCCCCTTTTTAGTGCGGACAGCAGCCACAAATGTTTGCTTTTTTCCCGCTGGGTCTGTACATTTCTCCTCTCCTTCTAGGCCAGCTGGGCTGGCTTCGTGGTCCTTTAACAGAACGTAGCCCTAAATGTACCGGTACAAGCACATTTTTTGCAGACATCAGAAAAGGTGACAAGTTGCCTATGATTTCCTTTCGATGAAGTACCTCACAAGACTCATGAGAATTCTTTAGATTTCAGTAAGGATAAATAAAAAAGAAAAAGAAAAAAATATAAAGCTTTCTAGTAATGTTTTTTGTCTTTTGGGGAGACTGATTAAACATCTGGCATTATAGAAAAAGCTCGAAGATTTTGGGTGATACGGGAGCTGAATCAGGCAACTGCGTGCACAAAGCCACAGAAAAGGTGGTGATGGGCAGTTGAACTACAGAGAAAGACCGTGGAAAGCACGTAACAAGAATGGCCTCTACCCGCCCTGAGGGTAGGAAAACGTGAGACCTAACTCCATTGCAATGTGTGGCACATTCTCAGAGCGACCCGTGTCACCATTTGGAACTCAGGCCTGAAGCACAGTGGCCCATTCTGGAGAAGTCACAGGAGAGTAGTGAGTCAAGACCTGGCTTGGCTCCAGACGTGGGCAGAGAGCGGCGCTGGGAGGGGGGATGGTCATAAAAAGGTGGTCTTTTTACTAAGTTTATTTATTTATTTTGAGAGAGCGAGAGAATCTCACGCAGGCTCCAAGCAGAGCCCAACCTGGGGCTCGATCTCCCGAACCATGAGAGCATGACCCGAGTGGAGATAAAGAGTGGGAAGCTTAACAGTCTGAGCCACTCGGGCTGCCTAAAGTGGTCTTTACGTGGAAAATAACTTTTAGGTAGCATCTGGAGTGCTGGGGAGAATAACTTTGCACACCAAGCAGGACAGAGGGCCCCTTAGCTTCCGGACGTATGGAGTGGGCCCGTGAAGGCTCATCGTAGGGGACCCCGGAGGCCATGTTGGAGAGTTTAGGCACCGTTTCCTGGTGTGGGTAGGGGAAAAGAGTTTTGGCTTCTGGCGGATGGTGGTGTGGAGCCAAAGAGGCACTTCCTGCTAACTTAGGTTGGCCTGAGGACGTTGAGCAAAGCCAAGACTACTCTGGGGTGCAGGGGCGCGGACGGGTGGGAAGAAGAAGTGGACACGTTGCCATCTTCAATTTCAGGGCCTCAGGGGTGACAGAAGAGTGGTTGGAGCCAAGGGTGAGGATTTAAAGACGTGATTCTCCCTGTTTTTATCGCTGTCATTGGAAGCATCCTCACATACTCAAAGTAATTCATGATGGTTGATCCTGATTATTCCCGGCACAGTCCCGCCGGACTTTAGGTTGTGGTATTCTGGCCGAGGTTCAGCCAATCACGCCAGGCGCATCCCAGAGAGCTGGCCTCCTAGGCCAAGTTTCCAAGATGCAAACCTTTCATTTCCCCGTTCCCGGCTGTCCGGAGCAAACGTCGGAGGCTTCTCTGCAGCCAGCCCGATTCCAGGCAGAGAAAAGATGTCCACGATCTCACAGGGCACTCTTAGTGGCACATAGATATTTCCAGTTAACCACCCTCCCCTCATCCAACCAAACACACACAGGAAAGTGAAACTTTACTATGTATCTACCAGCCAGAGACCCCCAGATTTCAACTCTGTGGAACATGGCTCCAAACCTAATTCGGGAAATCGAGGCCGTGCACTGAAGTCATTATACTTTGCACCTAAGTTGTTCCCATATAGCCAACAACCGTAACTCAGCAAACGCTTAACAAACTAGCTCTTCTACCCACAGAAGAATGGAACGTCCTGTGTAACGTAGACATGTATGATGAGGAATGCTAAACAATATTTGAATCAATGCGCGATGGTGTATTGTGTAATACATACGCATGCCATTAAGAAAACTTTAGGGGCCCTTGGGTGGCTCAGTCGGTTAAAGTGTCCAACTCTTGATTTCAGCTCAGGTCATGATCTCATGGTTCGTGAGTTCGAGTCCCTCGTCGGGCTCTATGCTGACAGTGCAGAGCCTGCCTGGGATTTTCTCTCTCTCTCCTTCTCTCTCCGCCCTCTCTCTCTCTCTCAAAATAAAGAAAGAAAGAAAATTTAAAGGTTTCAGGATGCTTTATTTTTTGAGGGTAGACCGAGAAGTAGATATTATATTTATGTTTACCCTTCTATCTGATATGGTTCAGTTTTCAAAAGTTTGCGTGCTAAATGGGTGAACTTCTCTTATCTGGAAAATTTCATGAAGCGTGACGCTTCATTTCCCAAGATGCCCAATGAAGTGTTGCTAGGTATATTCTGATTATTGGTTTTCCTTTAAACTGCTTCTTAAATTCTCACTTATTCTAAATCTTTGCCCTGAACTCCAATTTTCTCCATTTCATCCTTTTTCATGGTTAAAAGCAAAACCATCGATACTTTTAGATGAAAACTGTTTGCAGTAGCACGCTGAGATACTCTGGCTTGAAGGCACCGATTGATTTGTGTCTAAAGAGAAATGCAAACCACATCAATCGCGTCTCTTCTTTCTGCGGAGCGAGTGTCCAAGTGCCTCCTTAGAGCCTCCAGCTTCTCTTCTGGCACCTGTTGTCTCACCCAATTTCATTAGCTGTCTTCTTCCAACGGATGAAATTATATTTCTGCGGTGCCCCCACAAGCAATCAAAGAAAACACTGTGGCTCCGTCTCAAAGCCTGGGCATCATCAGAACCCTGTCCAGTGCCAAGAGGTGATACAGCAGAGTTGTTACTTTTTCTCTAGTCTGACAGCATCCAGAGAATCTCCAGAAAAGGCAAGGGGTAGGTGCCAAACGGTGAAATTCCAGACTTAGCCACTGGTAATTTAAAAGTTTTATTGCAGATAATGTGACCCTACTAAAATTTTGCTTTCTGATGGTGCCTTGACTTCCAGGTGCTTGGGCTCTAGGAGAAAAGGGTTATTTGGTCTGATTCTGCAGCTCAACCTCTCACCATGCTCAGATCACTTTTGTTGGAAGATCTGCCTGTCCTCCTGGAAACGTGTTCACCCATCATGCATTATGGTTTCCTCTTAATCTTTATTTTATTATGTTCCCACATAACGCCATATGATACCATGAAAATACAGAGAACTCAGCAAGCAATGCTCTAACAACAAAATTGACTGTGTGTGTGTGTGTGTCTCTGTGTGTGTATGTGTGTGTGTGTGTGTAAAGGGCACCAACAGGTGTGATAAGGGCACAACAAGTAATTTAATGCCATGGAAAAATGAGTTAAAATTCTGCATGCTTCTCACTTACTCTTAGGGATTCATTTCGAGCTTTAAGATTTAAAGAAATTCTCCAATGCCTGGTGAAATAAATTTCAACTGTATTGATTCTGAGATCATCGTATTGTTGGAAAGTGGATCTAAAATGAGTTCATTCCTGGGCTAATCCTAGTTGAATGTGTGAACTCAGCCATTAGTTTGTGGTATCCAGACATGTTTATCTACGCGTGTTCGCTCCATGCCCACAGGACTGTCTCCTTGCCTCCCTGCCTCTCAGGCAGGAGTATTCTCCTCCCCGCTTCTTTCTTTTCATTCCTAGTCAAAACCTAACAGCAGAAGGGAGGGAAAAGGGTCTGATCACAGAGAAATGTCAATGATTACCATTTAGAGACCTCTCTATACCAACCCCAGGATATTTCCAATTTCCTGGGGCTCAAAACTTACACATAGGAAGTAAAGATCTGCTGTGGAATTTTGGGCAAAAACCAGTGGCTAGTTGGGTGATCTCTTTTAATAATCCGGATCGATTTTTGTGGACATCATTCATTGTGTTTATGACTTATTGTGGGTTCCCATGACTAGGGTGGTTTTTACTTTGGATGTGAGGGCCAGATTTGACGTTAGATGTTGGCATTCTTGGGCATATTTTCTTTCCAAGCTTTACAAATATCACTTCCTCTATAACCTAAATTGCAAATTTGGCCCACGTTATGAGCTGAATGCTTGTCTCCCTCCCAAATTCACATGTTGAAGCCCTAACCCCCAATGTGATGGTATTTGGAGGTGGGACCTTTGGGAGCCAATTAGGTTTAGATGAGTCGTGAAAGTAGGGCTTTCGTAATGGCGTTAGTGTCTTTATAAGAAAAGGAAGAGAGACCAGGAATTATTCTCTCTGCCCTGTGAGGACACAGGGAGAGTGCTCTCACCAGGAACCGAATCATCTGCCATCTTGTTCTTGGACTTTCCAGCCTTCAGAGCTGTGATAAGATACAGTTCTGTTGTTTACACCACCCAGTCCATGGGATTTTGTTATAATAGCCCAAGCCGACTACCATAGCTGACATATCTGGGCTGGCTACCCCAATTCTGAATCGATCGCCCCAACAGAGCAAGAGCCTATAGTCTGATGAGCCGAGGAGCATTGTGCACGTGGTCTATCACACTTGCTAATGCTACTAAGACGAAACTACGGGTAACAGAGAAAGCGGTGAACTTTACAAAGAGGGATAACTGAAAGGAGTATTGTTAAAAGTTGCGATCGCTTGAACGTGAATAAATAAATACGCCAAACTAAAATTACGGCGAAACAAAAGGTGAAAAAGACGGCCAAAGAAGTTGGGGTAAAATAACACGTAACAGGAGATTTACCGTCTGAATCACGTGTAAGTGAGCGGCTGGGTAGCGTGAAGTGCCCTCGTGTTGTTCGCCATTATTGCCACCAACCATCTGCAGAACACTCTTCATATAAAACCGAAACTCGGTACCTGTTAAATAATAACTCCTCTTCCTCCCCCCCCCCCGCCCCCCCCCGGCCCGGTCCCTGGCGCCCGCCATTCTGTGTCCATGAATTTGATCATTCCAGTTACCTCACGGCAGTGGAATCATTCGGTATTAGTATTTTTGCGACTGGCTTATTGCAGTTAACATAAGGCCCTCAAGGTTCATCCAGTGTGCATGTGTCAAAATTTTCGTCTTTTCTTGGTGATGAAGAATATTCCAACATCTGGACGTACAGCATTTTGCTGATCCACCCTCCCGCCCGTCCATGGACACGAGGGCTGTTTCCACCTTTTGGCTACTATGCATAATGCCTCTCTGGACGTGGGTGCATGGGTATATCTTTGAGACCCTGCTTTCAATTCGTTTGGGTACATATTGAGAAATGGAACTCCTGGATCACATAGTAATTCTTACTTTTTTGAGCAGAAGGGGGAATTTTGAAGGGCCTCTTCAGATCACAGACAACAGAACTGCATATGCATTTGTCTGCTGGTGCCTGAGCACACTCTGTTGCTGACAGAAAGCCTCTTCTTTGCGTTGATGGAAGAAAGGAAGTAGGAACTAAACATAGCCCCTTTGAATATTATGGTAGAGCCAAGGAGCACCTGGGTGACTCAGTCGGTTAAGTGTCTGACTCTTGATTTTAGCTCAGGTCATGATCTCATGGTTAGTGAGTTCGAGCCCCACATCAGGCTCTGTGCTAACAGTGTGGAGCCTGCTTGGGTTTCTCTCTCTCTCTCTCTCTGCTCTCCTGTGCTTTTGCTCTCTCTGTCTCAACATAAATAAATAAACTTTTAAAAAAGAACCAAGAACCACAGAATCGTGGATACATAAAGTCAGGATGGCCCTTCAACGGTCGGTTTGGTGACCTGCCTTTCTGCCACTGTCCTCACATAACAATGTCATCCATTTTACATAAATGTGTGAAGTCACACAACTAGAAAATGATGGAATAGAGCTTACACGTGAGTGTCGTGTTTCCTGGTACAGTGTCTTTCTTTCATGATGCCATTTCTTTATTCTCAGAATCCTAGAATTAGAGGATATTGACTTAGAGACCAGATAAGTCGGTAGTTTTCAAACTTTTAAAAATGGAGAGTTCCTTTGTTCAAATACAGAGTCACACAAAAATGCCAGGGCATCTTGGATACAGAAGCAGGGCATCTGGACTCTTTGTTTTCCTTTATCTGGATCTGGAGAGAGCTTTGCAAGTGTCTAGGAAGCAATTTGAAACTCCCAGGTCAATGTCTTCATTTTGCAATGAAGGAGACAAGCTTTGTGGGCAAGGGTGGGTTGGGAGTTGAGGTTGTTTTCCCAAGACTGTTAAAATATTGTGGGCAAGCTTGCTCTAGAACACACACTAACAAGGGCTGCTTCCTTAGCACTCTCACGATTATGTAATGCTACTTAAGCTTCAGTCAGCCGTGCTTTTATCTAAATCTTAAAAAAAAAAGAGAAATGCCACCCGGGAGCTATTTGCTGCTCTTCATAAGGTAAAAACTCTGTTTTCTGGAGAATCTGTTTTCACATTCTTGCACCTCTCTGTAAGAAGCAGAGAAATTACGTTTTCTTCGATTTTAGAAGGCACTGAGTTGTTTTGGAGTTAATGGTGACATTCTTGTGTATATTTAGAGCTTTTAAAAGTTTATTTATTTATTTTAAGAGAGAGAGCACACAGGGAGGGGCAGAGAGGGAGGGAGAGAGAATCCCAAGCAGGCTCCGTGCTGCCAGAGCAGAGCTCAACGCGAGGCTCAATCTCACAAACCATGAGATGATGACTGGAGCCGAAATCAAGAGTTGGATGCCCCACCAACCGAGCCACCCAGGCGCCCTTGTTGTGTATATTTCAGGGAAAGACAGAGAAACAATGGAAACTACTTCCCCTCACCCTGTCACTATAGCTCCTGGAACTGGGCAAACCCAAGTTCCCCAACGCCCCTAAGTGAAATCAGCAAGAGGACACCATGTTTGAATTTCTCAACATGCAACTCATCAGTCTCTCAGCTCCCATGTCTTCATCTGGCACATAAAGATTTTGATGTCTTCATTTGATGCTTCTAGTTCACGGTCCTTCTCTGCGTAGCTACTAAGAATTTGGGTTTAGTTCATCCTTTTGGGAAGAGTTTATCTTTCTGTTAGTTTTGCCTGTCTTGATTGGTCCAGTCATGGTCATTCCTTAAGACAGAATGATGACTCCAGTAGAATTCCAAAAGTTCTTGCAGTCCAGTTTTCCTGAACCTTGCAAGTTCTAGAACATTAAGGTGTATAAAAATAGTAAGTCGCTGACTTTCCCTACAGGGGAGACCCAAGCATTCTCTTTATTTAAATAATAAAAATAAATATTGCCCCTGAAGTTAGGATTAGGGTTAGGACTGGTTTCTGCCTGTAGGGATGCATAGGTGGGGAGAAACGAGCCATCTCTGTTGCAACGCACTGCTTCTAGCTTTCTTCCCCACAAGGCCTTCCCCTACCAAGGCAGCAACACAAGCCATGAATAGGCTCTCAGAGTTCATGGTTATACCCATCAATCTGCTACTCTATCTATAGGTTAGAGCTTATGGCAGAACATTAGGGTGAAGAAACATTCTTTTTCATTCTCTATGGGCTTTTTTTTTATTTTTGAGAGAGAGAGAGAGCATGTGGGGAAGGGGCAGAGAGAGAGGGGGACAGAAGATCTGAAGGGGGCTTGGCGTGGACAGCAGGGAGCTCTATGTGGGGCTTGAACTCATGAACCGTGAGATCATGACCTGAGCCAAAGTCAGACGGCTCAACCGACTGAGCCACCCCGGTGCCCCGAGAAAAAGAGAATCTTAAGCAGGCTCCACACTCAGCACAGATCCCAATGTGGGACTTGATCCCAGAACTCTGAGATCCTGAGTTGCCAAAAATCGAGCGTTGGGTGCTCAACCTACTGAACCACACAGGCGCCCCTCTTTATGGGTTTTCATTTCACTTTCTAAGAGGGTAAAAGGCTTTCAATCCTGCATGACTCTTTGGAACTTTCTTCCTTCTTCCCTCTTCTCCATTCTCCCATGGGTAGTGGGGACACTGAAGAAGTGACCAAGGGCAGGGCCCCAGTGAAGAAGAGAATCATCCTACTTCCCTGTTCCTTGAACCTACTTCCTTTGTTCTCAGCCTAAAAACGAAGACGTCAGCTGCTTTTGTGGAGGATGCTTAAGGAGTTCCCTATAATCATCGGGTGGTATGATCAAAATCAGTGGTGGTTAAAAGCAATGTCTTTCAGGATGCAAAATGTTATGGTGGCGTTCAGAACTTGCCTTCATAGATCTCACGTCTCTCAGGGAAACAGAAATTGAAAAAGTAATTTCATGGGACGTTAGGGACAATTTATGAGGGGAGAAAGATTATGAAAGTGGGTGACCCTTGGCTTTCATGGGCCATAAACGACGATCAGAAACACTTTTTAAAATCAGAAGCACACAAACATCAAAAGCTCTATACAAGAATATAGATGATGAGGAATCCAAGTGGGAACCAGAGCTGATCAGTGGTTATAATCTTTCTAAATTAAACACGATGTTAGAACACATGTTGGGATCAAGAGAAAAGTCACCGTGGCAATGCGTGATGCAAAGGATACGCCTTGAAGAAACCACGCTGCTCTCTTGAAAGAGAAATGCTTAATACCACAGGTGCTTTGAGAGTTCTCCTTGAAAAGCATGCGGACTCGGAAACTGCAAGTGCTTTAGGAATTCCAGTTCTCCAAATGGGCAATATTTGTCAACACTGTTATTCTGTCAAATCACTCGTGCATTATCAATCGTGACGATTAGAAGAGACCTCGCAGATGTCGTCTTTTAAATTCTCTTGATGTGTCCGTCTCTGTTCTCCTGCTTCCCTCCCCCAATTTGTTTGACATGAAGATTTCTGAGACAAGTAAAACTTGGAGCTAACATGAGAATTGTGTTCTATGTGCCGGGTGCAGTGCTGAGCCATTTACTTGCCTCAGCTGACGCAGGACAGACCTCTTTTCTTATCTCTTTTCTAGATAGCGTATCAGGCTCAAAGGGTTTCATCATTTGCAGGGAAGTGTTGGAGTGGGTGTAGGTCTGATTCCAGTGCTAGTATCATTGTGTTACATGATATGTCCTCTCATATCTAATTAACTTAATTTTAGTCGTTCTGTTAAATAATTTCAACACACCTGATGGAAATTTAACGGGGGGACAGGGGGACATAAGAATCAAGTCCAGTAGGCTTCAAAGCACCGATGAACCTAAATTTTTTTTTAACATTTATTTATTTTTGAGAGACAGAGCGTGAGCAGGGGAGGGGCAGAGAGAGTGGGAGACACAGAACCCGAAGCAGGCTCCAGGCTCCGAGCTGTCAGCACAGAGCCCCACGCGGGGCTCGAACCCACGATCAGGGAGGTCATGACCCGAGCCCAAGTCGGACGCTCAACTGACTGAGCCATCCAGGTGTCCCAAAGCACATATGAACTTTAAAAGTTGGCGCTAAGTCCCACCATTAAGGCAGATGGGTGAATACAGCTGTGTCACTCAGCACCGGCCCGCATTGTCCCCCAAGGATCAAGTCTCTGGACCAAGCTCTTAGCTATCAAGGTGTCAATCCTTTCTCCCTGATGAAAAGCCGAGAAATGGAAAGGAGGCTCTGAGCGAAGGTGCTTGAAGAGGAAACAAAAGGGGGTAGGGTGACAGAGACTCAGCAGAGGCTTGGTCATTGTTGTGAAGACTTCTCGATAGACTTCCCTTTTTCAGCTTTATCGAGGTACAACCGCTAAAATGATAATATATTTAAAGCGCACAATATGATGATTCGACATATGCATACATTGTAAAAGGATGGTCACCATCCAGTTGATGAACATATCCATCACATCACGTATTTACATTTTTTTGTGTGCGTGAGAACACGTAAACTCTCCTCTCTGAGCACATTTCACTTATAAAATAGAGTGTCGTCAACTACGGCCACCATGTTATACATTAGATGCTCAGACTTTACTCATTGTGTAACCGACAGTTTGTACCCATTTCCCAACATGTCCCCTTTTCCCTCAACCCCCAGCTCCGGGCAGCCACATTTCTATACTTTTTTTTAAAATATTTTTTTATGTTTATTTATTTTTGAGAGACAGAGCATGAGCGGGGGAGGGCAGAGAGAGAAGGAGACAGAATCAGAAGCAGGCTCCAGGCTCTGAGCGGTCAGCACAGAGCCTGACGCAGGGCTCGAACCCATGAACTGTAAGATTATGACCTGAGCCAAAGTCAGACGCTTCACTGACTAAGCCACCTGGGTGCCCCTCTATTCTTTATTTCTATGAGTTTGACTTTGTTTGTTTGTTTGTTTGTTTTAAAATTCCACATATAGGTGATACGTGCAGTCTTTGTCTTTCTCTGTCTGGCTTATTTTGTTTAGCACAATGCCCTCCAGTTTCGTCCATATTATCACAAATGACAGGATTTCCTTCTTTTTTAAGGCTGAGTGATATTCCATTTTGTGCATATTTATATCTATCTATCTATCTATCTATCATGATTTTCCTATCTGTATCTATCACATTTTTAAAATATTTTTACGGTGCTCGCTTCGGCAGCACATATACTAAAATTGGAACGATACAGAGAAGATTAGCATGGCCCCTGAGCAAGGATGACACGCAAATTCGTGAAGCGTTCCATATAAAAAAAAATATTTTTATGAAGTGTTTTTCTAATGTTTATTTATTAATTGTTGAGAGAAGGAGAGAGAAAGAGAGAGAGAGAAAGAGATAGATAGAGAGAGAGAGAGAGAGGAAGTGGGGAAGGGGCAGAGGGAGAGAGAGAATCTTAAGCAGTCTCCATGCCCAGCACCGAGCCTGACACAGGGCTTGATCTCATAGCCATGAAATCATGACCTGAGCCAAAATCAAGAGTTGGATGCTTAACTGACTGAGACACCCAGGTGCCCCTGTCCAATCAGTTTTTGATTTAATATCTGTACTTGTTATTGGTTTGTTCAGACTTTCTATTTCTTCATAATTTAGTCTTGGTAGGGTATGTGTTTTCAAGAATTTACCTACTCATTCTAGGTCGTCTAATTTATTGGCATGGCATATACTTGCTCATAGTTGTTGCTTAGTTGTTCCTTAGCATTTCTGTGTTATCAGTTGTAACTTTCATTTTTTATTTTATAAGTCTTCTCTCTTTTGTCTTAGTTTAACTGAAGGTTTGCCAACTTTATCTTTTCAGCAAGCAAATTTTTGGTTTCATTGATCTTTTCCATTGTCTTTCTAACCTCTAATCTCTGTGTCATTAATTTCCACTCTGATCTTTGTTATTTCCTTCCTTCTGCTAACTTTGGGCTTAAGTTATTTGTCTTTTACTCGTTCCTTGATGGTCAAGTTAGGTTGTTTTTTTGAGATCTCTCTTTTTTCTCTTTCATTTTTAAAAAAAAATTTATCTTTATTTTTGAGAGAGAGAGAAAGAGAGACAGAGAGATAGAGAGACAGAGAGACAGAGCACGAGCAGGGGAGGGGCAGACAGAGGGAGACACAGAATCCGAAGCAGGCTCGAGGCTCCGTGCTGTCAGCACAGAGCCCGATGCGGGGCTCGAACCCACAAACCGCGAGATCGTGACCTGAGCTGGAATCAGACGCTTAACTGAGTGAGCCACCCAGGTGCCCTCTTTTTTCTTAATGTAGGTGTTTATCACTATACGCTTCCCTCTTAGAACTGGTTTTACTACATCTCATCAGGTCTGAGATGTCGTGCTCCTGTTTTTATTTGTTGCAAGATATTTTCAAATTTCTCTTTTGATTTATTCTTTAATCCATTGGCTGTGCGGGAGTGTGTGGTTTAATCTCCACATATTTCACATGGATCTTTTCTTATGGGAACGCTTAGGAGAAATTGGGAACAAGCTTAGCCAAACAGTAATAAGTTTATCAGACTGCCTCCGTCAAGAAATTTTAATGACAGAAAATTGTTTCGTCTATAAATTTCATTTTAACCTAAGCAAGAGGGAGAGCAGGCTCTGTTCATCTTATTTTATAACTGGAGAGAAGACCCACAAGAAGTCAATGAAGATGCTACTATGTGTTGAACTGTGTCTCTGCCCCACCCCCGTCCCCCAATTTACATATTGAAATCTATCCCCTGTGCTTCACATGTGACCATATTTGGAGATAGTGTCTTTACAGAGGTAATTAAGTTAAAATGAGGTCATTAAGGTGGACCCTAATCCAATATGACTGGTGTCCTTATAAGAGGATTCCTCTGGATCCAGACATGTACAAAGGGAAGACAATGTGAAAACACAAGGAGAAGATGGCCATCTAGAAGCCAAGAAGAGCCTTGAAACAGACCCTTCCCTCACAACCCTTGGAAGGAACCAATCCTGGCAACACCTTGATCTCAGACTTCTAGACTTTAAAACTGTGAGAAGGTGGACACTTGGGTGACTCAGTCAGTTGAGCCTCTGACTTTGGCTCAGGTCGTGATCTCACGGTTCATGGGTTCGAGCCCCGTGTTGGTCTCTGTGCTGACAGCTCGGAGCCTGAAGCCTGCTTCAGACTCTGTGTCTCCCTCTCTCTCTGCCCCTTGCCTGCCTGTGCTCTGTCTCTCTCTCTGTCTCTCAAAAATACATACACGCTAAAACAAATAAAAGAAAACTATGAGAAGGTAAATTTCTTTTGTTTAAACCACACAGTTTGTGGTACTTTGTTATGGCAACCCCAGCAAGCTGAAACGTGACACCTCACACACTTTGTCCCTCAAATCCCTGTTTGAGCATGTTTCTCTACACCCGAGGTATCCAATATGGCAACCATTAGCTACATAGGTCTATGTAAATTAATTAAGCAAAGTTAAAATACAGTCGCACTAGTCATATTTCACGTACTTGCTAGCGACTGCTGACTGGACAACACAGATTATTATTCTGTCACCACAAAAAGTTGTATTCAACAGGGCTGGTTGAGACTAACCTTAATTTAATGTCACAGTAGAGAGGGAAGAGACAGAAGAGAGAGAAGGTACAACCTCTAGGACCACATTGAATATTGAGTAAATTTTTAAGACTTAAGCTGAGACCATTCCGTCCCAGGTTTAGTTTAGTCTCAACATGAGCGGTCACAAAGAAGGGGTCCGTGCGCGCGTGTGTAAGCGGGCCATCCCCCGAAGTCCCCTTTTATCTCGAACCGAATTTCTAAGCCTCCATGTCTGCTAACTCTTGTTCCTGATTTTCCCACTTTCAAAACTCCAATTTAAGCCTTAGTGTGATTTGTTTCTTTAGGCGTGCCAATTCCTGCAACATATCGCACACGATTTCAACCTTATCCCTTAAGAATGCGACTTAATCCTACATTCGAATGGCCGGGGCACAAGTGAACCTCTGTTTTAAATGACTGGTGAAAAACTGGATGTGAAAAGGGTCAGAGGTTTCCCAAACAGTGATTTCCTGGACAACGTGTGTGTGTTCCTGCTCTGGCGTGAATTATGGGGCAGGAAGGAAGAAAGAGCAAGCAAATTAGAGCAAAGCGTAAAGAGGAGTGGGCAGAGAAGGGAAAAGGGGGGTTCTTGGTAGGAATCGCACTGGTGGATGAATAATCTCAGAAAGCATCTAACGTTTAAGCGAAGTTGCTACAGTCTTAAGGGAGAGTACATCTCTCTGAGTTCCCAGCCAGGAATTTGAGTCAAGCCAAGGCAAAGATGTGAACGGGACCCATCCACTTGTAGAGACCTACAAAAAACCGAATGATTCAGAAGGAAAAAGAAAGCCACACGAGAAGCTGGCATGGACAAGTAGTTATGGCTTATTATGTGGCAGGACTGTCTTCTTAAGTAGAATTCTGCCTAGGGGACAGGGTAATAAATAGGTCGGGCATGACTCACAGGGAGGCGAGAGAGCATGGAGGGATTGGAGAAAGGAAGGGTTGCCTCGCGCTCACGTGTCTTCCCAACGGGTATACGTGAAACCGGAAATCCCAGTGGTTAAGACTACACCCTCCTCAGCTCTTTCCAGCATTTTGTTCGTAGGCTACCAATCCCTAAAACTGGTGTGCTGGCAAGTTTTTGCAGCCAATTCTCAGAAACACAGGGAGGATATGTCCTCCCTGTTGGTGCACACCCTGCAGGTTAAGGGCAGACTCCTTCGCAAGGCTGTCGCGACTTCAACCACTAGCCACAAATTTCAGGCATCCCCTGCCCTTCTGCCTAGCTGACTACAAACGTGGGCCTTTCCACAATCCCCTCAGGTTTCAGAATGGGTCCGAATACCATACCGAACTCAGGATGCCCCTGAGGAAATGATTACCATTTCATTATATAGGACACAAATGAAGAGCCAAATGAACAGGTATGTAGGGCAAGTTCTAGTAGGGTCTCAAGTTCCTGCCCCAGGGTCCAGACTTTTACATGGGGATTCATATATAGGCGCGATGGATTAAACCATTGGCCACATGACCGAACTCAGTCTCCAGTCCCTTTCCTCTCCCAGCGTCAGAGTTGTGGCTGAAAGTTCCAACCTTCTGTGCCCATGCTTGGTCTTTCTAGTGTGGCCAGCCCTTCCCTCGAAGCTATAGAAGGGCTCATTGTGAGTCATTTCATTAGTACAAACTCAGGCATGTTGTCAAGGGGCTTGTTATAAATAACAAGAGTTACTCCTATTATTCAAAAAATTCCCAGAGTTTTTGGAGCTCTGTGCCAGGAAGGACAGATGCCGGCTATGTTCCTTCTCCTATCTCAGGAAGAGATACACGTGATACGCTCTCGTGGGCTGGTGTGGGTTGACTCCAGCACACCACCGTTCCTAGCCTCTGGATTCTTCTGCAGAGACTTGAAAAATCCTAATATCTGGGTCTCAGCCTCAGAGATTCTGCTTTAATTAGTGTGGGGACCAACCTGGCCCTGAAGCCTTAGAAGCTCCCGGAATTTCCTCGTGTGCAGCAAAGCTTGATTCCTACGGACCCTCCTTCTCCTTCCTTAAAGCCCCCCCCAACAGTCTCCAGGATATAAACCCAAAGGGGTTAGAAGTGGGATTAACCCTTTTTGGTTTTCTGAGCGATAAGGCAGAGTTGCAAGGGATGGCCTGGCACAATTTAGGGCCAGCCGTCCTGCTCCTGCCTGGGGTCTAGGAAGCCTGGCATTGCTTTGTGCCCCTAAGAACCTTTCTGTGGCATAGGCACCCTGGCTTGAAGCTCAAACTGTCTTCTTCATCATCAGTCATCATCATCATCATCATCATCACAAGGCTGAGCATGTTCAAACCTGCTGGAGACAAACCTGAACAGGTCCGAAGAGAGAAATGGGTCCTTAACCCAAACCTTCGTGCAGACCCTACTAACTGAGTTAGTGAGTTTCCTCTCGGGGCATATAACTAAATGATTACCATAAACTATAAGACGCTTTATAGCCTACATCATTCTTTTAGTTAGGTATTTCCATGAGTTCCTTCTTCCAATTCCTTCAGCTCTTTGTCTACATGTCACCTAATCAGTAAGGCCTCCCCTGGCCCTCATTTTCCCCAACACAATTGGTTATCACGGGAAATATTTCACACATGCTTCCCCAGCGACTGCCTGCATCTCTGTGCCAGGAAGAAAGCCCGGGGAGAGCCATCCAACAGGAAGCGGGGCTTTCTGGGAAGAAGCAAGGATCTGATTGAGATCCTTCAGGATCCAAGTTTGTCATTTTAAGTCAACGCGCCACTCCCAGGGGCTTGAAGCCATTGCAAACGTGTGCCGGGTTCTAGCAGAGTGTAGTCTCGGAGGGCAGCATGTGGTTCTTAGGATATGCTGTCGAGGGAAGAATTCCTCAGGCCCCATTTGTGTTCCCTTGCGATCATCCTCCGGGAAGGGAGAACAGGAGTGTGAAATTGTTTAACAGACGGAGCTAGAAGTTCAGAGCTCTCCGTCCTCATTAGGAATCCAAGAAACTAGAAATGCTTACAGATAAAGCTTACGTGTTTCTCGGAGATGGCAATCTGTCATCTTCCACTATCCAGTGGTGACTCTGAAACTCCTACTACTGATCTGTCATTACGTTTCATTCATGTCTCCGCTCATGAAGGGCTATGTGTGTCCAGCCACGACTTGATGAGGGCAAACCTGTAAGGAGTTGCCCTCCGCCAGGCACTGGGGAGCTGGACATTAGACAAGTAAGTACTGAAATTGTTTGATTCAATTTTACTGATCTCACAAAAGCAGACTTTGGGGTTTCATAGGATTACAATTTAAGGCACATCATCTAACCTTGGGGTCAGAGACGTTTTGTCGAAAAGTGACATCATAAGTTAAAGTTTGAAGGATGAGAAGAAGTTGTGTTGAGTACAGTTTTTAAAAAAATAATTGAACTTGATTCTCTAGCCAATGGGCATCTTGTCCCTGAAGGTACAGAATTGAAATTGTCCTTGTGCAGAAGGGATTAATAACCTATTTTCGTGTGTGTGTGTGTGTGTGTGTGTGTGTGTGTATTTAATTCTGCTGAACCAGAAGGGAAGAACTGGGTGGAATAGTATTTACTTGCTGAACAGAGGTATAGTGACACTTGCTATCCAACCCCAGCTAAAGAGTTCCTTTTTTTTTACCTAAAGGTGGTATTAGAAGTGTTATTGGCAATGTTGTTTTCCTTTTCATTAAGTGCATTCATTAACTCTAATTGATATTTCAGGGCTTGTGTCTTGGTTGATAAAAGCTTAGGATAAAGTATGATTCTCCTATTTTTAGGTTTTGGAAAAAACACAGCTCTTAGGAAAAAGCAGTGTGCAACATGACAAAGGACGAACCTGTTCCCCCTCGCTACCCCCAGGCATGCGGTGAAGGGCACTAAATGACCTTGGAAGCTCCATAATTCAATAGAGTTTCACGCGAATAAGGCATTATTTGATCTGAAAGCTACAGGGATCAGGCCAAGAAAAGCTTGCTTCGAAAGCCGGAGGAGAGAACCACAGGGGGAAATGGACGAGAACGTTGAGGATGCTTTCGCTGCACCGGCCAACGCGTGACTTTATCTATGACAAATCTGATTTTAGTGTGGTCCATGAATTCTACACTGGAAAAAAAAAGAAAGGAAAAGAAAAGGGGGAAAACATTCAGGTTGCCAAGGCCAGTCTATGAGGACTCAGAGCCACAGACGAACAAAAGTCCGGATCAGCTACTGAATCTAAGTAAGGGTGACCCACAACAGGCGGGGTTTAATTTTGACAGTTTCCTCTGTAATTCTATTGTTGTCACCAGGGCGTGGAGAAGAGCAAAGAAAAACGGAGGCAAGTACATCACGGGCAAAACTGAAGGGAATGAGTCCGTGAGAGGGGCTCCGGAGTGATGGAGTGGTCTTCTGTGAAAGCTCTCAGAAGGGAGGCGGAGCCATTTCAATAGCTGGCAGAATGCCAGGGACAACTGTGGCTACGGGATGAGAGCAGAGAGAGAAATCCCGGGCCCCCGGGGGAGGCGTCTGTAGAATCCCCACCAAAAGAATCCACTCCCTGCCATCATGCTAGAGGTAGGAACCTCCTGAGGCCACCTGTGCCCACTTTACTGGCGAAATTCCAAGTCACCCTAAATTATTTCAGACTGGTGGGTGTTCACCCCGTACGTGCATCTTGCCATATCAAACTCTCCTGACGATTCAGGCAGTGAATTTTGCAGCTTTTGATGCAAAAACAGTGGGAGAAAGAGGTAAATACGGTTGACATTTATATGGCACGTACCGTGTGCCAGGCCTGGTTCCGAGTGCCTTACATTAGTTTACTTCCCACTACCTTCCAACATTAAGAGGGAAAGACTGTGTCCTCTTGTTTTACCGTTGGCAGGACTGACGCATGAGGAGGCTACGTCATTTCCTCAAGGTCACACGGCCTCATGGATGTGAATGTGGCCCATCGGGCACCAGGGTCCAACTCTTAAGCACTATACTGTACTACCCCCTTTCGATACAACAGAGCCCGTCCATATTGCCGTATTGGTAACGTGTTCACGAGACTAGTAATGGACAGGTCTCTGCAAGCAGTGACCCAAGAGAAAGAATTGGAGCTTGCTGGAAACTTTAACCCATCACATTAACAGAGAGAATAGATATAGACTCATGTATGTGTTTATGCCTTGCAGGTCTGTATAGAATTGGGTTGATACCTCAAAACCAATGGTGAAAACTGCGTGAATTCTGAACATTCTAGAATATTCTAGAACATTCTGCGTGAATTCTGAACATTCTAGAATGTTCTAATTCTGGTACATTATGTGTCATCTTCCAGGTGAGGGGAAAAAATCAAAACCTTTAGGATGACAAATTCCTTTATGACCTTGCTCTTGTACTTCTCGTTGGCCTTACTTCTATCGACACCTCTCCTCTTTGGCCTACACAGTAGCCCTCTGAAAGGCAGTTCTGTGAGGGGGACCATGCTTCTCGATGGGAGCATGCTTCTGGAGTTTGCTCCTCAATGCCTTCCCGAAATGCCCCCCTTCCCCTTCTCTCACTTACCCGACTAATTCATTTTCACCTCCTACAGCTCAGAAGTGACCTCCTTCAGGAAGCCTCCCGGCCCTCCTCCGTCAAGGCCGAGGTCAAAGTCTGTCCTGGGTTGTGTGTCTTGTCATCTTTGGCAGGTGTTCAACAAATATTTGCTGAGCAAATGCACCAGTTTATGTAGAGAAGATAAATTTCACATGGTCTGTACTCAGAAGCCAACTGATGATGTTATCTGGGGTGACAAGTAAGTATTTCTATTTTCCCTCTCCTTTCTGTTTTTCCCCTGTTCTTCCACCCTTCCTTCTTCCCTCCCCCACGCTCCTTCCATCCCTTCTCTCTGTTTTTTCGTTACATCTGCTTGCTTTTTGGCAATGAGCATTCATTTTGCAATGCGTGCTTATTGCTTGCGTAACTAAATCAAGCAACCAAAGTCCTCCCGTTGTAGAGAGAAAACAAGAGGTGACTGAGGAAGAAAAAAAGATGAACCCCGCAATACCCTAAGACTGAGCCGCTAATATTGACACGGCTCTCTTCGGATGGTTGAAGTTTCCGACCAGGACTGCTGAGTTGGTTGGGCGGAGAAGGAGAGGTGAATCCTCAACCATACCTCAGTTTTCAGTTCGTATGATGTTTTGGCTGGAATTCTGGGTCCATTACCAAGAGACTAGGACACACACGCCTCTCCTTTGGGAACCAAGAGGTAAGAACAGCAACAACCAGCTACAGCCAGAAATTCTATTGAGGAAAAGAGAAAGCAGAAAGATTAATGTTGCGAGCTCTTCCTACGTGTTCCACACCAGTAGGCAATTTCTCACCTTCTCTGATGTATCCTCTTGACTTTTCTGGAGGTAGAATTGCCTTAAATCTTTACCTGTGAAGGAAATCAGAGGCAAAGGAATTAGGAGACTAATCTGCATGAAGTCAGATAGCTAGCCAGGGAGAAGTTGAGTTGGACACAAAGTAACCACCCTCTAGAAACTCAGATGGACCGCGTTGTAAAAGCCAAGCAATGCCCCCCCCCCCCCACAAATAGGGGAGTCCTTGTCCTAATACTAACACAGGAAATGACCAGGATGTTGAGATATCTCCCTTTAACTTTATTTTACATGTGAGGTACAAAAAAAAGAAAGAATCTATCAGGAAAAATGAATTCAGCTCCTCTGGTTGCCGCGGAGACAAACTACTTACCGACCACCTCCGAACCTTTTTCGTGGGGAACAACCACAATTGAGATTTCTAACTTCCAAGAATTGTATTCAAGGAGGATTGGCTTCCACTCGTTCGCAGTCTGGATTTGAAAACCAAAATTGAGGGGGGCCTCCTGTACTCATTTCCTGGTGTTGAAAATCTGAGTAGCAAAAACTATTTAAATCTTAGAGCTTTGTTTCAAGATCCTGAGTGGAGGCAAGTTTCCGTTTCCTGAGAGGTGTGTACATTGTGTGTGTGTGTGTGAGAGAGAGAGAGAGAGACAGGGCAAGACAGAGGGCTCTCTAGAAGCTATTTGAAATGCCATTCTATAGAATTAAACATAAAACACGAGAGTAGAAATTAGTTTGTCTCCAAAAGCATTCTTTAAATAAGAATGAATTCGAACCAGAAGGAAAGCAGCATTGTCCTCCCTGGAAATACCATCCGCAACACTTGTGAAACACTGGTTAAACGTGGAGACACAGCTAGTGATAATGTCTGTGTATTTACAGACTCAGGGCTGCTACCTAGGCAGGGAAACCCCGGGGGAGCCGGGTGCTCACCTGGACTCCTGCTCTGGGAATGGAGGCTTCATATGAGAGTGGGTTTAGGGCAGCTGCCGTGTGTGGGTTCAAACAAAATCCAGAGAATAGGGCCTGGCGTGAAGTGACACTGGAATCAGAGAGGCGGTCTTAAGGCAGCATTAATTGCAGGTGGAGACGGGACGAAAGTAGGCGTTGGTGGAGGGGCCAGCTACCGGAGATGGGAGCCAGGGAAGGCATCAGCGTGGGGGCAGAGGATGGAGTTGTGGACTTTCTCTGTGGTGCTGGCAGGTAAGCGCCGAGTCTGTGCCAGGCTACCGAAGCATTAGCCCGTGGCGGACACTTGTTGAGGTCAGCGGGGGAACTGGAGAACACCTGACCCTTCTTTTTATAGAAGAGGAGGCCGCGAGTCGGAGGGCAGACAAGTCGTGTGAGTCCTTCTCCCAGGAAGTGAGAGCTGAAACCACAGCTCCAGTGGCTTGTGGTCTTCTTGGCTGTTTTGATAAACATAGCCACTGACTGGTACATTGCTTTCAACCAACCTTCATGGCTGCCTGTTATTTTTTTATTTCATTATCTGCGTTCAGTCAATTGATGATAGAAAGAAGCGGGGGATTTCAGCAGATCGTAAACTTCCCTGAAATCATCACCTGTACACTGAATACTATTTAATGGCTATGGGGATATAATCAGTGAACTGAGGTCAGTATCGGGTGCTGATTATGAACAACAAACATGATGATAACTTAGTTAATATACAGTCTATATATTGTGGATTTCCAAACTTTTTGATAAACCAAGAAAGGGAATGGGGAGAAAACATTTCAAGTTGGAAAATAAATCGAAGCGCAAAAGTGACAGTGAGACGTGCTTTTTGGAAGGTAGAGGCTTACAGGCTTATCCATGCCAGGCACGTTAAAGCACTTCTCCATGGTAGTCATATGGCAGTGAAAAAGTTGCCTATGGATGAGTAAAAAAAAAAAAAATGGGGCACAGGAAAAGACAGGATGATGGAATCGGAATGGAATGGAATTTGATGGAATCCATTAAAAACTTGGGAGAGATTTTCTTATGAACATGACTGAAGATCAGTGTTTTTCCCCTGGAAAAGCAAACCAGAAAAATTAGAATTTAAAAAAATTTTTTAAGGTTTATTTATTTTTGACAGAGAGAGAGAGACAGAGCATGAGCAGGGTAGGGCAGAGAGAGAGAGGGAGACACAGAATCCGAAGCAGGCTCCAGGCTCTGAGTTGTCAGCACAGAGCCCGACGTGTGGCTCGAACTCACAGACCACGAGATCATGACCTGAGCCGAAGTCGGACGCTTAGCCGACTGAGCCACCCAGGCACCCCAAAATTAGAATTTTTTAAGTCCTGCAAATTCAATTGTCCATGGAATTTAGAAGTCAGGTCACCTTCAGGTTTCAAAATACTCATAGGACTTCCAAAAGCCCAGAATTAGGCAGAAGCAGATGGGAGGAAATGAAAATCAGAAGCTCAGGGGTAGTGAGTGGAATCAAAAGAAGCAAATCTGAGGAAGAACCACCCAAAATACTGTTACTGGTAGTTAGTGCAAGAGCTGTATCTCTTGTTTGCAAAAATGGGTGTATTGTACCAGTTTATATAAGGGCAGTTGATGGCAGAAAGCATGATGGGTTCAGTCTGGTTGAGATGTGCAGAGGAGAGATGGAAATTCAAATTCACATGGAAAGACACGATTCAATGAAAGCAGTCAGTGTTGTGGTTGTGAAGAAGCAAGTCCTCTGTTGTGAAGTCTAGAAAATGATCCTGTTCCATTTCTACTTCTAGGAATATTATGCTGATAGCTGGGTCACAAAAAGCCCACTTTTTTATATTTAATTTTTTTTAACATTTATTCATTTTTGAGAGTGAGAGAGACAGAGCATGAGTGGGGGAGGGGCAGAGAGTGTGGGAGATACAGAATCAGAAGCAGACAAAAAGCCCACTTTTTCATGGTCAGTAAGAAAAAAGTATTGTAAATAAAAGAGTAGAAAAGATCTTCACAGCTTTCCAACTGATGTTGAATTTTCATCATAATAATGGTGCTACTGAACAAAGATAAATACTACTGTGATTTTAAACAGCTTAATGAAGCAGTTGCTTTTAAGAAGGAAGAACACAAAGTAGAAACTCAAGAGCTAGGGGAGACTATAGCAAAACAACTGTGGGTCGTAAAACGGGGACACAGCTCAGAAAAGAAAGAGAAGATGAACAAAAGCATTCTAGAAATGAAAAGGACGTCTGAAGATCACAAGAGAGAAGATAGAAAAGGTCCTAAGGAACCCAAAGAAATATCTGAAGAGATTCCTAAAGAACTGGGAAAAATGGAATAAAATAAAATGGTAACAAGTATTTTTAAAGCACTAGAGAGAAGATGACAGACACAAATGATAAGAGAAGCAGATCTAACAAAGAGGAATTGGATAGAAAAGATATTCAAAGATAGAATTTAAGGAAAATGAAAGGTAGAAGTCTGTATACTGAGTGGGCATAATGTGAGCCAGAAAATACGGACTGAAAACAGCTGGCATGAAATTATAATCTAGTATACTTATTGAACTTTAGAAATGGTTTGTAAAGAAGAAAACTTTGGGTATCCAGGTAAAATATGGTCACTAAAAAGGGACAAGAAGTGGTTCTGACTTCAGATATCAGAATACTGATTGTCCATGGAGACACAGAAGACTCAGGAGACACAGAAGAAAAAAAATTGTGAGCCAAGGGTTTACACCAGGCCAAGCCCTTCTTCTCCTATAAGGAATACAGACCACCCGTTGTGAACATGCCAAAACTCAGATCAGTGTGCTTCCATACCCCTGTGTTGAGATAACTGAGGGATGAACCTCATTTAACTAAGAGATTGCAGTGAAAGCTCTCAAGGTCACGCATGAGCATATATAACTGTAAGGATGCCATGAACACAGTGGGTCAGTGGGACAGGATCCACGTAACTGTTCTGTGCCCAGACGAGGACCAAGTGTTTACCACAACGGGAGAGGTGGAGCTGGTTTACTCGCCGCCTCCTCTGTGATCAGCCTTCAATCCGAGAGACTGCTTGAAACTCACAAACCAGGAAATAGAAGCAGTTGCAGGCTTCATAGTTCAGGGTTAAGCACTAAGAAGGGTGATATTATTAACTGCAATCGGGTCATGAAGAGTGGAGAGGAGATAACAGTCAAGGACAGCACAGAGGTCTCCTGGTAATATACCAACATAATTATAAAGGTAACCAGCCGTGGAAACGACAACAACAAAATGTTTACATCTCTGTGGTGGAAGGTGCTACTCACACAGTGGAGTGAACAGACCTCATAGTGAAAGACCTTTTAGAGCTCACAGGCATAAAATAATAGGTGGAATGAAAGCCAAATGCATCTATCATATTAATAAATATAAAAGAGTTCAACTTATCTATTAATATAGAACGTTGTAGGTGGGATCACAAAAGCAACTCAACTCTCTGCTAGATGAAAGTGACATTCTTTAAGAAAAGCATGAACAGAAAAGTAAGGGTAGAGAGTCAACTACGCTTCAGTTAGGAAAAAAAATAAAAGTCTAGGTAGGGATCGATCAGTTACGTGTCAATGAAAAGCAGGCAGGGTCATAAGCGCTCATATCAGACGAGGTGGGATTCAAGCCAGAATAAGACAAAGAAAGACACCTTCTAACGCTCGCTTGTAAAATCACAGTGAAAACTTATTACCCTGCACTAAACATATAGCAGCAGCTACGTTCATGAAAAAGATGAAAAGAGATGCAAAGAAAAGTAAACAGACGCAGACTAGTAGGAAGAAATCTTAACTCATTCCTTTCAGTCAAGGCCGATGAGTACAAACAAAATGATGAATATGGAAATTTTAAATAACATTATCTGATTGATTGACATATATCTGACCTTCTATCCTGAAAATAGAGAATTAATGCTTGTTTGAAATGGCGCTGGCCCCGCTCATGAAAATAGACTAGACGTTGGGTCACAAAGAAATTCTAAATAAGTGCTCTAAAATACCGAGAGTGCGAGCAATGTTTTCTGATCATAGTGCAGGAATCCTAGCAGCTAATACCATTGGATAACTAAAAGGTCTTTAAGCCTGAGAATATTTTTTTTTAAAAATCCCATCTCTTCAATAATTCCTGGATAAAGGGGAGATACACACAAAAATTACAAAATGTCCAGATATGCTGTAATATGGATGACAGTAGTCAAGTGTGGCTGCCTAATATTAACTTAATTAAATTCAAAACTGAGTTCCTCTCCCGTACACGCTGGTCACATTTCAAGGACTTGATAGCTACAGGTGGCCAGGAGCTCTCATACTGGACAGCCCAAATATAGAAAGTCCCACTGAATGGCGCTAGTCTGAAACAGAGGTATAAAAAAAAACAGCACATGTGGGAATGTATTGGGGTGTAGCCGAAGCACACGATTAAGTCTTCATAACATGAAAAACATACGTCAAAAATGATGAAAGACACTTTGTATCTTACTCAAAAAATTAGACAAGGTCCTAAATGCTAAGCTTTCATAAAGACAAAGGCTACTAAAGGCTCATAAAGAATGTAATGAATTATCAAACAGAAAAAAATAAAAAAAACAGTGGCACTAATAAGAAAATTCAAAAACTGTTTTTAGGAAAAACTGATAAACTACTGGGTGAAAACTACAAAGAAAAACTACCCTTACCTTTATAAAGGGCAAAAATTCCCTATAAAAAATAAGAAACAGAAGAGAGAATGTAAGAATAGAGAACATTAGAAGAATAACATGAGATCACTTTGCTCAACTCTGGAAACTATTTGTATACCTGGAGGAAGTAGCTAATTTTCCAGGGAAATGGAATTTGCCAAAGCTGACACCAGACAAAATAGAGAAAAAAAGTCTAAGGTGGCTTATTTCCATAGAACAATCAGAGACATGACAAAGAGCTGGAAAGCTTCACAGGGAAATTCTACCAAAATTAAGGAACTGATAATTTCGATGTTATAGAAATATAACAACTCTATAGAAATAGAGTCTATATATAGACTTTATATATAGAAATATAAAAACTCTCCAAATTATTATTATTATTCTTTTTTTATTTTTTAAATTTACACCCAAATTAGTTAGCATAGAGTGCAACAATGATTTCAGGAGTAGAGTCCATGGAGAATGGACCGTGGCTCTGTTTTGTCCCCCTCCCTGTGTTTACATTATTTTTGTTTCCCTTCCCTTATGTTCATCTGTTTTGTCTCTTAAAGTCCTCATAGGAGTGAAGTCATATGATTTATATCTTTCTCTGACTGACTAATTTCACGTAGCTTAATACCCTCCAGTTCCATCCACGTAGTTGCAAATGGCAAGATTTCATTCTTTTTGATTGCCGAGTAATACTCCGTTGTATATATGTATATATATACCACATCTTCTTTCTCCATTCATCTGTCGATGGACATTGGGGCTCTTTCCATACTTTGGCTGTTGTTGATAGTGCTGCTATAAACATGGGGGTGCATGTGTCCCCTCGAAACAGCACACCCATATCCCTTGGATAAATGCCTAGTAGTGCAATTGCTGGGGCATAGGGTAGTTCTATTTGTAGTTTTTTGAGGACCCTCCAGCCTGTTTTCCAGAGTGGCTGCACCAGCTTGCATTCCCATCTCCAAATTATTTTTTAAAGCAAATAGAATATTAACATGAACATACGATAACATTTTTAAACATCCCACTTATAAAACTTACTTATGAATAGCCATCCCCAAACCATAAATAAAATACTAACAAACAGCCTTCAGCCACACATTGAAGGAATTATGATCACAGTAGGGCTAGAATTTCAGGGAAGAGTCAATAGTAGGAAATCTAACATAATTTATTACATTAATAGAAAACTCACATGATTATCGACATCGTTTCACAAAAAGCATTTAAAAAATTCAATAACCATTCTTGATGAAAATAACAAAGTTAGAATATAAGGACATTACTTTTTAACATGATCAAATACGTGTATCTCAGTTCAAAAGCCAGGGCTAGAAGCATTCCCACTAAATACCCAAATCAAGTCAACGATGTCCACTAATACCGTTATTTAATATTTCACTCCAGAATTACATACGGAATTTGACAAAAGAAAATTCAGATTTAAAAATGGAAAAAAAAAACCCGTTAAAACTATCATTATATGCAGAAGACAGTAAACCCGAATATTTGGCAAACAGAAGTGTGCCAATTAATCGAGTTAAAAAACTATGAGAATGACTGAAGTATCAAAGTACAAAATTATCTAGAAATCAATGGCTTTCATCTGTATTAACAGTCGCCAGCGGGCAGATATAATGAAAGCCGAGTGCCCTTTTACAACAGCAATGCAAAGATAATGTAGGAATACACTTAACACAAAATGGGCAAGATACAAGTGAAGAAAGCCTTGCGACATGAATAAAGGGCTGTCTCAGTCCATCCGGGCTGCGGGAATAGAACACCACAGACTGCATGGCTTGTCAGCTTGTCAACAGAATTTGTTTCTCATGGTTCTGGAGGCGGCAAATCCGCGATGAAGACACCAGCACTCTCTGTGACTGGTGAGGACTGGCTTCCTGACTCACCGACGGCTGTTTTCTCACTGTGTGCGAGCAAGAGGCAAGCTCTCTGGGTCCCCTTTATAAAGGCACTCATCTATTCATGGGGGGGTCTGCCTTCCTGACTTAATCACCCCCAAAGGTCTCACCTCCAAATACCCGACTAGGGGGCTAGGATTTCAACCTAAGTCTGGAAGGACACAAACATTTCAGCTCACGAGCAGGACGAGGAAGAAGACGTCTGCTCTTAGACTCAGATGTCCTGATGGATCCTGAAAAGACGTAGTACGGGATTTTTAATTATAGGACTGTCTGTAATGACAGAAGATCGGAAATAACCAAAATATCTATTAAGGGCGAAGTGGTTAATAAAATATGGGGTATAATTTAATTTAAGAGAATCGGAGGCTTTTGTGCAGAGGTAAACCAGAGTGAGGGAACTTTCTAGATATTGATATGGGAAGATCTCCAAGCTGTAGTGTTATTTGAAGTAGGAAGATGAAGAACGCTGTGTTCCCTTTGGTGTTTAAGAGGGAGAAAATAAGGATACATATCTGCCTTTATTTGTATGCATGCATTCCTACTCTGGAAGGATACATCATAAATTCATGACAGCGGTAACCTGTAAATGGGGGTGGCAGGCGTTTGAAGGAGTCTTTGCAGTGTGTGTGTGTGTGTGTGTGTGTGTGTGTGTTTGAAAGAGAGTGAGAGAGTGGGGGAGGGGCAGAAAGGAGGGAGAGAGAGAATCCCAAGCACTGTCAGCAGGGACCCCGATGCGGGGCTCGATCCCAGGAACCATAAGATCATGACCTGAGTGGAAATCAAGAGTGGGGTCCTTACCAACTGAGCCACCCACGTGCCCACGATACATTATTAATTGTTTAAGCTATGCGTGTGAATTACCCATTCAAAAATAAGTATGAAATACTTGGGAGAAACACCCACACCAAGAGTTGAGGGAGCCGTGCGTGTCGGCCTGAGCCTGCCTTTCTGTCCCTGAGCCTGACCTTGAATGCCGCAGGGCAAAGGAGGGCAGCTCATTCACCACCACCCAAGTTGCCACATGGCTTTCAGTGAAAAACCCTCGCTCTAGTTTCCTGGCTTGCTCAAGTCAGTGAAACGCTTGAGCATATGTCTGGGACAGTTGCGGATGTCCCCCCAGGGTGGACGAGTTTTCTTCGGCCTTCCGGCCACTCCTGCCTCCTGCAGGGCTCTTCAGAGACAGCGGGAGTAAATTCGGAAAAGACGGGCTTCGTGGCATTGACATCCGTGCCATATTTTGATGAGATGCTATTGAACCTTCGCAGGCATCCACCCCTGTGACCCGCTTCTCTCAGGCGAAGCCATCCGGATTGGGGCAAATGGGCTCCCTGTTCTGTTTACTCTGCGTAAATTATCTTTATTTCAGATGTAGGGGAGCTGCATCTATGGGGACATCTGCACTTGACTGATTACAGCCCGTAGCGGACTGCCTCGTTCTGCTCCCGGTCTTCCAGCGGCGGGGAAACGGGAAGAGCTGGGCACGTATTGGAAGCAGCAATCGCAGACAAGGGATCCGTTTGCCTTTCATTTTTGTGCACCGGAAGTTTCAAAGGATGAGAATTGCTCTCGTCCTTCACCTCCACCTGAGCCTTAGGTTCATTTCGGGGGACAAACATTTTAATGTGCATGAGGACGGCACCACTCCCTGGCTCTGGAGAGGAGCGTTCACCCGCCAGCTGATCCACACCAAACCCAGGGCTGCTGAGGACGCGTGTGAAAGGGAGAAATCCATCTTGGGCCCGCCGCTGTCTCAGAAGGTTGCTGCCACCTATGGGTGTCTGTTAGCATCTGCACCTGTGTGTGGTCTGAGCGGGCGCAGGAGACCCAGAGAGGAAGAGAGGGAGTAAAGAGGCCGGGGAGATGAGCATGAGAAGTCAAGGGCCAAACAGAGAGCCAAGAGAGGCGTCCTCTCTGCCTGCGGCCCAGCTCTTTCCAAGAGCGGCCCTCGCTTTGCTCACCTCCCTCATTTAGAACGCTCCGGGCACCCAAGGGCCTTTCGGTGCCATCAAGTACCCCACTTCAGTGGACCCATGTCAGAGAAAGGGGAAAGCAAAACCAAAGAATAGAAAAACAGTCTCCCCCGTCAGGTGGAACCCTCGGGCTCTAACAGCTCTGACTTTAGCAAAGGAACACGCAGACACGCCCCCAGCCTCTGTCTGTGCCGTACTGATATTTAATGCTGTTGTAACAGAGACGGTATTATTCTTCAGTCAGTTCTTCCAAAGTCTTTGCTCCGCCCGTGTGTTATCGTATAAATCCTAGAGTTATGAACTCTGTGAGGTGGAGGGGACTTTTTAACCCACGATCCGTCCTGCAAAATCCCAGACAGGGACTTATCTACGCCCACGTGTGACTGAACTTTATGTGTTGACGGGGTCACAGATTGCTCAGAGAGTTGATCTCACATGACTCCGGGTGTGTTCGTCGGGATGAGATGAACGTGTGAATCAGTACACAGAGTGAAGCGTATTGCTGTCCCTACTGTGGGTGGGCCTCGTTCAATCAGCTGAAGGCCTGAGCTGAACAAAAAGGCTGTTCTTAACCCAAGTTAAAGAGCATCCTTTCTGCCTGATGGCTTTCAAACTGTGATCTTGGCTCCCCACCCCCCCCCCCCACTTTCGGACTCAGATTGAAACATTGGCTCTTCCTGGGTCTTGAGTGCGCTGGGTTTTGAACTATGAAACAATACTATCCGCTCTCCTGAGTCTCCAGCCTACAGACCCACCTGTGGATCTTGGGTCTTTGCCAGGTTGTGTAATTATGTGAGCCAGTTCCTTATAATAAATCTCTATCTCCATTTGTTCTGTTTCCCTGGGGGACCCAGACTAACACGCTAGGTTAAAGAACGTTCGGCGACGAGGAGCTCACAACCGAAGTGAATCCAAGACTAAACCGTGAGTCACCGGCAGAACCAAGAGTTGGGCTTAGAAATTTTGCCTTTTCTGTATTCCTCATCCATGCTTCTATCCGTCTACTCATTGAGCAAGCATGTATCGAACGTAGCCAACAAGTGTTTTGAGGGTATTACACATTTTACGTGAAAGAGATATTTTGCAACGACCTCCATGTGGACAAAATCAACTGCACTCCAAATTTCAGCGACACCTGATAGATACAGTGGCTCCTGCCTTGTAGGACACGCATCTGCTGGTTTTTCTCCAGCCACATGAACTCGTTATTCTGTTCTCTCACTGGGTCTTCCTCACGTAGGGGATAGAGGTGTCGGTGAGCAGCCAGGCTCTGATCCCACTGTCTTCTTTTCTCTGCCTATACCCTCAACCCCAGGTGTGTCCATCCAGCCCCTTGGCTGGAAATGCATCCCGGGGTTCACTCTTAAGACTCAATATTTCTTTAAAAAAATTTTTTTTTAACATTTATTCATTTTTGAGAGACAGCGTGCAAATGGGGAAGGGAGACACAGAATGCGAAGCTGGGTCCAGGTTCTGAGCTGTCAGCACGGAGCCCGACGGGGGGCTCGAACCCACGAACCGCGAGATCGAGACCCGAGCCAAAGTTGGCGCTTAACCGACCGAGCCACCCAGGCGCCCCTACCCTCAAGATTTCTGACCCTAAACTCACCTCAGTGCTCCAGATTCGTATATTCCAGTGCCCACTGTCTACATGCCCGCCTGACTTAAATCCAGTGTGTTGAAAAGCAGTGAAGCATTCCCTTTCAGTGTCCCCAAAAGTACACAGCCGAAGAAGGAGAATCTAGCGTTGTGTCCCTAGAGGACTCTGCCTCTCCCTGAGCTCCCCCCCCCCACCCGACGCGGGGCTCGAACTCACGGACCGTGAGATCGTGACCTGAGCTGAAGTCGGACGCTCAACCGACCTAGCCACCCAGGCGCCCCAGCCTCCCGTTTTGTGTCACAGCTTGCCCCTTCATTTGGGTGACTATAAGTCCCATGACGAAAGAAAGAAATTTGCCTTTAAATAGTGCAAATTAGCCCTTCCAGTCGAATTAAGGTGAAATCACAAAGCACAGTCTATTTAGTAACATTTCACTCCGAGGGACGATAAATACCAAATCTAATCACGTAGCTACAGAGGCTGGTTGGTGATCCAAGCCATGTTTATTCTTTAAGTGAACTCACAAAACATCAGCGCTTCTGACTGAAGTCGGCACCCGCTTGTGGCTTCAACCGTCTTCAGATTTGTGTCTTTAAAAACCCAGAAAGCCTCATTTGTTTTTGTTTTTGTTTTTGTTTTTTTTCTGACCCAGAAATCTTGCTTAATCGCCTTATTTTGATGTCTGGTCATTAATGCATGCTATGAAGCGACTATTCTCTTCTGCTCCCTTTGTGGAGATTGTAGATCTTTTCTGTGTAGCTTGAGCAGTTGGAAAGGCCCTTACAATGTGGACTTGTCATTTCCTGAACACTTTGTCTTGCATACTGTAACTTGAGTTCCTCGTTGGTGACCAAGTGTCGGTCGTGACGTCTCTTCTCCCCACAGTTAAGGAGCAAACGAAATAATATATGGAAGGGCATTTTGGAATCTAATATAAAGACCAAAAATAAATGGCTTATTGTTATTATGTTTTACCTATAATAGGGCATTTTAAAGAGATGACATTGTGGTATGGTCGACAGGTGACTGGACCAGGAAACCTCATGCACGGTGCTGGTCTTATAAAGTCACTGAGTCATAGTGTCATGACCTTGAAAATGAGGTCGTTTGAATGACCTCATCTTACAAGATGACTTCCTGTAAGTTGGAGTTTGGATGAACTCATCCTATAGGTCTTTCCAACTCTCATGTATAAAACTTTACTATTGTAAATAAGGCTTCAGATGCTAAAATGTGGTGACGGTGTCTTCTCCCTTCTCTTAAATCTATCTACGTTTTATTTAGAAGAGAAACTATACTCCACGAGAGCCCCCAGAATTGAAATGCCGAATAACTGTATATTTACTGTTGGCTGTTTATTTAGAATCCACAATATGCCAGGCACAGTAATCATGATTCAAACGTTTATGATCCTGGCTGGCTTAAAAAGCGCATTTGTATTATATGATCTTGCGGGATCCTCTCCGATGCCTCTGATGGAAGCAGGACCAAGATGGCCAGACCCATTTCACAGATAGGAAAGTGGAGGGCGAGAGACGGTAAGTGATTCTGCCGAGATTCTCAGATGTAGGAAGTGAGGTTTGATCGCAGACTCTTGGACTCACACACTTGTTCCTTCCAGCTTGGGTGAGCAGTTACATGACATGGCTCCTGTTCTCAAGATGGCAGCCTTCGAAGACGGCTCCAGGAATGAGGCAGATAAAGGTCCTATACATGGGACAGCGTTACAAAATCACAGCCCTCACTGTACCAAGACGATGTAGTTTCTTCATTCTGTGAAGCAGCGCTTTTTCTTTCTTTCATTTGGTGTGAGTCAGTGATTTAAACATCTTCAGGCTGTTGAACTTAGTTGTTCGGGGCTACATTCTGGTTCTTTCTGTTTTAACCATCTCTTTATTTGACCCTAAGACAGGGTCTGGGGCTTGAGAGACGCTGGTGGAGGGCAAAGAGGCTTGACCCGGTGTGGTCTTTGAGGGCGTGCTGGCCTTTGCCTCCGAGCTGGCCACATCCCATTTGGGGTCGTCTAGTATGTACTCTGATGTCCACTCTCCTTTTCTCATTCAGCCAATTCAGGGAGGTCCTTCCCTCTCAAGCGCGGCTCCCCTCCACTCGCGTGGGCCTTACCGACTCCTGGGAGTCCTGATCACGTCCTTCTTAACCTGCATTCAAGACTTCGCGCAAGACCAGTATCGCTGCTCACTGGATCCCGTTTCCCTCCTGGGGGCAACGGTGACCCGCAGGGATATTTGCAATATTCATCTGGAGACGTTTTTGGTTGTCACATTTTTTTCACGGGGAGAAGTATGTTACTGGCATCTAACGGGGCAAGACCAGGATGCTGCTCCATACCCTATGATGTGCGGACAGCGGCCACAACAAAGAATCCTCCAGCCCCAGATATCAGTAGTGCCGAGATTGGGAAAACCTGACCTACTCATGTATGGAAAGTTGCTCTGGTGCTGTCACTTGAGCCGAATAAAGGAAGCAAGCCGTTCAAAGTGAAATCACGCCCCCTTCCATCTCTGTCCTCCCCCCTTTTTATTATTGAGGTGTAATTGACAAATGGCATTATATTAACTTCAGGGGTACGACATCCTGATTTGAAACTTGTACATATTGCAAGACGATCGTCACGATGAGTGTAGTTAATATCCGTCAGCATGTGCTATTGCCAACAGATTTTCTCTTGTGATGAGAACTTTTGATATTTACTTTCTTAGCAACTTTCCGATAGGCAGAACAGTACAATTAACTATAGTCATTATGCTGTACATTACATCCTTACGACTTCTTTTTCGCTTATAACTGCAGGTTTGTACCTTGGGACCCCCTTCATCCTTTCCCTCCTCCCCCAAACACCAATCTGTTCTCTATATCTATGAGCTGGGCTGGGTGGTTACTTTCATTTTTTAAAATTTTTTAAATACTTTATTTATTTTTGTGACAGAGAGAGAGAGAGAGAGTGACAGGAAGTGAGCAGGGGAAAGGCAGAGAGAGAGAGGGAGACACAGAATCCAAAGCAGGCTCCCGGTTCCAAGCTGACAGCACAGAGCCCGACGCGGGGTTCGAACCCACGAACCGCGAGATCATGACCTGAGCCGAAGTCGATGCTTAACCGACTGAGCCACCCGGGTGCCCCACGGGTGCTTGCTTTTTAAATTTTTTCCAGATTCCACATACAAGTGAGATCATACAGCATTTATCTTTCTCTGACTTCTTTCGCTTAACACAGTGCCTTCAAGGTCCATCTAGGTTGTTGCAAATGGCAAGATTTCATTCTTTCTTATGGCTGAGTAATAACCCGTTGTGCGTGTGTGTGTGTGTGTACGTACATATGCGTACATATACATCACATCTTCTTTATCCATTCATTCATCAGTGGACACTTAGCTTGTTTTCATATCTTGGCTATTGTAAATAACGCGGCAGTAAACAGAGAGGTGCGTATATCTATGTGGTGTTTTGGGGTTCTTTTTTCTAAGTGTTTTCGTTTTTAGAGAAATACCCACTAGCAGAATTATTGGAGCGTGCGGTGGTTCTATTTTTAGTTTTTTCGAGGAATCTTCAGCTACTTTCCATAGTGGCTGCTCTAATTCACTTCCCCACCAACAGTGCTTGGGGTTCCCTTTTCTCCACCTCTTCACCGACGCCTGTTATTTCTTGTCTGTTTGATACTCACCCTTCTCACACAGGCGATAGCTCACTGTGCTTCTGATTTTCATTTCCCTGATGAGCAGTGCCACTGAGAATCTTTTCCTGTGTCTATGGGCCATCTGTATGTCTTCTTGGGAAAAACGTCCACTCGCTTATTCGGCCCATTTTTAAATCAGATGGTGTTTCTGCTACGGAGTTGTGGGAGTTTTTCATATATTTTGTGTTAACCGCTTCTCAGAGATATCCTTTTCGAATATTTTCTCCCATTCAGTAGGTTGCCTTGCATTTTGAGGATGGTTTCCTTGCTGCGCAGAAGTTTTTTCTCTCTTTCAAAACCCTAAAAACTTAAAGAACTCCAAAGCAGGGTGAATTTAGTTGAGTTTTATTTTTGTCCTGCTTAGTTCGGGCCAAAAACAGCTTGCTACTTGCCTTCTTGTTTGACACAAACATTGTTTCTAAGGGCATTGGATCTGGAGAGCTGGCGTTATAAATGGATGGGTTTTTAGAAGTAATAATAGTAACAGCTAACTTTTAGAGAAGACTGCTTTCACATACTCCTTTATTATTATCCCCATTTTACAGTGGGGGAAACTGAGGCTCAGAGTATAATTTCTCCACTGAGACGGTTGGTAAATGACAGAGTGGGACCTAAAATGTAGGTCAGTTCAACAACTGAGCCTAGATTCCTAGCCATCGCGCAGTATTGGCCTTGAACGTACCGTACTAATTACATTATCATTTTTTTCCCATGATATTGGTCTGATAGGCTTAATTTTTTTTTTTATACTTAAGAAAGCACGAGGGGCTGAAGGGAGGCACAGCTGTGATGCACCAAGCAGAACTTCTTGCGTATAAAATGAAAATGATTTTCCAACCACTGGGGGGGAAAGAAAAGATTAGAAACAGATAAAAGTGTCTGGATCACTTCAGTGTACTGATTTATGACCGGCAGTATCATCCCTTTGAGAAAGAATACTATAGGATGATTCATATTTGGCCCAAAAATACACTGCTTCTGGCTGGGGAAACTGGCAGGTTCTCACCTTCCCACATAAATATTTAAGAGCACCACCCCGTCATGTGTTAGATTTTCCGAAGTCTACAGATGTGAGCGTCTTGTCCTAGAATGCTGACTTTCTAGGTATGTCTTATTTGATCAACTGTAGCTGGAAAAAAAAAAAAGGAGCTGTTTTTTGGGCCATTTGAGGATTTCGGAGCCACTTCTAGGAATCATTCCCTTCGTAGGATCGGGACTCCCTTTGCTCGCTTGTTACTGGTTTGCTCTGTGTGGCGCCTGGTGTTGAGGGATTCTCCCAGTGCAGCCACGCGCATCGTCTTCCTATCTTCACATACTCGGAAAACAAGGCCCGGGCTTACCTTTGCTGTTGGCACAAAACCCAAGTGAGCGCTCCTGGTTTAAGGGAGTCTCCGTTCAGGTTCATAATCCCAGACCTGAGTATCGTTCAGGGAAGAGATGAAGTCTAGATACAGGTGACATCCGCCAGAAGACAGGGTCTCTTAGATGCAATATATTAATTGGTCTCCATTTGTCTCTCCGGGGGCCATTGGAAATGGTTACATCATGGCTTTGAAAGAGAGAAAATGAGGGGCGCCTGGGGGGCTCAGTCGGTTAAGCGTCCGACTTCGGCTCAGGTCAAGATCTCACGGTCCGTGAGTTCGAGCCCCGCATCGGGCTCTGTGCCGACAGCTCGGAGCCTGGATCCTGCTTCGGATTCTGTGTCTCCCTCTCTCTCTGATCTTCCCCCATTCATGCTGTGTCTCTCTCTGTCTCAAAAATAAATAAAGGTTAAAAAAATTTTTTTTTTTTTGAAAGAGGGAAAATGATGCCAGGAACTGATCCCCTCGGGAACCCAGACGGGCCTAGCAAATGATATCGACTGGGTGCCGGGGCATAAATGGAGCTGTGATAAGGGCTGAAAAGGGCTGTGTGTGTGTGTGTGTGTGTGAGGAGGGGAACAAGAGCTGGGGCAGTCGGATGGAATCTGGAGAAAAGATCAAAGTAAGGAACCGAGAATAAATATTTAAGATTTCCTATTATTCCTTATTAAACTTTTTGAAGACTGCAGGAACGTGATTCATCAACCTCTCTCTCCCTTAATTTTTTTTTTTTTTAACCTCCCGAGGACAGCGCGAGCCGATCCTCTGCTCCAAGGGAAACCGGTTCAATTTATTGCTATTTCGTGGAAGCAGCTTGGTCCACCAGGGATGAACCAGAGACGCTTTTGTTTAAAATTAATGGTGGATGTCCGCCCCTTAAAAGCCCGTCATTTAAATGAACAAAGAGGCAATTGCTTCCTGACAGCAGTGGTGGGAAAGTGGAAACAGTGGCTTGATGTTTGACCCACAAATCTCCGCTCATCTACTTACTCCATTTTATCCCTTGACCTGTCTTTTTAATCATTTCACCTCCTTTCTGCAAAGAATTACTGCTGTCTCTCACACACGCAGTGACCTTCCTGCCTGATGATTTCAAGTACCCTTTTGACAAGAAGTACTGGGACTCATCCTTCCTTTCAGTGATAAATCCTAGGGGCTCTTCCCTTGGGTGGCGACTAACAGGCGAAGGGAGATTAGGGCCAAGCGTTGGGTTCGTCCCTGTCTAGATGGTCACTTCGCCACCTGAAGGGGGCGTCCAGGATCCCAACTGCTCGGCTGCCACGGTGCTCAGATAAAAGCATAATCATTATATTATACTAAAGAGTGAATGTCGCTCTGAACTTACTAAGGACCATCTTGGCTGTAGAGTATACCATCACCGCAGGGTCCTCCTTCGTTGTGGTACATTTGAGAGGAGAAAGGGACTCTCTTATCTTCCCAGTTGTCCCAACTTTGAAAGCAGCAAGACAAAAGCGAGGTGTCCCGTTTCTGTCGGACTCCCTTAGGGACGCCTTAACCCAGAAGGTGTCTGTGTGTCCCCCAGACCTAGGAAATCATAACGCTGATTGAGGTAGTTTTGCTCTGGTATCTCTCTACACAGAGATCCTATCTTTCTCTGTCCCATCCCCCTGGGTTTTGCCTCACTTTTTTATTTCCCCCAAGACGGTGATGATGAGGCTTAGGAGGTGATACAGGGCAGGGGACCAAGAGAGCGTGTCAGATTGAAGGCATTTGTGTCATGTTTCTGACACTGGCTGATTGTGGAACCTTGAGAAAATTTAAGCCTCAGTTACTTTATCTGTAATAGGGTGATAATAATTTTAACAAGGTAGTGTTGTTTGAGGGCTGGATCAGTGCACAGACCCAGCACAGTGCCTGGCACATATTAAATACTCAAATATTGCCTTTATTAGAATTATTATCACCTCCGTTACTGTTCAGAGCTTGTGTTCTGTGAAGTTCAAGTCAGACGAGTTGCCAATGCCATCCTACTTTACAAAGGCCTCCCTACCACTCTGTGAGGGCTTAACCGTGGGTATTTCCAGACATAGAGTCACAGGCCCAGGATGGGGGAACATGGGACCGACGGGAGCTAAGAGGCACAAGTATCCGGATTCAGGGTGGGCAGCAGGCTGGGAGACCAGCAGAGTAAGGCACTGGGGGTCATGTAGAGACTTTTGTCTTTATCCCAAGAGCAATAAAGCTCTTAAAAGCTTCCTTTTAAGGAAGGAAATTTTATGGTCAAATTTGTATTTCAAAAAGCCTGTTCTTGCCACTCTTGAGAAGAGCTTGGGTGGGACCACAGTGAAAGAAAGTGCTAGATCGCAGGAAAAAGAATTGCAGCGGTCTAGGCAAGACATGCGTTAGCTGGGACCACGACTGCGGTGGAGGAAATGGGAACAAGTAATTTGTAGTAAACGTCAAGAGGACATGTTGATGAATTAGAGGGGGGAGGGGTTGACGAAGAGCAGGATATCAATTATAATTCCTAGTTTTGACCAGAGTGATTGGATGGTTGGTAGGGTCACACAGTAAGTTCATTTGGAGATGCTTTTGAGATAACGATGAACAAAAATGTTTACTATGAAATATGCAAATCTGGAGCTCAAGGGGGTTTGGGGCTGCAGAAGTCATTAGGTAGCAATGTGTTTTTACAAAGTTGGAGAGACGTTGCCATGGCTAAACAGGTGAGAGGTTAAAAGGGTATCTGAAGGTCAAAGACTCTTGGGTATGTACGTATGTTGACGGGAGCATATGCATATTCAAAAGGAAAAAAGAAGAGTAACGTATGTAAGATATTCTATCAATTTATCTGTGATTTTAAAAAATATGTACCTTTCATATTTAAAAACAAAGCATTCAATGGGGAGCCTGGGTGGCTCAGAAGGGTGAGCGTCTGACTTCTGCTCAGGTCATGATCTTGCAGTCCGTGAGTTCGAGACCCGCATCGGGCTCTGTGCTGACAGCTCGGAGCCTGGAGCCTGCTTCGGATTCTGTGTCTCCCTCTCTCTCTGCCCCTCCCCCGCTCATGCTCTGTCTCTCTCTGTGTCAAAAATAAATAAACATTAAAAAAATTTTTAAAAATGCATTCAAAATCACTTAAAAGGTCTCAGAATAAAACAAAAACCAAAAAAGCGACTGTGATGAATTTTTAAAATACTTAAAATCAGTACAAGAAGGTTGTCGTGCAGATGTCTGGGGTTAGCTGATCTGTCAGGATGACCGAAAGCCACAAAACCCTCCGTGGGACCAAATCCAGCTCCGCACCTGATTCTTTAAACGGAATTTTATCAGAATACAGACCTGCTGATTCCTCTATGTATTGTCAGTGGCTACCTTCCCACCACAATGGCAGAGCTGAACTGATTGCACAGCTTGCAAAACCTCCAGTGTTTGCTGTCTGCCCCTTTACAGGAAAAGCATGGCCGTCCCTGCTCCCCGGGGGCCTGACCATCTCACCAAGCGAGAGGTCCGGAGGGGTGCAAGCTCCCACAACGAGGAGGCAAGGGATCAACAATGGCATTAAGACCCAGTGTCTTCTGGTCTCTGGACTCTTCTCCTTCTCAGTGTGTGAGTTTTGTCCCGATCTTCTTGTGGTTGCAAGATGGCTGGGGGAGCACACTTTGGTATAAAAGAAAGAGAGATGATGAAACCTCATTATCCGTCACGGAACAATCTTTCCCCCTCGGTCTTATGAGACCTACTTAGGTGAGATCACCTGGACCGATTGGGGTCACAAACAAATATGGAGAGCGTAGAGGGTGGGGTGTCAGGTGGTCGGTGGGGGAGTCTCTTGTCACCTTCCTTTGAAGGACAAAGCAATGCAAGGAGTGTGGGAACACCTGAAGAAGATGGGGATTCTCTTAGGAGCAAAGATGGAAAAATGGATGCCAGGCAAACAACCAACAACCTACTATCATTGATTTCTGTATTTAAGCAACAAATTTGTTCAGAGCTTCCTAAGAGCCAAGACTAATATCATCATCATCATCATCATCATCATCGTCATCATGGTAATTTTTATTATATGACAAAAGAAAACATCTGATTCTATCGTTCTATACAAGTTTTCCTGCAAAATGGTCTCCATTCCAGTACTTTCAATAGAATGTCTTAGGGACCCAGACTAAAAGGGGATAGACAGTGAGAGAGAGAAGATGCCCTAAACCGTCCTTTCAAGATCAAAAGCAAGGACACAAGCAACACGGGGCAGGGGTGTATGCGGGAGAGAAAGAGGGAAGGCAGGGGGGCAGGGGACGAGATTTGCAGATGTAAGATATGTAAAGGTGCTTGGAAGTGAAGGAGAAGTCGGGACTGCATTCTTTGTTCCCGCCACGTCCTCACCCTTCGCTGAGATGATTCCAAGCGAATGTTCTCTAGCATTGCTTTGGAATCAAAAAGGTCACCTTCTCAAGCTGGGACTTCGGTCTGTGTATAAATAGTCACCGGTGTGGCAAATTTCTCCTCGTGGGCACGCTTGCCGGAAAAGATTTCCACGCAGGGCCCGGTAGACTCGGTCCCATCGTGTTTGCTTGTTAGCTTGAGATAAGCCTCCATTTTCCTCTGGAAACCATTCTTCTCCCTTCTTCTTTCCTCCTTTTAACCCAGAAGACAACCAAGGGGCCACCCGGTAGAGTCCTGTAGAAGGCTCTCTGAGAAGAGGGATTTGGAGAGATTCGAAATGGGCGGCCTCAGTGCAATGGCTCGATGGGTGGCTTTATGTGGGGTTTCCTCCTTAGCTCCCCCAGGGTGGCCCCCTAAGGTATATTTCAAGACACATCTGTAATACTAAGTGCCAACCTTCTGTAAACCTTGCATTTTATATGCTGTATGTAATTTAATCCTCATGATAACTCTGCAAATGTAACTTACTGACCCATTTTATAGGTGAGGAATGGGGTTCACAGAAATGAATTCCCCAAACTCACAGAACTGGAATTTGAATTCAGGGCCCTTTAGATTACAGGGACGGCCCTCTTTCCACCATCCCCTTTGTCCCTTTCTTACAGGAGATGCGTATTTCTGCCAAGTTAACTGTATATCAACATTTAAATATACAGTTAACAACACCAAGTAGAGTTTGTTATTTTAAGGATTTCTGGCTGAGTTCTTTTTTGTATAAGCACTGTCCTTTTAAATTTATCTTTGATGTATATTTAGATTTTTCTATGTTGGTTTTACAACTCTGCCAGCCATCTATTAATTGCCATCCCTGTTCTGATTTTCTTGTCACTAAAGATTTACTTCCTAAAGTCTCCTCACCACTAAAACAAAAGTATTCAGAGGCTCTGCCCAAGGGCATCCTTAATTAGCTGCGATAGTCACCGTTTGAAACTGCTCCCTGCTCACCTCTTACCCCAAACCAAATGGGGACAAACAGAGAATGTTCTAGCTCCTTTACAAAGTGATCTAGGCATCACACAAAAGTATAACACTGACCTTCTTGAGCAGTTTTGCAAATAACAATAATTTTGCCTAAAACGAAATTTTGGCTACCATGGTTTATATGCACAAATGTCTTTGCAAAACTTGGGATGATGCTAAGTCTTTATTATGAGGATAGATAAGAGTAATGGATTCGTTACCGGCTTATCTTTTTGCCAGTCCTATACATAAAGTGCTGCAGCTTAAGACATAGAATATTAAAATCTACCATAAATATATTATTAATGCATAAGAAAAACTCTTTTAACAGCTGTATGCCATTTTATTGTTATGATAGCCTTACCAACGTAACATTAATAAAATGGATGCCGTAATACAGTCCCTAAATTGGCTGTTACTGGTAATGAGGGAATCATTTGGACGTAAACATTCTCTGGCAAAACTGAAGATGGCTATTTATTTCAGTTGATTAATTAATAATCGTTCATTAAGTAATGCTAGATGCCTCACGTTTTGTGTTTGCCTCTACGCCCAGTGATATTGGTGTTTCATTTCGGTGCCAGTGTTAATCGTTAGTTACTGCCCTGGGACCCTGGAATTTGACTGGGGCACAAAAGTTTGCTAGCAGTTTGCTTTCCTAAAGCCTTTGCAGAACACACACACACACACACACACACACACACACACACAAAACTCCTCCAGACTCTTGAGTCTCACTTCCAAGCTCTTGCGCTTTATACAGAATGTGTGGGCCCTGAGGCTAAGGTTTGGAAAGCTGCACAAGAAAACTATTCATAGCTGAAGCTTTGGGGAATGTTTTCATGGGCTGCGTCTTAAATAAACTGAAGTTGTTTTAATTGAATGCAGTACTAGCCTGCTTCCAGGAGGAATTTCAGCAGGGTGTGGTTAATACCTCCTTCACTGGATTTGTTGTTGAATGTTTTGACGACTGGGACCTCATTGAACCTTAGGTCTTGGAAATAGTTGCAAACAAAGCGTGACATTTGCAAATGGTTCGGGGAAATAAACAAATTTCCTTTGCTTTTTCACTGTTCCCAAGGGCACGCGAAACTTATCTGATTTATTGCTTCACAGTTGACCAAAGTAGTTATTTTCCTGGTTGATGCTGGGTGATGGCATGCTGAAACTTTTCCAGGGTGCGAAGCGTGTGCGATAGTTTTACATTCCTTTGCATTAATAAGGGGTTTGATGGGCTGCATTTTTTTAAGCCTACAAACGCACAGCCTCTGCAACGTATCGAGCTCTAAATGTAATTACTCTCATTCTTACACATAATGCAGGTATTTAGAAAAACCAACACTCAGCGCTCTGTGGACGTCTCTGACGGACTGGCTTGCTTGACGAAATCAAACTTCAGATCCTTCGTGCTGGAAGGACACACACGGGGCATTGTTTAATTCTTTGATCCAGGACTAGATCCAGGTACTCAAACAGTGGCCCGTCTCTCCTATCCTGAAAGGTTTCCAGGAAGGAATAGTTGACCCCCTGGTCACCTCTTGCAGCGTGGAGTCGGGAAGGCCCCCCGGCAAGTCTTAACTCCACTCCTACCTGCTGCATCAAAAGTTTTGCTCTGTGTAGATACCGACAACAGATGGATATAGTCCATTTACAATAGCCTTTCTGATTCCTAAGGACAGTTATTAAATTTCTCTTCAGCTTTCTTCTCACCAAGCTAATTAACTCAATGCTTTGAACCTTACCTTGTAAGGTTTCGCATAGCTGTCATGGCTCATTTACAGAGAAATTCTCAGTTCCGGTGGTCAAGTTATTTCAAGGATACTTACTAGGTGCTTGGCCAGGACACTTTGGAAGGTCTCCAGGAATCCCCACTGAGGGTCTTCTATTATGACGACTTTATAAACGCAGGTGCCTACCCGGTACCCCCTCACACCACGGGAAGTTGTCGGCCTCTTCTCTTTTACGGTAGACAGCTCTTCCCTTCGTGGAGTTTAAATATCGTGGAAGAAATTACATTGACATGAAGTCGTTTCAGCCCCAATTTACTGTACTGTTGTCATTAATGTCGGTAGCTCTTCCTAAGGCAGCTTTCTTTCAAAATCGATTTATCAAGGTGAGTCCATTGGTTGAGGGACTCGGCAAAATAATTCATGTCGGGAGGACCGGAAGCGGGGGGAGGCCTTCTGGGGGGTGGGGGTGGGCCCAGGAATGGTTCCCCGCCGGGATTGGGGTTCTGCCCACAGATAGAGACTCAAAAAAGGGAGGCCTCTGTCCTATCAACTGTGTTTATCTTAATAATGTTCCGCCTAGCACCCGGCCCCTTGGTGCCACTCTTGATTTTACTTATTAAGAAGAACCCGGCAATTGCAGCCACATCATAAACTCTTATCCTTGTCATTACACACACATTATATTTGAAATTAATGAGCAAATGTGGATACACTAAAGGAAGAAAAAAATCACCACCATCTTTTTGTCCAGGTAGAGCTACCGGTAGTAAGTTATTATATTTCCTACCTTTTTATTGTAAACGTTTGCGCAAGAGTACGATCTTACGACACAGTCTTATAAGCCTTTTTTAATTTGTAAAATACTATAAATGTATTTTGATGTTGGCAAATAGGATTTCCCACCATTTTAGTGGCTGAATGGCATTTTATCGTATGGATATGATTTACCTAACCTTTATCCCATTGTCGGACAGTTTATTTTCAGCATTTGCTGTGATAAACAATACTTGGATGAACACTCTTATAGCTAAACCTTTGTACATTTTGTTTACTTAGAACCAACCTAGGGGCGCCTGGAAGGGTCACTTGGTTAAGTGTCTGGCTTTGGCTCAGACCATGATCTCGCTGTTCATGAGTGTGAGCCCCCCATGGGTTTCTGTGCTGACAGCTCAGAGCCTGGAGCCTGCTTCGGATTCTGTGTCTCCCTCTCTCTCTCTGCCCCTTGCCTCCTTGTGCTCTCTCTCTCTCAATAAATAAATTAACGTTAAAAGAAAAAGGATCAAGTCCTAGAAAGGAATAGGAAAATAACAGAATAGTACACGTTTTTAAGGCTTGGCTAAAGATAGCAACATTACCTTATGGAAGGGTTTCATTCATTCATTTTCTGACTAGCTATGTATAAAAAAGTCCTTTACTTATGTCCTCGCCAACCCTGGGAAATTCTTACACTTTTTTGGCAGGTTAATAATCAAAAAACGATGTATTATTTTTGTTTTCTAAGTCAACTTTATTAAAGTACAAATTATATACAGTATAATAAAATGCACTCACATGTACAGTTTTGGAGGTTTTTGGCACATAACCGCAATCCACACGAGATACGGAATACGTCCATCATTCCAAACAGTGCCCTCATGTCCCTTTGCACCCCCACTTCCCAGATAATCACTGATGTCTTTGCTATCACGACAGATTCTTTTTGCTTATTATTCTATAATGTCATATGTGTGGAATCATATGATACACACTCTTGAATCTGGCTTCATTTGCTCAACATAACATTGTTGAGATTCATCCGTGTTGCTGAGTATGTTGTAATTTTTAAATTTATTACTGGGTAGTACTGAGTTATGTAGATATACTACAATTTGTTTACCATTTATCTGGCAATGACATTTAGACGTTGGTTTTTGAGTTTTCGCTTTTAGGAGCAAGCGTTAACGAACATCAGCCTACAGGTCTTTCTGTAGACATGTTTTCATTTCTCTTGGATCAGTACCTAGGTATGAAATCCCATGGTCATGTAATAAATGCATGCTTAACTTTATCAGAAAATGTCAAGCAGTTTTCCAAGGCCACTGTACTATATTACGCATTGTACTATATTATGCATTGTACTATATTACATGTTGTACTATATTATACCAGCTGCAACAATGTACGAGAGTTCCAGTTGCTCCACATCTTTGTCAACAGTTGACATTATTAGCCTTTTAAATTTTAGTTATTTCAGTGCATGTGCAGTAATATTTCATTGTGGTTTAAATTTGCATTTGCTGATGGCTAGTGACACTTGGCATCTCTTCATGTGCTTATGGCCATTGATATATTTTCTTTTATGAAGTGTCTGTTTAAATGTTGCTTACTTCTTAATTGGGTTATTATTGAGTTGGGGAAGTCCGTTATATACAGTGGTTACAAAGATGTAAAAGATCTGTACTGTTATAATTGTCAATTATTGACAGAATTGTCAAAGATTGCCAAAGCAATCTACACATTCAAAGCAATCCCAATCAAAATTGCACTAGCATTCTTCTCGAAGCTAGAACAACAATCCTAAAATTTGTATGGAACCACAAAAGACCCCAAATAGCCAAAGTAATATCGAAGAAGAAGACCAAAGCGGGAGGCATCACAATCCCAGACTTCAGCCTCTACTACAAAGCTGTAATCATCAAGACAGCATGGTATTGGCCCAAAAACAGACACCTAGACCAATGGAATAGAATAGAAACCCCAGAACTAGACCCACAAAAGTATGGCCAACTAATCTTTGACAAAGCAGGAAAGAATATCCAATGGAAAAAAGACAGTGTCTTTAACAAATGGTGCTGGGAGAACTGGACAGCAACATGGAGAAGAATGAAACTAGACCACTTTCTTACATCATTCACAAAAATAAACTCAAAATGGATAAAGGACCTGAATGTGAGACAAGAAACCATCAAAACCCTAGAGGAGAAAGCAGGAAAAAACCTCTCTGACCACAGCTGCAGCAATTTCTTACTTGACACATTCCCAAAGGCAAGGGAATTAAAAGCAAAAATGAACTATTGGGATCTCAAGAAGATAAAAAGCTTCTGCACAGCAAAGGAAACAATCAACAAAACTAAAAGGCAACTGACGGAATGGGAAAAGATATCTGCAAATGACATATAGGACAAAGGGCTAGTATCCAAAATCTAAAAAGAACTCACCAAACTCCACACCCGAAAAACAAATAATCCAGTGAAGAAATGGGCAGAACACATGAATAGGCACTTCTCTAAAGAAGACATCCACATGGCCAACAGGCACATGAAAAGATGCTCAACGTCGCTCCTCATCAGGGAAATACAAATCAAAACCACACTCACGCCAGTCAGAGTGGCCAAAATGAACAAATCAGGAGACTATAGATGCTGGCGAGGATGTGGAGAAACGGGAACCCTCTTGCACTATTGGTGGGAATGCAAACTGGTGCAGCTGCTCTCAAAAACAGTGTGGAGGTTCCTCAAAAACTTAAAAATAGATCTACTCTATGACCCAACAATAGCACTGCTAGGAATTTACCTAAGGGATACAGGAGTGCTGATGCACAGGGGCATGTGTACCCCAATGTTTATAGCAGCACTCTCAACAATAGCCAAATCATGGAAAGAGCCAAAATGCCCATCAACGATGAATGGATAAAGAAATTGTGGTTTATATACACAATGGAATACTACTTGGCAATGAGAAAGAATGAAATCTGACCTTTTGTAGCAACGTGGATGGAACTTGAGAACGTTATGCCAAGTGAAATGAGTCATACAGAAAGAGACAGATACCATATGTTTTCACTCTTATCTGGATCCTGAGAAACTTAACAGAAGACCATGGGGGAAGGGAAGGAAAAAAAAGGTTAGAGAGGGCGGGAGCCAAACCATAAGAGACTCTTAAAAACTGAGAATAAACTGAGGGTTGATGGGGGGTGGGAGGGAGGGGAAAGTGGGTGATGGGCATGGAGGAGGGCACCTGCTGGGATGAGCACTGGGTGTTGTATGGAAACCAATTTGACAATAAATTTCATATTAAAAAAATAAAAAAATAAACTTTTATTTTTTGATGCCATTGCATATAGTGTTATTTAAAAACTTTTTTACAAGTGTTTATTACTGATGTGTGAGAATACAATTGATTTTTATATATTGACCTTGCATTTTGTAAGCTTTCTCAATATCTTTTTTGTAGTTATTTTTTGTACATTCCTTAGGATACATAATTCTACAAATAAAGGTAGTTTCACTTCTTGTTTTCTAATCTGTTTTCCTTTTATTTATTTTTCTCACCTTAAACCACTCAACCACCAACCTCAATCAATCAATCAAAAAAAAAAAAAAAGAAAAAGAAAGCAAATGATGCTGAAGATTCAAATCTACAGAAGTGGTGAGAAAGGCCCAGTTTGAGAGATATTTTGAGGCTGAAAAAGCAGTACTTAGATCCCCACAAACATGAGGATTATCCATTTAATCTCTAGTCTTCAAGAAGGACCTCATTTTAATTTGAAGTTGCTTTTGAGACAAGCTCAGAATTCCTCAGGGCCAACGGGTCTGACCCTGTCTATGTTTCACTACTACCCACAAGATATATAATGAATTTCAAGGTTTTGTTCATCTTATAAACATGACCAGACCCACACCTGCCCTTTCAGGAATTTATAATCTAGCAGAAAAAATTTTTCTAAAAGCATACATTTTTTATGGTGATCTTCTGTGCCCAAGAAAATCCTTCTCTTTGGTAGTAAAGATCTCTTCTTGCTGGCACTTATTTCTTGGGTCTCAGTGCCTCATGGACGGGCAACCGATTTCAATGTCGTCTGAGTACATTTCTCTCTAGTGGCCTCAGCTTTCTTTCCTCATACCTCTCTCTCCAGCCTCATAATTGAAGACTTTAATTTATTCACCACACAATGTCTTTGCCCTCCTGCCATCTGTAATTTATGCCTTACACACTCTGCTGCCTGGTGTTATTTAATTCTGCTTTAAAAACTGACAAGAGTTTTGTGAACCAGTTGGTAGGAATCACCCCATTAAAAACATTGTTATGCACAACGGTGTTTAGAAAAAATTCCCAGCAGTGGATTTCAGTTTTGTAAGATAATGCTCTTTTTAGCACTACCCAGCTGGTGGTTACAGTTATCATTAATATTATAAAATAAAGATAACAGGAGCCCCAGGGAAAGAAGAATGACCTCTCAGGAGAATGCTAGGGTTTCTTACCCAGGTCTGAACAATCCATTCAGACAAACAAAAGGGAACGGCAACTATGCGAGAGTTGAACACAGGATGTGGGTTTTCACCCCAGAGCAGACGCTCTGAAGTGCTAACACGGGCAGAGTATATTGGACAACCATTGCCCTTTCGTTTTTTCCAATATCGCTTTTCGACAGGGCACACATTGGTCATGGAAGCATTGAGAGTGTCCTAAGAAGTGCAGACAAATGATACGTTTTATTTTCTCTTCTCTTTGAAGGTTTTGCAGCCAACACTCTAATCTTTATCTCCTGCCTGTAATGTCTTTCTTGGGTAATACTGGACAGAGAAAGGCACGGACCCTATCCAACTGGTCACCAAAACCAATTCTTCTTTCTGGACACACATTCAGTCCACACACCCCCGTTGCTGTGCTATGTGACTGGATTCTGGCCAATAGAAAGCAAGTGATATGTTCTATTTCTGGGTTAGACCCATAAACCTGCCAATTTTTTTTTTATTCCCTGCCCTTTTTCCTTTCACCAGCTTCACCCAACCCCAAGAAACTTGGAAGTCTTGCTGAAGATAATCCAGCCACAAGATTAAAGAAGCCTGGGTTTCTGAATCAATACTTGGAGAGGACTCACTGTTAGGGACTGAACTGTGTTCCCCAAAAGCTCATTTGTTGAAATTCTAACCGCCAATATCTCAGAATGTGACACTGTTTGGAGATAAGGTCTTTATACAGGCAGTCAAGTTCTAGTGAGGCCATTAGAATTGGCCCTAACCCCATATGACTGGTGTTCTTATGAAAAGGGGAAACCGGCTACAGGCACAGAGGGAAGACCCACGTGAAGAAGGGAGAAGGTGGCCACCTGTAAGCCAAGGAGAAAAGCCTGGGACAGATCCTTCCCTGTAGCCCTTGGAAGGAACCAATCTACTGACACCTCAGTTTGGGGCTTTTAGACTCCAGAACAGTGAGACAATAAACTTCTGTTGTTTAAGTCACCCAGTTTGTGGTGCTTGGCTATGACACTGGCCGTGTCTAGTATCAACTAAGAGCTGCCCAGCTAACCCAAACGCCATTTTGGAATTCACAGAAGAGGGAAAGAAATAATTCCATTTTCTGTGATCTATTATACACTTGGGGTTTTTGTCAGAGAAACCAGTTTCAACTAATGGATGGGAAGAATACATTGAATGCCGCTATCAACATCTTGCATGTGGTTTTGTCCTAATCTCCCTCCAAAAAGGCCCATGTAAGTTTTGTGGGGATTGTCTTGAAGGACAACGGGAGAAGGAAGAGCATAGTGGAGTTGGGAGTTTGGTGCGATCGTGGACCCGGGCCAAGACGAAGGCTGGGAGAGCAGCTGTGAGGACAGGTCTTAGTTCCAGAGTGAAAAGCACAGCCCTCAGTCCAGCCACGAAGGGTGTGCCCCTGATGCTCCCGTTTCAAGAGAGCCACATGTGCTTGACAAGCCTGGTAGCTTGAAGGAGGTTCCCTGGCCAGGACATTAAACTTTTCATAGTTTGTAAAGCGTCCATTGGTGAAACCCTATGAGTCATCAAGCACATAGAGCCATCCATGGAGGGAGTCAAGACCAAAAAATTATTAGACAAATTCAGTTCAAAAGCCTTTAGGTTGGCAGGGCAAAGAGTCTGTGTGGGATGGAGAAGGGTGTGGTGGCCTAGAGGAGAGGGGTGAAACCTAAGTGGGGTTATTGGGGCATCCACACAGGAGTATAGTCCACATGAGGGGTCGGACCTGAGCAGAAGAAGGATGGTTTCTGCAATGACCAGAACTGGTGTGGACTAAGGCCCAAGCAACTCGTGGGGGTTCACATAGGGTGAGGAGGGCATCTGTGCAGGGGGGAGGCAAGCAGCATGGGAGACCTGCTATATGTTGAGGCACTGGTCGAACGAATAAGGATATTACTGACCGTGGAGACCAGCTGTCTCTCTACCAGAGAAGGGAGCTGCAAATATGGACAAAAACACTGGAAAAAACTATAATTACCCCTGTAATACAGGTTAAATTTGTAGGCATTGATGTAAACATATGATTTTCAATATACTGTCTAGAGATAGCTATAGAAATAAATATAGATGTAAATGTGGGTGTGTGCATGAACTCACCTAATGCCCAAATATTGTTTCTAAATACCATTAACTACTAGCAGGGTCCAGGGGTCCTTGGAGAAATAGCAGGTTCAGATTCAGAAGTGGGAAAGTCCAAATGAGTCTGGAGTATCTTGTTGTAAAAAGTAATGAAGTATTCACAGAACGATGCGCACGTAACAAAGACACAGCATGTAGCTTGACGGGGCTCCCACATGGTTAAACCAGGAACAATCGAAATACCAAAACCAAGAATGATTTTTTAAAGATTTGTTTAATCTTTATTTATTTTTGAGAGAGACAGAGAAAGAGCATGAGTGGGAGAGGGGCAGAGAGAAAGAGAGACAGAGGATCCAAAGCGGGCTCTGAGCTGACAGCAGCGAGTCTGATGCAGGGCTCGAACTCATGAACAGTGAGTTCGTGACCTGAGCTGAAGTCGGACGCTCAACCGACTGAGCCACCCGGGAGCCCCCAAATCAAGAATGATTTAAAAAAATTATATCCCATTGAATAAGAGGAATTCATGAATTCATATCCATATGAATAGATGAATAAATTAGAAGTTTCATAAGAACAGGATACGTACATAGTCTCAAAGTGTTTCTTCACGAAATACCTAATAGTTATGAAGGGGAAAACTTCATGAAAGAGGAGAAGCCACCTTAGTCATTGTGACAGAAGCTAACAACATCTGTAATGGCACAGTCGAAATTGTACCCCCCGATCGGAGGCGGCTGGAAGAACGCCCCACTTCTGTGACAAAGTTGCCAAAGACCCAAATCCAATCATGAGAAAGCTTCAGAAAAACCCAAACTGGGGCTATTCTGTAAAACGAGTGGCCTATAATAATCAAAGTTGTCCAGGCGCTGAACACCAAGGGAAGACCTAGAAAATGTTCCAGATTGAAGGCGACGAATGACATGACAACTAAAAGCAACGTTTGCCTCAGAACTGGCACCCCGTAACCAAAAGGATGTTTTGGAAAGAACGGGCGAAATCGAATGAATCCTATTTTGGTGGCTGTATTGTAGATTTGGTCCTTGTTTGTGAGAAATACACACTGAAGTATTTGGGTTGGTGGGGTGCCAACCATTTTTGGCACCATGGTGACAATTTTCTCTCAAATGGCTCAGGGCAAGAAAAGTTCTTTGTGCTGGAGTGACAACTTTTCTCTAAGATTGAGATTGTTCCAAAATAAGACAGGTTTTTTTTTTTTAAGTTATCGGACCCATTGTACAGATAAAGAAACAAAGCCCCGAGATGCTTGAGGTGACCAAGTCAAGGTGTGATAACGCTAAGCCAAGACCCTTGCTTTACTGCGACATTTGCCCTAGAATCCGAGGGCATGAGAGCCAAGGAAATTATTTCGTTAGGACGTAACGCCAGGTCTAAAACTCCACTCTGCACGGTAGCTGTGTGCCCTGACCACAGGGCCGAATTATTCTCAGCTTCGTTTGTTTTCTCCTGTAGTTATCTAAGGAAACATTCAGTGCCAATGTTCTATGAGTCTACATTGGAAAACGCAAGTGATACCAACTGGAATAATTTGGGGCTGGAAGGTTTGGGAATGTTTTTGGCTTTCATTGTGGTTTCCACCAGGTCCATAAAATAGAGAAGCTGTTACGTTACAGAGCAGTGGATCTCCTTTTATTGAAAGCCATGAGTGGTCTGCAAGTAGGAGTTGGGAATGGCGGTTAAATTATTCATCGTGACAGAAATAATTATCTTCATACAGGAGACAGAAGCTCAAATGCCTTTTAGGAAGTCAACTTGAGAAATGCTCCCCAGTGATCGTGAAAGTAATAAGATGTGTCTCAGACCCTATTGAGGAGCTCTGATTTTTTTTTTTCCCAACACTTGCAAAAAGTGCCCTGTGCTGACAAATGTCTGATTAACAAAATTAAGAAGAGGCTTGACTGCAGCATTAATCCCTCCCCGGGGCCTTTTAGCTTCTGCATTTCTAGGTTGATTAGCTTTTCGGGTCAGATTTTTCTTTCTCCGCCTCATTCTTTATCATTGGCGGTCGAGCCAATATGATGGTTTTCTGCCACGATGGAGCTAGAGCCGAACTGTCTTTTTCCTAGGAGTTTCTGCTGCCCTAACAATTATGACCCCATTACGTCTCAAAACACAGACTAAAAAGCATCATTGACATCTTGTCACCTTGTTCTTCTAAGGTTCATAGTTTGCTTCAAAACGGAAATATACAAAAGTGACAAAAATGTCTTAATTCAAACCCGCATGTGACTTGCATAGATCCCACGGGTCTTTGTCTTGTTTTGCAGTTGACTGGTGCACATGCTGGCCGTGGGGACAATAGGCGTGGATGGCGTGTCTATCCATATAGACACGGAATTCCTGAGCTGTGTCACTGAAACCCTGGGAGCCAGGCAGGAAGGTGTTTACTGTTACCGTTATTATTTTCTTGTTGAACACGTGAAAACTTGTAATTCCTAAATGAATTTCCTTAAGCTGGAGAGCGATAAGTTGTGGAGTTATGATTGGCTATGTGAACTCAAAAATGCCAATCACTGATTTGAGCATCGGCTAAGAATTGAATTGATTCCTTAAACATACGTATGGGGTGATACAGGACGAGGAGAGGAAGTACGACTCAGCTGATGAACCATGCAAATTATTTTCATTCCTGCACTCAACCATTAGCATGGTTGGATGCATATATTTAGGGCTCAATTATATCTTTATATATAAGATCAGCTTCTTTACAGTTAATCCAGAAGGGTAGAATACATTTATTTTTCTGACCTGGTGGGAAAACATGTGACATAGCCCCAAATGGTACTTTGGCATTGACAGGTTACAAAAGAAGAGGGAAGAGAGAAAAATAATGAATGATTGCATAGAAGAATTTCAATTAAAAAAATTTGGTGTCAAGGAGAAAATAAAACATAAAAAGTTAAATGTTAGAGATTTGGAGAAATTAAGTGGAGCCAACATAAAGCAAGCAAAAGTTCATCCTATTCTTATTTTTAACTTGACATTTAAAAGGATATTTGCATGAATAATGCCAAAAAGTTGGGAAGAATCAGAAAGGGCCTGCGTGTATCTGCTGACTTGACCACGAAAGGTTCTCTCCTCAAGCCTTACATCTATCATTGCCCTGGACCCTGGATGAGTCTTCTCCCCTTTTTCAGGGCTTTATTTTTCCACTACAAACTGCGAAATGGACCTCATGGCTCTCTAAAAGTACCCCAGGGGGCGCCTGGGTGGCTCAGTCAGTTGAGCATCCAAGTCTTGATTTCGGCTCAGGTCGTGATCTCACGGTTCGTGGGTTCGAGCCCCGCGTCTGACTCTGCGTTGACAGCACGGTGCCTGCTTGGGATTCTCTCTCTTCCTCTCTCTCTGCCCCTCCCCTGCTCGCTCTCTCTCTCTCAAAGTAAATAAAATAAACTTAAAAAAAAATAAAGTGCCCTAGAATTTCATATTCTAGAGCTCTATGGTTTATAATGGAATAAATTTCATGAGAAAGTCGAGAGTAGAGGCTGACAAAGGACAAGAGATCCATCCTTTCCAAACCAGCAACAGCAAGAAAGAATGAAAATAACCACTTGGAATTACTTCCAGGCCCTGTGAATGCGGAAAGGCAGACCCAGAGAAAAGTCTTCAGCCTGTGATGACGATCACCTAGGTGTTTGAAGTCTCTGTAAACTTCGGGCCCGATCTTTTTTCCCAGCTTTGCTCATTTTCCTTCTTCGGGAGGCAAAGATCCTTCTCTTCACCATTTCTCTGTTCTCATGGATATTACAGGGAACGTTCTGGGGCCCCGCCATTTAAAAGGAAAATGCAAATATTTAGATTATACAGAAGTGCCTGATGTGTGGAAATACAGGCAAATTGGCAGGCTTGGGCTGTCATAGTGGATTCGTCTTCTAAGAATAAAAAAAAATTCTCCAATGGAAAACAGTATGACAAGAAAAGGGATATTCAGGGCGTATCGTTCAGTGGATACCTTGTACTGCCAACTTGGTGTCTTTGGATTGTTGCGAGAACAGGCAAATCAAGAAATCGTAGGAGTATCTCAACTGTGTGGGGAAAAAGGAATGCAGAGATTATTATGCATCCAACCCATTGTATGACATCTGGGTTTCTCCTTAGCGTTCTGGGCCTGGGCCCCACACGCCCCTTCCACACTCCTGAACTCCTGAAAAGTAACTACATATTAATGAGGCCAGAGTGATGGGGAAGCCAGCATTTCATCTTCGTTCCATCCAATGATCTACAGATCATTGAACCCATAAGACAAGCAGTTGGATCGAAGTTTCCATGGCATTGACCCAGATATTCTGGTTCATAAAAATACTAAATCCTTTAATGAAACACAGAATTGAGTTAATACGATTTATGTCACCCCTCGCCCAGGGGGCTGATGCTTTGTAGTGATTTGATTAAAGGGAGATTATAAAGTAGCTGCAACCCTTACTCATTTGCATTTGGTTCAAAGGAAGTGGCCCAAACGGAACGAAATAGGCATTTAAGTATAAGAAAAAGAGTTTTTCTTTTTATTAAGCATGAACGTGAAGCAACTTGCCAATAATTTGCATGACATTACGTAAGGACTAGAAAGGAAAACACGAAATTTGGCCTGGAAAAAAAAAATCCGAACCAATCATGTTAATTGTTCCCTCTGAACAAGAAAATTTAATAATCTCCATTCCCTCAATACATCAATCTCAAATTTGGTACTTGAAATTTTTCCTGTCTTATGGTGTTGAGTGGTGCATATTTTAAACACATGTTGGGTGTTCTTTTTTCCCCCTCAGAGGAAGAAAAACAATAGAAGTAAGCACTCATGGGGCGCCCTTTGATATTTGTTTTATTGTTATTCGCATTTTACCAGTAAAGAAGTTGAAGCTGAGTGAGTCAAGTGTTAATACTAGCAAGAAACAAAACAAATTTAAATCTATACCTGGGTATCTTGAAAGCCCACCTGTTTCCACCTCACCATGCTTTCTTCTCTTTTCTTTACATCTTGAGCAAAGAACACTTCATTTCGTCAGTTAAGCATCCGGCTCTTCTTAAAAAAAAATTTAATATTTATTTAATTTTGAGAGACAGAAAGACAGAGCATGAGCAGGAGAGGGGCAGAGAGAGAGGAAGACACAGAATCCGAAGCAGGCTCCAGGCTCTGAGCTGTCAGCACAGACCCCGATGCAGGGCTCGAACTCATGGACTGTGAAATTATGACCTAAGCCGAAATCGGACGCCTAACCAACTGAGCCACCCAGATGCCCCAAGCATCCAGCTCTTGAATTCCGCTCAGGTCATGATCTCACAGTTGGTGGGATTGAGCCCTGAGTTGGGCTATGCATCGACAGTGCGGAGTCTGCTTGGGTTTCTCTCTCTCTGTCTCTCTCTGCCCCTCCCTGTCTCTCTCTCTCAAAATAAACAACAACAACAAAAAAACTTAAAAAAAACCTAATCTACTCTTCAATTCCAGAAACGATGTATTTACCAGAAAACGCTTATCTACTTAATATTCTATGTTACTTCCTTGGACATGTTATGGGTTTACTACTATCTTTTCTTATGAAACAATGATACACATTTCCCTTAGGTGGAGCTAGGTGTAATTGTCATGTGGTTCTTGTCATGTGTCCAGTGACAGTAAACTTGCAGGGCGTATATGAAAATTATACCATGTTTCTTGCAGATTGCTGATACAAACAGGTGACTGGTTGGTGGTAACTATTTACAAGACGCCTACAGGTCCCTGTGCATCTATTTACTTAACTAAGATGCCAGATGCGTGGAAAAAGAGCTGATTCAAGAACCCTGAGAAATTATAGAGAAAATGCTAATAAAATATTAGAGGACAGATCACACATTGCCAGACCAATGTGAGATTCTATGGTGATGCAGAAGAACCGGGACTGGAGAAAGAAGAGGAGGAAAATCGGGCATGAGAACAGAGCATGTCAATGTTCGAGGCATGACGAGTCGACAAGCGGCAATCAAAATGGAACAGCAACCTGTAAGGAAGAGAAGTCAAAACCGTGCCTTGCTATGAGGTTGACGATAACCGTTCGACCATACCTGTCTCTCCTTCCATCTGATCCAGATAGGGTTTGCTTTTTTTTTTCTTTTCCTGTTCAAAAGAAAGCCATTTGCTGAAAAGAAATGTAAGTCTGTTGAATAATTATCAACAACTTTCAGGGACAGACATTTGACACAACTTTCTTGCCCCTTCCAGAACCTCTGTACTTACAGACACCCATACATCCTTTTAGTAGTTCAGTCACTGGACTTTTACAGGTATTTATTTTATCTAGTAAAGGCGATATTGCTAATTGTATTTATAATGAACTAATAAAACGAATCATATAGAAACGCTCACATTTTATTAATAATGATGAAGCTGTGCTATAATGGTATATGGTAGGCTGAACTCTGTTGGTATTGTAATAAATCCTGTTCAAAGGCCACCTCCCCAGAGGGCAATTCACAAGTGAGTTCTAGACTGTTCTATATAGTATCCCTAGAGCCAGATTTGGGGTCTGGCACAGAGAGAGTGCTCAACGATTATTTGTTCAATGAACGAAAGAATAGGACCGAAAGAGAAGTGCCAAAGCCTAACATTGTTGGCTTTTAATATTAAAAGAAGAAAGCACAAGACATTCACAGATAAGTCTCAGTGTTCATGTAGAGTACACGAGCTGTGGACAGTGAAAGCACGCTTACTTGAAGGAAGGGGTAAGTGCTGAGAAGGCAGTTAGGAAGGTCAGTGGTGAAAGACCGCCATGCAGATTGATCCCTGCCTATGAAGGTGGCTGCGGGAATCTGCTGGAACTCCTGTCTTACACACAGAGGGTTGCATCACAACATTTTGCTTGTAACTCCTTCAACGTCTGTTAGAATTGCAAATAGCTTTGAACAAAATTACATATTGGCAACATCACTGGAAAAATGATTATGTGGCATAAATCAATAGTATTTATGCCTTCCAAATGGAGCCAAATCAAAGGTCTTTGATGTGCAATAAAATCGAGGTCCAACGATGAATTAGTAGATGGTTTTAATAAGGCTTTTATGAAGACAGTAGCCTCTTTAAATGACTTAATATCAATCTCAAAGTTTCCTGCAATTTTGACACGAAATTAACGTTAGCTTGTTGTGTTACAAAACACTGGTAGGCTAATGGATAGATATTGCCTTCTATAAACAGGATGTTAAAGTACAAGGGCACACACATCTCAAGATGTTTCAAGAAATAGGAAATGTGTGTCTGATTACCGGATAACGGCCATGCAGCCACAGGAGTGGAAGATCTTCCTCCGGCTGTTCGCCGTCTCCTCTTGGCCACTTCTAGCTTCTTGGCTGCCTCAGCAAGACCGCCTTGGGACAGACGCTTTCGATGGAGAGAATCTGAGGCAAGTAAAATCAAGTGTTGGACGCTGCTTGGCAAAAGTTGGAGGAGAACGTTGTGTCCCTTGACTTCCGAGCCTTTGCGCCCATGCGAGACCCATCGTGCCTTTCAGTATTTAGTAAGAGAAGGGAAATGGGGCTTTGTGAGACTCCAGCAGAGGGGTGATGGCCTGGAGCCAGCAGAAGCGAGTGGATAAAATAATTTAAGTAACAAAACAGATGAACATGGGGCGGAAAAAGGAGAGGCAAAGCAGGAAACAGACTCAACTACAGAGAACAAATTGCTGGGTGGGGGGAAGGGGGAGCTAGCTGATGGGGATTAAGGATGCACTTGTGGTGAGCACGGAGTGTTGTGCGAAAATGTCAAATCCGTAAATTCTACACCTGAAACTAATATTACACTGTATGTCGTTAGCTACCTGGAATCTAAATAAAACTTTGGACATGGGAAAAAAAGGGGGCACCTGGGTGGCTCAGTCTGTTAAGCAACCAACTCTTGATTTCAGCTCAGGTCATGATCCCATGGTTTGTGAGTTCGAGCCCCACGTCGGGCTCTGCACTGATGGTGAGAATCCTGTGTGGGGGTTCTCTCTCTCCCCCTCTCTGCCCCTTTCCGGCTTGGGCTCACACTCTTTCTCTCACACACTAATAAATAAATAAATATTTTTTTAAAAAAAAAGGAAAAAAAGAATAAGGGCAAATAGGGGGGCGATTTAGAGTTCGTGTTTTTATTTTACTGTGGAAAGACCACTCAGTGTGGTATTTACCCCTTTAACACACGTTTAAGTGTACGTTCTTGTTGACTGTAAGTACAAGGGTATAAAGCTGATCTCTAGAACGTGTTCATCTTATTTGACTTCATGAGGCCTGATGGTAACTCCCTGTGTCTCCCTCTTCTGGCCCCTTGCAGCCACCATGTCATTCTTTAAATCTGTGAGTTTGGCTATTTTAGACACTTCGTACAAGTGGAGTCATGTAGTACATGTCTTTCTGTGACTGGCTGATTTCACTGGGCGTAATGTCCTCGAGGTCCATCCATGTGGTTGCACCTTCCAGAATTTCCTTCTTCGTGAAGGTTGAACATGTTATAGAACACGTTTTCTTTATCCATTCGTTTACCGATGGCCATTCGGGTTCTTTTCACCTCGGTCAGTGCTGCGATGAGCACAGGAGTGTTGATATCTCTTTGACATCTCGATTTCTGTTCTTTTAGAGGAATACCTAGAGGTGGGATTGCTGGCTCAAGGGTACATTATTTTATAGTTTTTGAAAACACTCCATACTGTTTTCCATAGTGGCTGTACCATTTAGCATTCCCACCCACAATATGCAAGGATTCCATGTTTTTTCTTCTTTTGTTAAATATTGTTTTTAATGTTTACTTATTTTTGAGAGAGAGAGAGAGAGTGTGGGCAAGGGAGGGGCACAGAGAGAGGGAGACACAGAATCGGAAGCAGGCTCTAGGCTGTCAGCACAGAGCCCGACACGGGGCTCGAACCCACGAACCGGGAGATCATGACCTGAGCCGAAGTCGGAGGCTTAACCGACTGGGCCGCCCAGGTGCCCCATGTTTTTCTTCTTTACTTAGCTATGATGGTTCTAGGAAAAATCTAACAAAGATGGTCTCCCCTGTCCTATGACTTGTGAACGTCTCCCAGAAAGTACGACCTTGGAATCCCATTCAGTGATGGGCAGGAATGATTTTTTCCCCCCAAGGGGACTGAAAGGCACCAGTCATAGAGGAAGCAATGGATGTTCTTTTCCATTCTCATATGAAAAAGGTGCAGTTGAGAATCCCAGATTGCTCACTGCATTAATAACAAGCCATACGCATTCTCTGATGTGTGAGGAGAGAGCAGTGAGCGGAAAGGAAAAGGGGGGTCGGGATATGTCTGAGGAAATATACAGTCTGGAGTCATTGTGGACAGAAAGGTAGAGTGGAGTCCTGTGGCAGAGTGGATACACCATAGGAAGCCCGGGCAGTTGGCAGGTGGCATAGAAGAAACGCTGCTCCCTTTCCGCGGGGAAAGGTGGGCAGAGCCCCTGAGTACCTCCAATTCAACCAATTCCTCCAAGCTTTATGGACCCATCTGGGTGGAGGGTGTCCACATCTCGTTCTTTCCGATTAGAATTTTTCTTTTCAAAGTTTATTTATTTATTTTGAGAGAGAGAGAGGGAGAGAGAGAGAGAGAGAGAGAACATGAGCAGGGAAGGGGTGCGAGAGGGAGAGAGAGAGAATCCCAAGCAGGTTCCACACCATCAGTGTGGAGCTCGATCTCACGCACCGTGAGGTCACGACCCGAGACGCCACCAAGAATCGGAGGCTTCACTGACGGAGCCACATGGGCGCCCCTCCGAATAGAAATTTATTCACCAGAAAGAGAACTCGGCATTTTTCTTTTTCTCCGCTGGGGCTATTGTGAAGGGAGAGCCGCTGTGCCGTAAGGGATGTGGGCCTGCCTGAAGTGTCCCCCTCGTGGGAGAATCCTCGTGCCCGTCCCTGAAACCGTCCTGTGCTTGTCCAACACGCAGCTCTGGTCTCTACAGCAGGACGCTGTGCCTGATAAGACGTGTACGGACAGGAAGGCAGCTGTAAGTGTATCACAATGAGTCTCTCCTGTGGTAAATACTGGTTCGTAATAAAATACCGGTGTCGGTTAGCACTTCACCACATGTGTTTGTTTTGGGGCTGAAGTTAGTAAACCCCGCAACGCCCACAACGTCTAAAAATCCCCAGGTGGTGAAACGCATACACGAGCCGCATGCCTCCTTGTGGTACGTCAGGGAAAGGACCCTGGTGTAGAGATGAGAAACCCGGGTCCTTGTCCTGGAGTGACCTCATCTCTCCACCTCACTGTTCTAGATTTTTTAAATGTTGATTTATTTGAGACAGAGAGAGACAGAGAGAGAGACAGAGACAGAGCACGGGTGGGGGAGGGCAGAGACAGAGAGGGAGACACAGAATCCGAAGCAGGCTCCGGACTGATGCGGGGTTCAAACTCCTGAACGGTGAGATCATGACCTGAGCCAAAGTCAGACGCTTAGCCAACTGAGCCACCCAGGCCCTCCATCCACCTCACTGTTTTAAATATCAAGCAGGGGCGACTGGGTGGCTCACTGGGTTGAGCATGGGACTTGGGCTCAGGTCATGATCTTGTGGTTGGTGAGTCTGAGCCTCGAGGGGCGCTGCACTGACCTTGTGGAACCTGCTTGGGATTCTCTCTCTCTCTCTCTCTCTCTCTCTCTCTCTGCCCCTCCTCCACTCTTGCTCTCTCTCTCCCTCTGAAAGTAAATAATAAAAATTAAAACTTAAAGCAAATAAATATCGAGCGCAAGTATTTGAGTTGCTGTATTCGTAGTTCCTTCCCCACCCCGAGGTCCCCCCACCTGCGGAAGCAAGTGCACGGCCGACCCAAACCACTGGGTGCTGGGCATGTGCACGCTCTGGTAATCCGCGTGTTTCCAGGCGACTTGTGTTGATGTACTGAGCAAAGCCACCACGTGAGTTTGTTACTCGCTCAGGAGGGACCCCAAACGCATTTCACGGAATCCAGCTCCCTTAGGCCAGTTATTTAAACGGCCCTGGCAAGCGATGGGAGAGCAGTCCCCGAGTCGGAACGCTCGGGGCCCCTCGGAAGCACAGGGAGCCATAGCAGCTCGAGGCCCAGCGCCCTTCATGCCCCCAACAGCCACCTGCCCACTGCCTCGGGGACGGCAGGTGCACAGAGAGCAAGCGGCCCCGGGCGGGATCGACGCAGACTCGCTGAGGAAACTGACAAATGGCTCCGCGGGGAGGACAGAATCTAAAGAAACCGTTTTTCTTCCCTTCCCTTGCACCTTGAGAGCGAGGGTTGAATTACTTTCTGACTTGATTCACGGCCTCTGAGAAGCTGGTTAAAGGGCCCTCTGTCTAAATGTTTGTCTGATGCCCTCAGAGCTACAGAAGAAAGGATCCACGGCGCCGGATGCATCTCCCCCCCGCCGAAGTGCACATACGTCATTGAAGATGACAGGACACCGTGTCCATTTGCTGGCCGGGGCGGCCTGTCTTGTCTGTCGAAACCGACAACCTTCTCTGTGGCTGGCCCATCGGTATTTTCGACGTGATCTATGGACTCCCTTCTAATTATGTTCTTCAGGAAAACACGCACAGCCGACCCACACCACTGGGGAAAGTTCTCCCGCTCTGGGAAGCAGAATGCTCACTGCTGTGTGAGCACAGGCCGGCTTCACCTGCCAACACGGGGGACCAAGGCCCGTGCCTCTGTGCACAGCGGCTCTTTGAAGAGGAACCCAGGCTCTCCTTCTGGACGGCTCTGTGGAGCCGGGGGCCAGGAGCCCCAAGACCCAGTTTCCAATCCCGCGTCTGCTGCGCAAGAAACAGTGTCACCTTCCCTCTTACCGTCCATCTCGAGGAAGGACGGTGTTATCACGGACCTGACGGATTTCCCGGGAAGAGAAAAAGAGAAGTGACGACCCGAACATTGTGTATAAAATGGAAACATATAGTGGAAAGCTTGTGATCACTATTTTATCCTTGTGATCCACATTTAGCATTCTGATGGCCGAGGTGATACTGTATTCATCATAGGTTAGACGTTTTCCGTATTTTAGGATGCTTTGCCATCGTGGGGCTCTGTGGACTTGGGGAGGGACTCCGTCCCCTAGGTAGCTGGAGGTTAATGGACTTGCTTGACAGTATGACTTTGATATGAAAACCAGTCGAATGCGAGCCCAAATCCCTGCCTCCCTCCCTTCATCAGGCTGCTATAGCTGGGGACCCTCTTCCTCTGCCCTAAAGGCGGGCACTCCCGACCCACGCCCCAGAGCCTGTCGGGATTGTTCAAATGAGCTGCTCTAAACCTGCTCAGCTTGAGTATTTAGCCTTGCCCATTCCTTCCACTGAAATAGAGCCTTTTTTTGTTTTTTGTTTTTTTTTGAAATAGAGCCTTTTGCCCACGGCCCCCCTCACTCCCGCCGCCTCCTGGCTGGCCCCGGTGCTTCCCCGGGTGGCCCCGAGCCATGTGCTGTGACTTCCCTCTCTTTAGGGATCTGTGACCATAAACTTCTTCCTTTCTGAGAGTCATTGCCAGAGCTGTATGTCCTAACATACCTGACTGAAACAAATCCGAGGTATGTTCTAAAACAGGTGCCCCAACAAATACGTTTTCGGAATGAAGGAATCCATACGACGCAAAATGCAATGCCGCAACCTCTGGGTGACAGGCTTGGGGCAGCTGGAGACCAGTGCATGCTCTTTGCTGCCTGTCGGGATCACCAGGGACCTTTTAGGAACTGCCCGGGTCTGGGACCCTTCTCAAAGCAGGCATCTCAGCACCTTGTGTGTGTGCGCGTGTTGCATGGGTGTGTGTGCACCCACGTGTGTGTTTTCATTAAACTTTGTCCCATGAGATGCTCAGCCAGGACTGAAAACTCCTGGTGTGGCTCACCTGTGAATTTGTCTCAAGCTTTAAAATATTTTCCTGAAGGACCACGAAGGAAAAAAAAATATTTGAGAAAGACGATTTGATATAGGAAAACCTCAAAATATTAGATCCTATAGATGAATCCTTCTTGGTGCAAAAAGAACACATTTGCCACAACTTTGAAATGAAGTGGGAAGAGGCAAGTCTAACCCCCTTCCCCCCGCCACCCCAGGGCCTGAGCTGATTAGGAAACCACCATACCCGGCCAGGTAAGACAGTGGCTCGCAATAATACGGCCTTTCGGGTTTTCATTTCGGCTCTGAGCTGTCTGGTGGAAGGCTCAGCTTCAGGGACATATAATTCAGTGTCTTGTATCTGGCCCTGGGGGCTGCTGAGATCATTGATGTAGTGATTTTACTCGTGAGGGAAAAATTAATTGAACCCTCCTCTCCAGTGGGAGCGCTTTTTTGGAAAAAGCCAGAATTCCCCTTAGGAAACCCAATTTTAAGTTAACATATAGCAATGCTGCACATGGCCTCGTTAATCTGGAGGCAGGTGGAGCTGGAGAGAGAAATCTGTGGGGCACAGGCTGGAGAGGGTTTCTCTTATCCGGCTGGTCCTCGGCCAACTGTGCGATCTTGGCCACACCCTTCTTCAGGTTCCTTCTCTGTAGGCGGAACTGAAATAATCCCATATTCCTCTTGGGCACCAACAATAAAAATGAATGAGGTAATGTCTTTGGAGAGATGTGAGTTCCTTGGAGAGCATTGCCATAGAACACACACACACACACACACACACACACACACACACTCATATACTTTGTCTTTTCATGTACCTTCTCAGTCTAACAAACAGGAAAGTACAACCAAAAAAAAAAAATCATAATTCTACCCCAACCGTTATCTTTAAGAAAACAAAAGCCATCTGTCCCCCCGCAGAGCGGCAGGGAGAGTCACTGCTAATGTCCCTGGCAGGTTGCAATTGGACAAGGATGTTGTGTGCTGTAGCCACAGCAGCTAGGACTCCGTGTGTTCTGTGGGAATGACCCCATCTGGGGCTCAGGGAGGACCTCAGACGTGTTTTCAAATGTTTGGACTCCGTCAAATCCCTGTTGTGTATTCTTTCCCCTACTAATCGCTATGGTGTTTAATTGTTAAAGCCATGTGTGTTTCAAGGGAAATGGAATCCATATGTTTCCGATTCATTTGCACTGAGCTCATCAAATCGTTGTTTTGTAAGAGTTGTTTGCTGTCCAGGAAAAATCCCCAAGTGCCTCCTCATACACCGTTCTATGCTTTTCAACATCTTTAAAACAGGAAGCAAAGCCCACTATCAATAGTGCTGAAATCCCCTCCTCCTCTCCCAGAGCTTCTGAATGATCAAAGAAGATAATCTTGTAGAAGGGCTTCCCAAAGCAGGTTCCATAGAAGCACCAGGGTGGAGACCGGATTAGACAAAGTGAAGCAAGTTTCTTTTGTTGAGTTTTTAAGACCTTTAATAGGAAAGCTTGCAAAGGTGAAGATTTACTCCTTGCAAAGGAGATTCACTCATTCAGTACACGTAGAGTGAGCACCTACTGTGGACCAAGACAAAATTTTTGATGCTAGGCATGTTGCCATGGAAAGGTAGTCTGTCCTCAGGAAGTGTTTATTCTATGGGGGATTTCCCAAACATATTTAGGTCACGGAAACCAGTACTCTGAAAATCAATCTCTAAGAAATACTAGTTCGTAGTGGGCACAAAATGTAAGTCCAGGGCACCTGGGTGGCTCAGTTGGTGGAGTGTCCAACTTCGGCTCAGGTCATGATCTTGTAGTTCATGAGTTTGAGCCCTGCATCGGGCTCTGAGCTTTCATCATGGAGCCTGCTTCGGAGCCTCTGTTTCCCTCTCTCTCTGCCACTCACTCTCCCTCTCTCTGTCTTTCAAAAATAAACTTTTTAAAAAAAATATAAGTCCAGCTAACCTGAGGGCCTGTGAACATATGCTCAGATTAGAAACTGTGACACCAATCTACACTTCTTTGTCTTAGGATATATTCTCTGAGAGAGAGAAAAAATCAACAATTAAAAAAGGTCAGGTTTGGATAAGCACTGTGAAGACAGCAGTCAAGCTCGGTGGGATGAGAGCAATTTTCTACTTTGTAAAAGAAGGGACATTTGAATTGTGTGTTAGAGTTCCCCGGAGAAATATAGCCACTATATACATGGAGAGATAGGGTGGAAGATTATCGAACATGCTCATGAGGGTACGGAGGCCAAGTAGTACCACAGTCTGTCATCTGCAAGCCCAACGAAATGGGACCCCATGGAAAGATCTGGAGAAGGGAGGGGGGAGGTAATTGTGTTCCCAAATTTGTTTTTGTGATGAAATCACAGTTAAAGATGACTCTGAACTGAAAACAACAGAATGTCAGCGATCAGAGAAAAGTGAAGAGTATCTATGGCCATTATCAGCCCAGACACAGGAAATGACCATTTAAATTTGCATGAGCCCCGAACACATGGGTCCCGTGGGATGGAGATGGGGGGTGGTCAGCCTGAGGAAAGAAAGAGGCCAGGGGTATTCCCTCCATTACTCCTGATGGAAGGTGTTGCTGCTTCCCAATGAAGAAATGAACTGTGTTATTTATTAGGTCCTGTGTGTGTGTGTGCGTGCTTGTGTGCGTGCGTGTGTGTGCGTGTACGCATAGATTGCAGAGGACTTTTTCTTTTTGTGTAGAACCTTTCTTAATCAGTAACTCCCTCTTCCCACCGGGTGACCTTTGGCCACTGTGACACCCAGACTGTCCGGTAAGAGCACACCATTCTCCTGGTCCCAGTGGCTTGTTCTCTCCTGGCCTTTCCCCTCCTCTTCTATCCACTTACCATGGGGATATCTCCCATATCTTCTTGGGGAGATCCTGCTTTCATTTTCAAGAACTGGGCCACGTGTGCCTCCTTCCAAAGTCGTTCCTGATTTTCCCCAACTAAACTTAGTCTACCATATTTGAGGTGGGCCTTTGGCATATTGGAAGCTACAGCAGTGATAAAGCCAGAGAAATCGGAAAACAAGTTCTTCGATCAAAGGATGCGCAATTGTATCAATATTGGAGGAGGTACAGGTTAATTCTTGACAAGTGGTCTATAACTCAGAAGAGGTAATCAGAGGGCCCCTGGCTGGCTGTCAGTGGAGCATGAGACTCTGGACCTTGGGGTCATGAGCCCAAGCCCCTTACTTAAAAAAATAGTTTTAAAAAAGAGGCAATCAGTCCATCGGGCAGCGTGCCATCTTTCCCTACACCCATTTCACACCCAGTGAATTTTACCTGCCAACCAGGATCATAGAGATTCCTGGATTCCTCTGAACAGTACATCAGTGTAGCCTTGGCATCTCAGAGTCCTCTTGGAATGATGCACTTTGCTCCTCTTTCCTACTTTCAGAATTTGAAGAACAAAACAAATGGAGCCAGCAGGCAGCGCAGAAGCTCGTAAACTTGGAGCCGTGGCCAGAGAAGGAAGCAGGAACCTCCATCCCCTTTTCTCCAACTTGAGTCCCTTAGTGCCATATCTCTTCTGTGGATGTGATTTCCAAAATGGATACGAGCGCCGACAGATGAGGGGCAATGGCTTACCCAGCTCCAGGCTGTCTGAGCCAAGTGTCCTGCTGAGGGGGGCAAGAGCAGTGGGTCTCAGGCAGAAGGACAGAGAAAGACCAATGGTTCAGTCATTTGATTGCCTCTTACCCTTTCTCTGTTATCAAAAGCAAGGGATCCATTGCTCAAGGATCCATCTTGTCTAGTGACAAGTTTATGTCACTGGAAATGTGGGAAGATTCTGTTTAACGTACTCATAATGCTCAATTCTCAATTACTTCAACTCTTTTATCTCGAGAAAGCACAAATCTGAAATAATCTCCCAACCAGCATGCTGAGAGGCACACACATCTCCCATGCACTTGCTCAAAACCACACCTGATAAACATTGTAACCTTAACTCCTATGTGGCAAGGCAAGATGATCATGGCAGCATTCTTTAGACAATATCCCTGGCACAGAATTTTCTTCCTCTTTTCTGACCCAGCACATTCTGCCTCATTATAGTTTATGTGTTGATCATATTTTTACTACTAATTCAGGCTCTCTCTCTTTTTTTGAGTTTATTTATTTATTTTGAGAGAGAGAGAGAGAGAGAGAGTGTGTGTGTGTGCATGTGTGAGTGGGAGAGGGATAGAGATAGAGGGAGAGAAAGAGAGAGAAAGAGAGAATCACAAGCAGGTTCCATGCTGTCAGTGCAAAGCTCAACTCAAGGCTCAAACTCATGAACCATGGGATCATGACCTGAGCCGAAACCAAGAGTTGGACGCTTAACCAACTGAGCCACCCGGCATCCCTAATTCAGGCTTTCTTAACGATTGAGAATTTACAGTTCCAGGCTGTCTTGATCCCCGCCAGCACCTTGTCCCATTTCTGGCCTGTAATAATTTTGGTTAACATATATTGAACTTCCTTCCTGTGCGAGGCACTGTTCTGGGCACTCTACCTGTATTAACGTATTGAATCTTTACCTCGACCCTAAAGAGACATGCATTTACCATCCCTAGGTCACAGAGGAGAAAACTGACGGGCAGAGGGGTTTCTGTCCCTTGTCTACCCAAGTGGAAAGAAAAGAAAGTAGTTTTGACTCAATTTGATTTCACAACCCGTTTTCCACGATACTATGCAATATTGCCTCTGTGGTAGGTTCTCCTTTAAAGAAATTTGTGTTGAATGAGTGTTATTGACTTGACTAAATGACATTAAGAGTGGAGAGCTTTTTCAAAAGGTACCCATAATTTACCCATGGACGAATGTTGCCTGGTATATAGAGAGAATAAATCAGCACTATTTTTAACATGGCCTTCATACTTTATTTGTGCGCTGGTTAAGCCAATGGGTATTGCATATTTATGCTATTTATTTTAAGACGGATCATCAAACATTCCCTCTGTGTCAGGTATCAGACTTCCCTCTGATTTTATTTTCGCCTATTTTATTCTAGTTTGCTTTATTTTTACCTCTTCAGTATATATATTCTCTCTTACAGGAGCTAAAAAGGTTTAACTAGCAAAGAGTTAGAGAAGCCCCAGACGACAGTCGCCAGACAATAACAGAGCTAATCCACCCAGAGAAACCTACTCTGAACTGAGCTTCAATAATTGATGTAATAACGGGTGACAGCCACGTGGCTACAAAGAGTGTGAAGATGCTTTTGTTGGTTTCTCCGCTTTCTCTGATGCACTGTTTGATAGCTGCTATGACAAATTACACGGATGCACTAGTGATGATGACAACAGAAGGAAGCGCCATTTTGACAGTACGACAATGACCAAGTCCCGTCACGTGGGGCCTGGGGCAAGTAACACAATCCCAGGAAAATACAAATTTTATCTGTGCACTGGTTGAACCCCAGGGGTTCACCCCACCGTGAAACCCACTCAACTGTGCTAACTGAGCCATTTGTAATTCTGATAGGGATCAGCGCAAGACTGTCTAGACCAAAGGGACGGGCCCAGCCTCCATTTCTGCAGAGCACGTTGGCGTGCGTGAGACCTTTCCTGTTTCATCCTGCCGGGAGCTCAGCTAGGACAGCCCAGTTCGCAGTTCATCTGACCTGGGCACACAGCGAAAGGAAACCAGGAGTCCAGAAAGCCTTGTCCAGGGGCTACAGGGAAAGCCAACGGTAAGGTGGTGCCTCTACTCACCTGGCAAATAGGGAGAGATAAGAGTCTGTCTGCAGGAAAGATACGTGCTCTCTTCTTACCAGGGATGTGGCTTCTAGCTTACCTAGGTTTAACATTTCCAACTGGGTTTGTAATCCTCTAAGAGGTGTGATTTTAAACAGGCTCCACATTCTTAAAACATGTCATGTTGTAAGCGAGGGTCCATGTTTCAAAGTTCCCTTTACAAAAATACTCAGGGTTTACTTTCCCATAACTGGTGCTTTCCAGCGTAGCATTTGATTTACAAGCCCCAATTCACTATAGAAATTTCCAAATTCTCAGATTGTTATACAGTGAAAGGGCAACAGATACTAACTTTGAACGATTTTGTAAGTAAGGCTCAGTTTTCCAGACTTCCATAGGTATGCAGCATCCATTTCTAGGCTTGTGTGGGACAAGTCCCCATAATGGAATAGCCCAGACCGTCTCTTAGAGTTCAGTGATAATTCAGAAAGCAGGGCACCTAGCCACCTGGAATTTAAGAGACCCATATTTAATCTCCAGAAAATAGGCACGGCACTAAAACCTGCATGATATTAGATTTATCTGAATAATAAAATCATGAGTGATTATAATGAACAATGAATAATGCTTACCATTAATAATCACAGTTATTACTAAATTGATTTTATCACTGCCCGCCTCACATTTGCACCTAATATAAAAATATGATAAGGTTAGGTTTCAAGAGGCAAGTAATAATGATAATAACATAGTAAAATCCTTGAAGGATCTCATTATGTCACAGGGTAGATATCCCACTGCTAAAATAATAGCCACCATATGCATATTAACACAGAGTGTGCCATATTTCTCCAATGAGAGATAGTCTGACAGGAAGGTGCTGACTGTGTCCTCTCCTACCAAAATTCGAAAGGTATTCTCCTGTTTTCAGAATAATCTTTAAAATCTCAGTTTGGAGACCTAGCTCATATAGCTATGTATACAAAGGAATTTACTGCAACCAAATTGGTGGGATAACCCCCCTTCAATAAAAGAAGAAAAAAAGAAGAAAGATAAAAAAAGAAATGAAAGGAGAGAATAGCAAACACACATGCTTATTAACAGATTACAGGCTGAGCAAATGACAGTGGGCTTATACTTTAGGATGCAGTGTACCTGTTTGAAAGGACTGCATTGACTGAAAAGGATGTATATTCTATTTTTAAGTAAAAACTCAGGAAGTTTCACACTAAGTGGTACATGGCATGTCCCATTTTTGTCGCTAATGAAGAAAAAGAAAGACGGAAAGAAACACGAGAATGGAAGAAGGGGGAGGGGAAGGGAGAAGGGGGGAGGGAGGGAAGGAAGATGGGAGGGTGAGGAGGCAGAAAAGGAGGAGGTGGCCAAGTTCACATGTTCTACATGGCCTAGAACATGTGAACTCGGTGTTCACATGAGCACCGAAGAATGCATGGAAAGGCATCTGGAAGGACATCAGGGGACTGTTAACGTTGCTCTGGAGAAAGAATTGGAGGGAAAGGAGTGAACCATCCATTCTAAAAACATATGTAAACCTCTGTTTGTTTTACTCATTGCACCCACTTTTACTATTTTTGTGATATTGAAGAATTCTAAAGAAGTACACACACACACACACACACACACACACACAGAACCAAAGCAAACGGTAACAACAATGAACACGTTCCACCGAGTCTCCTTGACTCTGTAGTACTTCATTTCCGGAGGATGAAAGCAGATGCAATGGTTCCATTTCTGGAGGATGAGGGCGGATGTAATGACTCCATTTCCGGAGGATGAGGGCGGATGTAATGGCTCCATTTCCGGAGGATGAGGGCGGATGTAATGTGATGTAACATAAGGTTATTTTCATGTATATCCTTAACAGATGCACATTACAAAACAATACCCACTGCCAAATAGACCAGTGGTGGGGAACATCAGAAAAGAGATATATTTCAGCCAGTGATAGCTGCTATTTATTGAATATTTTATTTTCAAGAGAGGTACTTACAATACACAGTATTGACATCATTTTTTGTTATTTACAAAGTGCTTTCATGCGCACCGTTTGATTTCATCCTCACAGCAGAAACCTTAAGCTTCCTTTAGATGAAAGAGTAAGTGCCTAGATCCTCCCTGAATTCTACATCAATAAACATTAAACCTTGATTTCACTCTGTTAGATTTAGAAGCTGGCGATGCTGTTTCTACCGAGGAGAAGAGACTTCGTGTAGGACCTCCGCAAGAAGTGTATGAAGAGTGCATTATGAAATATACAAACCATTATAATTATTAAATACTATAAGTAACAAAAGTAATAATAGCAGAAAATTCACCTTTGGTCTAAGTAACTTGCTAGGTTAAGCCACGTGTTCTCAGTTGTTCTGGAAACTTCATAAATGATGATGACTGGGCTCATAAGGCAAACGTCATCATCAACTGGGTTGTGAAAAACGTTCACTGTTCTTAATACAGTTTGGTAGGACGTTTCTGGATTTGCGGCTATAGTGTTAATACATGTCTCTAGGCCGTTGTGGCTCACTTTTCCAATTATGGCGGACTTCTTCAGCAAAAACAGAAACATTTAAAACGTTTTTTAATGTTTATTTATTTATTTTGAGAGAGTGTGAGCGGGGGTGGGGGGGGGCAGCAAGAGAGGGAGAGAGAGGGAATCCCAAGTGGGTTCTGTGCTCTCAGCGCAGAGCCCAATGTGGGGCTCAAAGTCATGAACCATGAGATCATGACCTGAGCTGAAATCAAGGGTCAGATACTTAACCGACTGAGCCTCCTAGGTGCCCCATAACAAAAACATTTCAGATAGGAAAATGGCAGCAGAAAGGTTGGTTCTGTTAGAATAGGAAATACATTAATCACTCTAGTTCTTGTATGTGGGGGAGAGAGCAAAGTGTATTATATTACTTTCTACTCTTACTGGTGGTCTTGCCTCGTGTTTGCAGTGATTGAAATGGGTAGACCAGTAGGTTGGAAGGTTGTTGGTTTGTTAAAGGTGAAAAGAGAATCAGAAGGACACCACTTATTCAGCTCTCATGGTAGAAATAAAACCCGACCTTCCTGACTCAACACACACCGTGTTGTGTGTCCTCTGATTAAAATGCTCTAAGTGGGTCTCATTCACAGCTTCATTCTCAGTGACCAGCACAGAGCCTGGCTCAAATCAGACATTCTGAAAACATCTGCTGGATAAATGAATGAATGGGGCACAGAATGTTCTGGTGAGAAATACCTTTCCAACCACCTCGTCTGACTTCTGAGGTTATGTGTAGGAGGCTACGGTCTGCACGGGTGACTTTCCAGTGTGGTGCAGACACATAGTAACTTAGGTAGGTCTTGTCAAGGTCTGCTGACATCCCAAGCCACGATATCTTCTTTGCTTTCTCAATTACCTGTACATGGCAAATATCTTTAAGTGGAAAAGACCTAACTTTGGAAGGGGGAGGTTAGAAAAGTCCCCTTGGTGTCCCCGCCCCCCAAATGAAATCACTTCCAAATCACATCCACCTCGGTTTGGTGGTAACTAAGTCACAAACTTTCAGTCTGATTGTCAGAAGGAGAGCTGATGATGACTATGGTTGGTTTTCAAGTGAAGATTGTTCTGGTGACACAGATCAGGAAAATGGGGTTAATTTATCACCTGTGCTTCTGACTCGCTCAGCGATTACAGCAGCGCTTCTCAAAGTATGGTCCACGGACCAGTGGCATCAAAATCGCCTGGGAACTTGACAGAAAGGCACACGGGCAGCTCCCTTCCAGGACTTACTGGATCAGAAATCTGTAACAAAATAGAGCGCAGGGAACCTAGAGTTTGAAAAGCTCTGGTTTAGAGTCCTGCCACCAACCCCCAGTCCCCTCTTGACATTGTTTAATCTGGAAAGCTATATTACCTGCTGTACCAAACTACTCATCTGTGATGGGGTGAGTGTTTGTGTTCCCCCCACCCCAGTTCATATGCTGAAGACGTAACCCCCAATGTGATGGTGTTGGAGGTGGAGTTTGGGGAATTGATTAGGTTTAGATGAGGCTGTATGGGTGGGGCCCCCATGGTGGGATTAGTGTCCCACGGCAGCCCAAGCTGATTGACAGACCATCACAGGAACCAACGTTTGTGAGATCATGACAATGCTTTATCATACAGTGACTTCAATATACAAAGTGTATGTAAAGTTGACCATTCTAGTCCTTCCGTGCCATTTCCAATGTGGCATATATTTTCAGCCTCCTCCTCTCTTTCCCTTCCTCTCCCTAACAGAGCATCTATGGGTAAACTGCATTGGGTTAAACTATCTTTGTTTTCTTACTCATTTACACCAGTGACCAATAGCACATATCTGCTGGTCCACGGAGCAGATGTAGGGAGGAAGTCTGGAATGAATCATAAACACTTTCACGGACTGGCATGAAACCCTGGGCCTGGGTCTCAGTAGCCCTCACTGTAAATCTCCAGGGCTAAGTGGTCTCCGGTGAATGTTGTACTCACACTTGCACAAGGACCTAAAATAAAAAAAAAAAAAAGAGGTCTCTCCTTCAAGTTATTCATTCTCTCATGGGATCTCGATGAGGCTAGGAGCAGGCCTGGAATTGGCCATCGTTTGGTGTGTATATTACAACACAGTACATTTATAGGCTTACTATGTGATGGTGGGCAAGTAATATTTTCTTTTTATTGTAAAACAACAAGATACCAGGGCACACATTTTAGAAACGCCAAAAAAAATCCATGAGTCCATGTTGATACAAATATATTATTAAAAAGGGAGGGAAGAGATAAATCTTCCTCATAGGGTTCCAAATAATTAGGTAGATATTCCTCCCTATAGGAGGTGAACTCGAATCCCTCCTTTCCAACTTGAGCGTGGGTTACTCTAGTTGACTAGCTCCCAAAAAGCAGGGTCTGGACAGGGAAATCTGATTTTAAGGTGGAGGGAATTGGCAAACATCACCATGGGCAGGTGACCAAGGTCAACATCATCAGTGATAAGTCATTATAATAGCACACATCCTTGATGTGATGTGATGTGATGGTACTTCCCCTCATTGTCTTCCTCCTCCAACCCATCACTCCAGTCTAATCAATGGGAAAATAGAAGAAAAATCCGAACTGAGGGATATTCTACAAAATACTTGGCCAATACTGCTCAAAATTGTCAAGGTGACCGGAAATATGGAAAGTCTGAGAACTTATTACTGACCAGAGGGGACAAAGGACACGCGGCAACTAAATGCAGTGGGGTGTTCTGGATGGGATTCTGGCAGAGGAATGGCACTGAGGAGAGACTGGCAAAATCCAAATAAAATACGGGAACTAATGAATACCAATGAACTAATGTTGCTTTCTGTGTTGTTACAAATGGGCCATAGTGATTTAAGCCGTTAACCACAGAGGAAATTGGGTGAAGGTGTAGGGAACTCTCCGTACTGTCTTGGCAACTTTTTTTGGTAAATCTAGAAGTGTTCTAAAATTAAAAAAAAAAAAACTTATTAAAAGGCAGAGGATGTTCATATTGAATGTTGAATCTAACCCGATTTCTTCATTTGTGAACATAAGAAAAATGGGATCCCGTAGACCTTGGCCAAGTTCACGCCTTCATGATTTTGTGACTGTGCACATGCTTCAGTTCTGTCAGAGGTACCTATGTTCCCGAACTCTCTGCTGCAAAGGACAAATAAGATAAAGCATGTTAAAGAATTTTTAGATTTTAAGACTATAGCTTACTCATTATTAGTTTTATAGACTTGGAGAAAAACTGATGTGCAAAATTATACCATAGCTAGGTCAGGGAATGCAAATCCACTCCATAAATTATTTACCCACTTTTCCACATGCAGCCGCTTTTTACAAGTAATTTCTGCCCAGAATATTTCTCCAGTAACAAGCTGTTTCTAGATTTAGATTTTCAATCCTCTGTCCCCTTAAAAATATTTGTTATTCAAAGCAAGCATGTTATTTGAAATGTTTTGAGACCGTATGAAAACTTCAAACAAACAGATATTCTTATTGAGGGATTTTATTTTGCAATGACTAGTCTTTCATTTTATGTATACATGGAAATTCCCAGCACTAGTTCAGGATTTCTTGGATGTTTTTAGCAAAACATCAGGGCTACTCTTTTTTTTTTTTTAATTTATTTATTCATTTCAAGAGAGACAGAGAGAGCGAGCAGGGGAGGGACAGAGAGAGAGAGGGAGAGAGAGAATCCCAAGCAGGCTCCGCATTGTCAGCACAGAGCCCGACGCGGGGCTCGAACTCATGAAACACAAGATCGTGACCTGAGCCGAAACCAAGAATCAGACACTTGCCCAGCTGAGCCACCCAGGTGGCCCACATCATGTCTACTCTTAATCTGAAGCCTAACCTATAGAAACTTAGAGAATTATGGTGGAAACATGACTAATCGAGGCCTTTAATTTTATATGTTGGTAAAATACATGATCCAAACTCCAAGTTTACTGAATTCTCTGCTAAAAACAATAATAAAATGTGCCACTTACAAGATCATTTTATGTAAGACAAGCTACATATGAATGTAGTGAATGTCTGAATCTCTTCCCCTTCCCGCTCATGATTATAAAGTATCTTTGATCATTGCAGCCATTAAAGAATTCCATCATGTGGATAGCAAAATGTGACCTAGGGCAGCCTTACGGAAGGTTTCCCAGTCCGCTGTTTGCTTGTTTTTCACTTTCTACTTTTTGCTGGGGTTTCTCCTGTAAAAATCAGAATCAGTCCATTGTTCATACCAGCACATCTTCAGACAGCTTTTAAAAGTGTGTGTCATATTTTCTTAGGCTCTTAAGAGTTAGGTCAGCACATGTAACCGGAAGGACGTCCCGCTACAATGTGCAGACAAGAGTTGTCCCCAGTCCATCTGCCCACCCATGACAGGGACCCGCCTCGAGGGGCAGTCCATTCTGCGTGTATCAGGTGATTCTTTTTAAAGAAAGTTTTTCCTTGCATTGAAACAAAATCCTTTTTTTATTGGAGCTTTTGCCCTAGGGGTCTCTTTTTTTCTCAAACAAGAGAGCGAAGAAGACTTTATTACATTGATTTTACAGCACAGGAGATGTCTCAGGGAGGCCACAGAGCTGGTAGTGATAGATGTGGAGTTAATCCAAGCCTGTCTGATTCCAAAGGCCTTACAGATGTCACCCCATCCTAGGTCGGCATTACCCAGTCTCGACCCTTATCGAGGGCTTCTGGCCCAAGGCAGTCAGTGAGAGCTGAGGTCCAGCCGGCGCTCTGATGGAGGACTGCTTCTGCCGAAAAGAAGGGGAACATTTTTCTAATGTACGTTGTCCCCATCGGGTGTGGACGGTGTGAACTCGGGTGGGAAACTGTATCCGATGGACATGGAGGTGGTGTTTCCGTTAGCCTGACCCATTTCTCATGATCTTAGCAATGACTTATTTTGGTAACGAGTGTTCTGGAATCATCCCTTTTTCACGATTGGCCCATGTTCCCTGGAGTAATGACGTGGTTACAAGTCTACAGTATCATTTCCACACTGTCTCCTGCACCTTCACTGAATATTTACTCAAAATAGATCCCTTCTGAGACCCCCAGGGTGTCTCCTGTACGTGTTATTGCCCAAAAGACTGGTGTTGGTATTGACTCGTGCCTACCCACAAGCTTTTCTACCCGCCCGGGAATGAAGGGCAGGGCTTAAAGACTCAAATTTATCTGAAATCGCTCTTGCGGTCTCCTCACCCATTTCCATGAATAGATTGGTGGTCATAATTGGAAAAACAGAAAGAAGAAACACGAGTTTCAACATGCTTTTGCCCTGTTGTATGTAAGCATTTGGTGTCAGCTGTAAACCAATGGCCTATCCTGTCCTTGCCCTGCTTCCCACCTGGACCAGATTTGTAAACTCTTCTTGTGGATTTCTCTGGAAGTCTGCCCATCTGATGCTGGCCCTTCAGACCCTAGCATTCTTCCACAAGAGTGCCGGATCGGGTGTCTTGCCTTTGAAGTTTGATGTCACTCACAAGGTGGTCTTCTGTGAAACCCACCATGGTCCTTTCTAATCCTACTGCGTCTTCCTCATCCGGGTTATTTGGATCTTAGGGATGGGGTAAGCACGACAAACCATGGAATCTGGAGCCCTATGCAGAGACTTAGAATCGTTTAATGCTTCTGGCTTACCGATCCCGTTTGTGGGACTTTCTCCTTGGGAATTACTCATGGATAGATGCAATGATACTTGCATGCAAAGCTGTTTATCCTAATAATATTTAAATTAGACAAACCTTAGAAGCCGTGTATATATTTAGCAACTGAGTCCCAGGTAAACATACTGTGGGAGATGCACCCAAGTACACCAGAGAAATAAGGCAGCACTGAACATGGTTTGCTCTATCAAAGAAACCACACCGACTTGTGGAAGAGCCCGTTTTCCCCCTGATTTCATATTGTGTGAACAAGTTGTGGAGACTGTTGTTTTTTTTTTTTTTTTTTTTGGTATGGAGACTTTTATATTAAGGACATACATCACATAAAAAGTGTTCTTGGAACTACTTTTCTAAAAAAAATACACTTTGTGGGTGTCTGAGTGGCTCAATAGGTTAAGTGTCCAACTTTGGCTCAGGTCATGACCTCATGGTTCTTGGGTTCGAGCCCTGCGTCGTGCTCTGTGCTGAGCCTGGAGGCTGCTTCACATTCTCTGTCTCCCTCTCTCTCTGCCCCTCCCCTGCTCGTGCTCTATCTCTGTCTCTCTCTCAAAAGTAAACATTAAAACGAATTTAAAAAAATATATACTTTGCAAATTATGTTTATTATCTCGTCATAACATTTAAAAAATAACCTCAGGGAACGAAGAAAGACTGAACGGGAATGAGCCCGTCCTGTCCGGGAAATGGGACTCTTTTTTTTTCTTCTTTTTGGGTCTCTGCATTTTCCGAATCATCTTCAAGGAGTATGAGTTACTTAAATAAGGAAAAGGCACACTTTCTTTAGCAGTAATAAGTAAACATAATTTGTGGAGGCATTTTTTGCACTCACTCCTGATGAAAGCTGGGAGCGCGGTCACAAATCTTAGTTCAGGGAAAGCATTTCTATGAGGGCTAAATTAAAAGACACCAGACTGTTTACATTTTAACGTTCTGCTTGGCACACGCATCTAATGAGGATCCAAACCGGTTCCTTAGATGGTCTCTCAAATACCATTGATCTCAACTGCGTCCTTGATGTGGGTGAAAGAGCAGTCAGTGTGCGGTTCCACTCTCTTATCCCCCCAAAGCAGAGATTCTCTCTTAGGAGAAAGGGTGACTGACACGCACTAGACCTCAGATGGCCAAGAAGCCGTGTCCGCGTGATGCCATGACGCCTGAGAGCCGCTGGTTTATGCGATCTGCTCTGTCTCCATCAAGCAGTGGGCTAATGAACAGGAGCTTGCTTCGGAGCCAAGCTATTTTTTTTTAATTGGCCCCAAAGCCTGGATGAATACTCACTTCTGTCTCCAAAGCTCTGCCCAAGAAGCTTGGGGGGAAAAAACAGCTCTTTGGGTCTGGACGTTTCAAAGAATAACATGTCCTTCAAATCAAGTATTTGACTCCTCGTTAGTTCTGCAAGAATGCTTTTGTCTCAAGAAAACAGAAGCTATCGGTTACCTGTAGTTTTCAATGATCCTGTTCTGTTGAGAATCACTGACTGTTGCCCACGCTTCCGTATCCAGTCACAGCAAAGCGTCTACCAGTGTGCATGGATGTGACATTACTCCAGCATTTAACATACATTTTGGAAACGCTCTTGATCCACACAGAAACTTGGGCGAACCTCAAGGAAATTATGCTGAGTCCAAAAGCCAATCTCAAGAGGTTGCATATGATATCGTTCCATTATAGAATATTCTCAAAATGACGAGATTATAGAGATGGAGAACACATTGGTGGTTGCCAGGAGTTAGAGATGGCAGAGGAGGGGTGTGGGGAGGCTTGTGGTGATGAAACTGTTCTGGAGGCACCTGGGTGGCTCAGTTGGTGAAGCCTCTGGCTCTTGATTTCAGCTCAGGTTTGTGGGTTTCAGCCGCAAGTCAGGTTCTGTACTGACAGCACGGAGCCTGCTTGGGATTCTCTCTCTCTGTCTCTCTCTGCTCCTCCCCTACTCTCTCTCTCTCTCTCAATAAATAAATAAACTTAAAAAAAGAAACTGTTCTGTATCTTGATTGTGGTGGTAGTTACAAGAATTTCTTCACATGATAACATTGCATGGGAACACACACACGCACACACACACGTGCGCACACACACACACACACACACACACAAGAACATGCAATCTTAGTGAGATCTGACCCTTTTCAACTATCTAGTTTTTAATTAAATATTTTTTAATGTTTATTTATTTTTGAAGGGGAGGAGGGGCAGACAGAGAGGGAGACACAGAATCTGAAGCAGGCTCCAGGCTCTGAGCTGTCAGCACAGAGCCTGACATGGGGCTCGAACTCACGAACCACGAGATCATGACCTGAGCCAAATTTGGACCCTCAACTGAGCCACCCAGGCGCCCCTACCCCTACTTATTTTATGCAGAACTAGTAAATAGCCCTCCTTTTCTGGACCAAGTGCAGCTATTGTAAAGATCCAACTGGTTTTCAGGTAAGGGAGTCTCCCTGGTAGGCATTCAGAGATCCCTTATTTAATAAAGAATTAACTTCCGTCTCCCACTTAGACTGCAATGATGTCTATCTGCTGTGACTCTTTGAGGACAGTGGTCTTGTCCGTTTTGCTCTGTGCCATGTCCTCAGCAGGCTTGGAACAAAATAATGTCATTACAAAATTCCGTGGAAGTAATCACTGAATGGGGTGCTTGTATTTATGCAATTGGCATTTGAATGTTGTGTAATTGAATTGATAAGCGTGATAGGGCCAAATTCATTAATATGTTAGTCTTTAGAGTGTTTTACTCTCTCTCTTCTGCCCCTCCTGCCTCACCAGACACTGAAGAGAATTCTCTCTTGTTTTTTTAATTTTTATTTATTTTGAGACAGAGACAGAGAGAGAGAGAGAGAGAGAGAGAGAGAGAAAGTGTGTGTGTGTATGTTTGAGCTTAGGGGAGGGGCAGAGAGAGAGAGAGAGAGAGAGAGAATCCCAAACAGGCTCCACGCTGTCAGCACAGAGCCCGATGTGGGTCTTGATCCCTCGAACCATGAGAGCATGACCTGAGCTGAGATCAAGAGTCAGATGCTCCACTGACTGAGCCACCCAGGGGCCCCCAAAAGAGCATTCTCTTTCATTGCTTATTTTCTCTGATGTAGAGTCTGACCTTTAGCTGGGCCAGCTGCAAGATGTTTTGTGATGAGAAGAGGGTAGGGAGGGAGAGAAGGAAACAGAGAGACAGAGACAGAAAGAGAAGGGGAGAGGAGAGGAGGAAGGTGAAGAGGGGAGGGAAGGGAAGGAGGAGGCAGAAAACAGGAAGGACCAAGGGTCCTGAGAAAGAAGAGTGCTGGGTTCTAGAAGGTAGACACTATTGGAGTAAGGGCTGGACAAGAGCTGACCTTGACTATGGGAAGTGTTTGGGGTGTGGCAATAAAGTAAGAGGGTTCAGGGTGGCCCCCACTAGAATATTTTCCTGCCTGTATGCTTCTGGGACTTCTTTCGTAATCCTCAAAATATAAAACTGTTGACAGACTCTCTCTAAGTATATTTCTAGATCACAATGAACTCTTCAGAATCCCAAACTCAGTGGATAGCTGTTTCTCTCTTTGGGGAAGGCTCTTTTACGGCACAGGCTAAGTATTTTTTTGCATGAACAATTCTATTCCTACTCCATTTATTCTGTGGAGAACAACACTAAGGCTTAAGAGTCGCCTTATTCTTGGGGTGCCTGGGTGGCTCAGTCGGTTGAGCATCCGACTTTGGCTCAGGTCATGATCTCGCGGTTCCGGAGTTTGAGCCCCACGTCGGGCTCTGTGCTGACAGTTCGGAGCCTGGAGGCTGCTTCGGATTCTATGTGTCTCTCTCTCTGCCCCTTCCCTGCTTTACTCTGTCTTTCGCTTTCTCTCAAAAAGGAATAAAACACTTAAAAATAGTAAAATTAAGTTTCTTTTTTTTTTTCCTGCGGTAGCATGTGTATGAATATACGTAGTTACACGTGTATAGATGATTAAAAGGATTTAGAAGAAGCGCTCCCTGGTCCTCTAGCCCCGTTGACAGTTGGTCCCTGGGAGGCAGACCTAAGTGGGACTCCCCCGGAAGCATCCTGCAGTGCTGGGGAGCTGGCTGTTCACCGTGGGCTCTCCTTTTCCTCCTGGAGGAACCAGGCCTGGGAGGCTCTCAGAAGGGCGCTGTGCTGGCTTGGGGAGGGGCAAGTGGTTAGGACAGACCTGCCCCTCTGGCCCTTTTCATGCTCTTTTCCTCCGTTTCTGTGGTCCACGGGGGTGTGTTAGCCTCATCCCTGGTTCTACAGTTTTCACAGAGCCATCTGGTCTGTAGTTAGTCTTTCTGTGATGGAATTGACGTCGGGCACCGGCAATCCTACCATCTTGTTGATATCCGAATCTTTTCCAAATCATATTCTAGTTGAGGCAAGAGGTTCAGTTCACCTCTACCGTTGTTCGTGTTCGCTAATGAACTCTTCGATTTTAAACCAGATGGTTGCTATATACACTTAGCATTTGTTATCTCTGCTTTAACTGAAATAGCTGATGGCAGCTGGTTCTTTCCTGACTCATCTTTCCTGTTCTTATGCTCTTAGTTTCACCCAATCTCTTGGTTGGTCGAAGCTCATGCTCAATTACTTGTTTTACCAAGAAGAGAGCATGTACGTCATGTTTTCTGAAAGCTTATATGTTTAAGAAAGTCTTTCCGTGAAGTTAACTCATAAAAGACCCTTTGTCAGCCCATGGAATCCTTGGGTCATGGTCTTTTACCTGAAAGCTCTGTGGGTGTTGGTTTGCTAAGTTCTTACATTTACTGTCATCAGTCGGGAACTTCATCACCAGGCGTGTTTTTGTTTCTTTGTTAAAAAAACTTTTTGTGTTCTTTGCTTTTTACCCTAGTTCTAAGTCTCTCCCCAGATCCCATCTAGGGGGGCGTAATACTTACATCTCTGTTAATTTTTGCGAGCAAGGTTGGCCTTTGTAAGCAACATGCTCAGGTATTCAGTTCAGAAGAGTTTATAGTTACTCTATTTTTTATGGATGCTTTTATTCTGGTTTCTCCTTCATAAATAGTTATCATGGTATATTGCACTTTGGTTTATTATGATGCACATCTATTGGTTTTCTAGAAGATTTGGTTTGCGCCTGATATATCATCATGGTAAGGGAAGAACGGGGAGAATGCGCTCTCTTTGGCCTCGTAATAGTAGAGTGTCAACAATCCAGTTGTAATGTTTCTGGGGTTCTGAGTCTCTGCGTCACTGACAAGGGTGGCACAATGATAGGGCATCTTCCAGTCTTTTCTTCAGGAGATCCTGGTTCATGACCTGGGCCAATTTCCCCCAACCTACCTCCTGTTCACTTGGTCACTGTGTTCCTAGAATGAATTGGGAGCGAGCCCTTATTTGAATTCTTTCTCAACTCTTATCTAAGTATATTTAGATAAAGTTACATTTTTAAGGAATAATTTGTATACAGTAAATGTAACTTTTTTAAAATTATTTGAGAAAGAGAGAGAGAGCATGTGAGTAGGGGAGAGGGGCAGAGGGAAAGAGAGAGAGAATCTTAAGCAGGTGTGGAGCCTAATGCGGGGCTTGATCCCACAACTCTGAGATCGTGACCTGAGTGGAAATCAAGAGTTGGATGCTGAGCTCAAGTGACTGAGACTTTTGGGCACCCCAAATTTGACCTTTTGATTGCACAATTCTGTAAGTTTGGCAAATATGTCGACTTGTGTAATCACCACCACAATCAGGATATAGGTTAATGCCAACATTCTGAAATGTTCCTCTTACCACCATTTAACAGAATCCCCTCGCTCTTGCTGATTGTTGATGTGATTTTTGATCCCTTTGCTTTTGCCATTTCAGAAAATCATATAAATGGAATCATGCAGCACTTAGCCTTTTGTGATCTGGCCTCTCACCTGACATGATGCGTTTAAGATTTGTCCACGTTGCTGTATGTATTAGAGTTTGTTCCTTTTTATTGCTAATGGCATTTCTTATTGCAGATGGATCCTAATTTGTTCATCCATTTGTCTGTTGATGGCTACTTGGATCATTTCCTGTTTGGGGCGATTATCAATAAACCTGTAAATTTTCACACACAGGTCTTTATGCGGGCCACTGTTTCATCTATCTCGGTGAGTATTTAGAAGTGGGATTTCTAGGTATTTTACAAGAAACTACCAAAGTGTTTTCCAAAGTGGCTGCACCATTTTGCATTCCAGCCAACAGTGTAAAAGAGTTTTAGCTTCTCTACATTCTCGTCAGCACTTGGTATTGGGTTTTTTTAATTTTAGCTCCTCTAATAAATATGTAGTTGTATTTCATTGTGTTTTATATTTGCATTTCCCTACCAATCCGTAACATTCAGCATCTTATTTGTCAGCCATCTGTCTTTTAAGGTGAAGTGTCCATTTAAACGTTTTGCCTATTTTTATTGGGTTGTTCGCTTTATTCTTGCATTTTAAGATATTTTCCAACACTTTCCAATATATTCCTAATATTCTGAACACAAGCCTTTTATCAGATATTTTTTGCAAAGATTTTTCTCCCAGACTGTTTTATATGTTTTTATTTTTATAACAGTATATATTAAGGAGGAAAAGTTTTCTATTTTGATAAAGACCGATTTATCACTTGTTCTTTTTATGGCTTTTTTTTGGGGGGGGGGTCCTAAGATATCTTTGCCAAGGTCATGACGATTTTCTCCTATGTTTTCTTCTAGAAGTTTTATTGTTTTAGGTTTTACATTTAGGCAATCCATTTCAAGTTACGTTTCATATGTGCTATAAGGTACATTTTGGTTTCATTTCTTGTTGCATGTGGGTGCACAAAATTGTTACCATATCATTTGTTGAAAGGTCTATCCTTTCTCCATTGAATGTCACCATTGTCAGAAATCAATTGGCTGTGTGTATGTAGGTGTACTTCTGGACACTCTATTCAGATTCATTGATTTATATGTGTCTTCTTTCCCGAATACTCTACTGCCTGGATTTCTGCCACTCTTTCATAAATCTTGAGATTAGATGGCCCAACTCTTCCAATTTTGTTCTTTTTTCAAAATTGCTTTGGTTATTCTCAGTCTTTTCCTCTCCCTTAAAAATTTTAGAATCAGCTCATCAATTTATAGCCCCAAAAAGGTGGCTCCTAAGAATTTGATTGGGATTGTATGAATCTATAGGTTTATTTGGGGGGTAATTAACAGTGTTCAGGGTTTCCATCCATGAACATGATAGATCTTCCTATATTTATGTAAGTTTTCTTTGATTTCTCTCACCAATATTTCATATTTTTCAGCATGCAAATCTTACCTATATTTTGTTAGACTTGGGCTTATTCCTAAGTTTTTTATGCTATTTCAAGTAGTCATGTCTTTACGATTTGAATCAGTGGTTGTTCTTTGCCAGTGCATAGGAATACCGTTGACTTCTGTACATAAAGTTGCTATTTCTAGTCTGACAGTTTACTCCATACTTTGCTAGAATCTCTATAACAAGCTGCTATTTCTTTAGATGTTCTGCCTAGGAATGCAAAGAGTTAAAATAAGAACAATTCATGCAGTCAACTGATTAGATTATTTCTATGCTCTTGGGATTCTCTTAACGTTTTTCTGAATGGGTGGGTTGTTTGGTTATTGTCCATTCATAATCCATGATTTTGTGTGTGTGTCTCAAGGGTATGCTCAGGCAGCTTTAACAATTCTTTAAGAACTGTGTTACATCTTGATTAACAAAGACATTTCACCTGACTTCCAGAGAAGTTGTTAGTGACAATGGGGCTCAATGAGGTTGATTTATCTTGCGGGGCTTATGCTGAAGTCTTTTCTTCTGCACCGTCAGCAAAGGACCTAATGAAGTACTTAGTTCATGTTAAATAAAGAAAATTATTACTAACTGCACTTAGGGATTAAGAGTTAACATTATGCCATCCATTGTGTCTTCCCCTTCATTCTTTTCCTTTGAACAGTGTAACAAATGGGTGTTTCTGGCAGGAGATTTTTCATTCATAAAGCTATTGAGATAAAGTGTTAATGCTCTAAACTTCAGGAATTAATTAGTCATAGAAGGTAGTACGTAAAAATACAGACATACACTTGAGTACAAAAATATAAGTATGTAGTCAATTTTCGGACTCCTAATCTTACTGGTGAAAATAACTTTCAAAGCTATCTAAGAACCCTTCACCCTTCCAAGCCAAGCCAATTTTGAAATCCTCATTTTAAGACTTTTTCCTGCAGCTAGCCAACAAGCCTTGTTAATACTTTAGAGAAAGGCATGTTTAATGTCAGGCAAGGGAAGATGTCCCATTCCCAAACGCCTAAAATTATTAGTTATTTATGGTAACTTAAAAACTGCCTCCATTATTACCGGTTCACCTAGAGTTGACTCAGCGCCAGCGAGAATAGGTCCCTAAAACACCTGAAGACAAATCTGAGGACAACTACCATGCTTCACACCTGAGTCCTCACTCTCTTAGAGCATTCAGATATTATTAATCATTCACCTAATTCATTCGTTTAACAAATATTTATTGAGCACCGACTACCTGCTAGAATATTTTAGGCCCTAAGGATAGAAGAGTGAGCGAAATTGACAGAGCTCTTTCCTATGACTTCGGGTTCTACTTGAGGGAGATCATCATTAAACCGAACCACAAAGCAAAATATGAACGGAAGGACTGAGCAATGGAGAAAAATAAAGCAAGTTAAGGGGAACAGGTTATGCTGGGGATTGCAGGCTGGGGCAGCTCCACAAAACAGAGGTTATCAAACATTTTGGTCTCAAGATCCCTTTATGCCTTAAAATTTACAGAGATCCCCACAGAGCATCTGTTGATGCGGGTTATTATTGTTATTGATCATAAAATGTTTTAAGTATTTCTTAAAACTAATAATAAGCCTGTTCAGTTTTATCTAACACTGATTTCTTTATTTTTTTTAAAGTAGGCTTCGTGCTCAGCGCAGAGCCCAACACGGGGCTTGACCTCACGACTCAGAGATCAAGACCTGAGCTGAGACCAGGAGCTGGACACTTAGCCAACTGAGCCACCCAGGTGCCCCTTATCTAAAATATTTTGGAAGAACTGATGCACTAGAGTTTGATATCCAGTAGCATGCCTGATTTCCCATTTTGTCATACAAAATCATAAAAAGATATGTACTCAAAGATCAAGGTTTAACAAGTAAATCTTACTGCTTCATCAGGGCATTTGTAAGCGATATTATCGACTCCTGTTTACGTATTTATGTACTTCCTGGCCTGAGTACGTGGTGGTGAAGTATAATACGCCTACCAGATAATTTGATGCCAGATAATTTGATTTGTGTGTGAGCCAGGAGTTATACCCACCATTGCTTTTCTGTATCTAGAGTCAACTACCTGCTCCCCACACTATTTATGGCCTCAGGCTAGTGGGTTTTTCCCAAGTTGTACATCTTCTTGATTTAGAGTTATTCTCCTCTGCATCTTACATTAATTTTTTTTGAGAGAGTTATGTTTTACGTTGCTCTAGCTTACTCAACTTTTTTTGCCTGAACTAATACGATCGTTTCTATCTACCAGGGTCAAATTCCAAAATTCTCTTGGATGTGTACCCAAATTTGATGTATCTGCAAATGTAAGAGTCAGATTCAATCCTTTTCTCTTTCATGTTTTCTAGAAAATTACTGAAAACCTTCCTCACTGGTGTTCTTATTTATTTTTGAGAGAGAGAGGGTGAGTGGGAGAGGGGCAGGGTGGGGGGCACAGAGGATCTGCAGCAGACTGGGCTCTTCCTTGACGGCAGTCCAATGTAGGGCTTGAACTCACAAAGCCCAATTTAGGGCTCGAACTCACGAACTGTGAGATCATGACCTGAGCCGAAGTCGGACACTCAGCTGACTGAGCCACCCAGGCGCCCCTGTTGTTCTTCTTTCTCTGTGTCTTCCCTAGAATCTCATGTTTCCTTATTTGGGGAATAAAGAACTTGACAGGGAGTCACAGACTTTCTGATAACCTGGTCCTGCCATCACTGTGAATTAATGTCACAAACATCTTCTTTCCACATTTGTAAAGCACACAGACAGAGCTAGGTGACGTCTGGAGTCCTTTCTACCTTTGTGATTTCTTGTTTTCTAGGAGCGGATTCTCTGTACTATCTCTCTACTGAACAGAAGCTGAGTCAGGAAGAAGGGTGGTTCAGATGGTTTCCAGTATATTCTTTAGTAACCTCCCCTTACCAGATAGTATGCCCTTCCCTGAAAATGCTAATGGAGGGTTTGCCTTTAATTGGAATGAGTCATTTTCCTTATAATAATGTAATATAATATAATATAATATAATATAATATAATATAATATAAATTACTACAGGACTGGATAAGTTCACCACCCCCATACTCTTGGATAATAACTTAGGTGGAAGATTACCGCTACTTTCTTGCTAAGGCCTTTGCACTAATCTCTTCTGTGCTTGAAAAATAGACATTAAAGTGGGTGTACAGAGGGTTACGACCCTACAAAGTTTCCCATGTATGTGAAGATACGTGTACGGCCCTACCTGCCCTCAGACCACAAGGGTGGTGTCCCTTCTGGGAGAAGCCAACTTATCCGAGTGCCTGAACTCCCTTTGACTCTCACCTGAACTGCTTCCCGCTCTCCTCCCTGATCCCTTTCTTTCACATTCCCGGCCTTGTTCCAGGCCTCCAACCTCGTTTCAGGTGAAAGCTGGGGCTGAGGATCAACCTCCTCCCCCTGGATTCTCTTAGGATTTTCGCCAGCCCAGCGCTTAGAAGCTGCCCCAACTTCGTCATGAATGTGCTGCCTGCATAACAATCCTCTGAACTCTGCTGCCTCCAATTGGCAAAGCTGGTCTTGGCTTTGTCATCCTGGCTCAGAATATCCGTGCTTCCTAGACCCCTGGATGGCTCTTGGATAACCAGTTGGGTTGGTCCTTGCCGCAGAGATACAGAATATTTAACTGCTGTTGCCATGAGTGACAGATTGGGTTTATGGCGGCCATGGCTTAACTCAAGAGAAGTGGAAACCATAGACATGCTATCTTATTAAAAACCTTTATCTACAATCTGGTGTCAAGCAAACAATTTGGAATCAAACTGGCCCGGGCCAGTTATCAGTTTATCACAGACCAGCATGGCGACTTTGAGCCATTGATTTAATCTTACTTTCAATTTCCTTTATCTATAAAACAGATCATAAAAGTGTGCAGTTTTAGAGGATGATAAAGCCCAGACGTAATGTTTTACACGCAGGAAGTTTCAGTTAATGATAATTATTATTACCTTTGCCGTTGATAAGGGTTTTCATTTGCAAAGTTTAGGTAGTTTATACGCACATCAATATGCTCCAAGTGATATAACCTGTACAGCTATATGTTCATCACATGCATACCCTTTATTCTCTGGAAAACTGGAAATACTAAACGTTTTATCAATTTATTTTCAGATGCGCAGAAATGGAAGAGAAATACGACATCGTATCGGAACGTTCTCATTCCTGTGGGCTTCTCCGCTTGCGTGATGAGGGAAGGAGTGACTTTGGGGCTGAGGAGTTGCTCCCAAGCTGTACGTCTTCTCAATTTATATTTATATAGAGAGCACTGGCAAATGCAGAGTGTGATGGCTGCCGCGACACCACCCGCCATCACTAGCAGAAACAAATACTGCTTTTGAGCCGGGTTCTTAGAGCCTGGTCGATAGCTGGAAGGGAATTGATGAGTAGGGCCTCGAGTCAAATACTGTTAGTCTCATTTATTTTGCTGCCACGGAGTCTTCTCTAGAATCACACCAGTTATTGCCAATTAAAGCTGGGCTCTGGGTCCCAGGCAATTGATCTCACCCAGAAAGTGGAGGGTATTATCAGATATTGCGGATAGTACGGAGGATGGGAGGTATCCATTTAATTTCAACTTAACCTCCCTCTTCGCCTGGGACCACGAGAAGGCTTCGAATAAAACGGTCAAATTTGTGATCTCATTTGTTACCACCAGCGCTGTCTTCCCAGATGTGAGGCCTGATTTCCAGCAGCTGAAGGGAAGACTATTGGATTAACTCCCGTCCTGTGATTGATTTGCTCTGGGTTTGGTCGGCCTGCAAGGCAGAAGTAACGGTAGGAAATATAGATGATGTATCTTGGCTGGTGACAAACCCGTTCTCTTCCAGAGAGCATGATACTTTCAAGCCTTGGGGCCACAAACAGCTCATCATTCCAGAAACTTTAAGCTCCTTCCACAATGTGAATGTATGCCTGCTCTCATTTCAATTTTTAAAGAACTCATTATCGGTCCTCTAATCAATTATCCACCTGTACATTTCTCATTTAAGGCTCGTCATCTTCTGGGCTTGAGAGCATAACTTCTGGCTCTCCAGCTCTGTCATCAGTGAGTGCCGACTCAAAAAATGTTAGCTAGTTTTACAAAACCAAATCATAAGAAACCGCAAACAAAAGCAGCCATAATGAGGAAAGTAAGTGAGGTTCCAGGGAAGAAAATAGCAGAGTAATACGTTCCCAAATGAAACAATTGGCTTTTTGATTAGATGTTCGTTTATTTCCTAACATAACGAGCTTTTGAGGCAAGTTGATTGAAGCCAGTTAATTCTAAAGAACTCAGCAAATGTTCAAGGACCCTGTTCTATGTATTACTGTGTAGGTCCACGTAAGCCGTGCTGTCATGGGTTGATGCTTGAGCTGGAGGGACTTACGGAAACACCTCCAGCCAGGGTCAGGGAACAGCCACGACTTTATGAGGCCCTCTGACATCCACCGTTCACAAAGCTGCCTTCCTCATTGTCTTCTGCAATATTCTCTTTAGGAAGCAACAAAGATTCATAATTTGGAGGGATTTATGTATGCAGACTTACTTCAAATCATCAGTTCAGCATTAATCTTATAAACTTGTTTAAATCATTACACAGTTCATTATTAAACTCCTAATTGGAATTGATCCAGGATTACAAATGAGAAAAATACGAACGAAGTGATTTACAAGTAGACAGTTGGCCGGATGTCTGCAGCACGCCAGGGAGCTTGACTGTAACTCATCACTGGGCATCCCCAGCAAGTTTTCAAGTCATGATGAAGACGGTATCCGCTCGAACAAAACCCAGAAAAAACAAAACTACATTCAACTAGAGACTTAAGATGAACATTCACACGGTGGGGCCAGCATGGAACACTTGAGAGGTACTCCCATAGGTCACAGGCAGCCAGGATTTCAGGAAAAGGGTGAGGTGGTGAGATTTGGAAGATTAGAGGGCGCTCTTGAGATGAACAGTGAACACGTAGAAAGTTGTTGAGGAAAGCTGCGTCAGGGACAAGAACTCTTGGTAGAACCAGCGTGGATAAGGAAATGGTACGGATGTGAAAAACCCAGGGAACCAGGGGAGAGGCTGGCAAATGAGAGATGGACAGACGGAGAATGCAGCAGCTTCTGGGCGATTCCCAGTCTCTGACACTGAAGACTGGGACGGGGGAAGTGCTCTCGTGAGGAGAGACACCGATGGGAAGGGGGCGGGGAGCTAATGCAGGACACAGTCTCGGGAGTGGTGTTTAGTCTGACTTGTCCATGCAGGTTATTAAGACTCTTCTCAGATTTCTACGTGCAAATGTCCAGCAAGTTGTCATATCTGTATGTCTGGGAATCAAGAGAGAGATTCAGCCCAATGAGCCAGATTCGGGAGGTGTTGGGGTCTAGGTGGAAATCAAAGTGGTAAGTCTAGATAAAATGATTTGCGGGAGAAACAGAAGAGTCAATGGAATGAACTTTTCTCCAGGAAGCAGCACCTCAGGCCTTGGGCAGAAGAACATTCCCCATGGGCAGAGAAGTTGCTGCAGGAAGGCAGGGGCTAAGACAGCAGGACTGCACTGGGGCAGGCTTGCGGGATGAGCGCTAAGAAAGGCTGGTAGAGAGGCCAAGCGAAACAGGTCCATGGTGCATACTTGCTAACGGGGGCCCTTGGCTTACTGAGGCTAGTGAAGCGATGGCGGGGAGGTCAGTGGGATGAGCACAAAATAACAAATAAAGAAATCAAAGAAGTTGGATTTTCCAAACTGAGAAACTCCAAGCTTTGGCAATCCTAGGTTATTTCATTCAATCATTAAACGAATGCTCTGTTCCAGGCCTAGGAACATCCGCATTTATTCTAGATGCAGACGCAGACAATAAACAAGAAATCAATCAGTGACACAATAATGTAGGGGCGCCTGGGGGGGGCTCGGTCGGTTAAGCGTCTGACTCTTGATTTTAGCTCAGGTCATGACCTCACAGTTTGTGAGATCGAGCCCCGTGTGGCGCTCTATGCTGATAGCATGGAACCTGCTTGAGATTCTCTCTCCCCTGCCCCCCCTTCCCCCCTCTCAAAAATAAATAAATAAAATTTAAAAAAATAACACAATAATGTAAAATAGTAACAAACACTATGAAGGAAATAAGGAGAGTTGTGTGAGTGAAGGTGAGATAGCTGTTTTAAAATATCTGAATCATTCACAGAAGGGAAAACTCAATATTGTGAACGTGTGTCAAACCTGTCCCAAGACAATCTATAAATTCCGTGCAATCCCAATCAACATCCCAACATAATTTGGTGGGCGTAAGGGGGACTCGAGTAACTGAAATAAGCGTGCAACGCAGAGGGGAGAATAGCCTCACCAGATATCAGAACACACGAGAAAGTCTTAAAGCTTTGCTGTAACCACAGAACATTGAATCAGTGGCACAGGATGGAAAGTTCAGAAACAGACTCCTGTGTATACAGGAAGTTAGACAATGAAAATGTGACATTTGTAGAAAGAATGGCTTACTCTATAAATAATTCTGAGATAATTGACCATCTGTTTAAGAAGAACAAAAGTTAAAGGCCAATCTATCATAGTGGCTCCTGTCATTCACGAGAATAAATTCCAGTTGGAATAAAGGCGACGTTGTCAAAGAAATGAAAATAGGAGACTATGTTTGCGACATAGGGTAGAGAAGGAGTTCTTAAACAGGACATACACACAAAGGAAAGGAAAGGAAAGGGAAGGGAAGGGAAGGGAAGGGAAGGAAAGGAAAGGGAAGGGAAGGAAAAGGAAAGGAAAAAACAATAAGCCATTAAAATATACAAAAAGTTAAAAATAGAAAGTACACTATTAATGAATTTGACTCAATGAAAGTTACGGAGGATAAAAGCCAATACAGACAAAGTCCGCGTTGGGAAAATAAAAGCTATCTAAATAGCATGAATACCTATAGGTGTTCATGTTGCTGGTTCCTCAACAAAAGCTGCCCAAAGCAGAAACAGAAAACAGGCAAAGTAGATGGTGAGCTACACTGACGTCCCCAGGGGGCAGCTGTGGCCAGGAGCAGTGGTCCCATGCATGACCACGGGGACACCACGCTCAGCCCAGTCAGATGTGAGCTCAAGTCTGGAAGTCCCAAAGCAAGAGTTTGGAGGGAGGGGAAAGCAGAAAAACAATACATTTCGATCACAAGCACACAAAAGTTCTGAGCAATTACTTCTTCCACAAGCCCGTGAAAAGTCTCTTCTTTCGGGAGGGGCAGGCACGTGATGTGTGGGTGGATGTGGGTGGGGCTTAAGAGGGCGGAGCTGGAACTTTTGTCTGTGAGACATCCTGGGTTCCTCAGGTGACTTCCACAGTATGACCTTCAACACTCCAATGAAGGATGCTCCATGACAAAAAAGCCAGCTGGCCGTGCCAAATTGGGTCTCATGGTTTTAGGTACACGCTGGGGTCCCTTATCTAGACTACAGCAACAGGGGAACCAGGGCAATAGCTCACATGTTCGCTGCCCCAAGTCCTTGGAGAATTTCTGACACATTAAGCACTTAGTAAATATTAGTGGCATAAATGAACAAATGAGCAAGTGAACCCCAGTATGGTCCATTTTCAGTGTAAGCGGGGATCGGATACCTCAGTGAGAACATCAAGTGCAAAGCAGGTGTAGTCAAAATTATCCTTGGAAATTTCCTTAAGATGCTCATAAAGTACAGAATTCATGGCTTTCTGTGTATAACCCATATGCTAATTCTCGTACACGTCAACTCGTGGAGACACCCTGAACTAGATTAAAGGAAGGCACACAAGGAAAATATGTAGATATATGACCACTCACGCATTCCATCTTTAAGATAAATATAAAAGTCCTTGTGTTAAATGGGATATGGGCAGGGAGAGTTACCTCCACTTTGGGTGAGAAGATTGGGTCATAAACTAAATGTGTGTATGACTGATTCCACCGAACATGTATAAATGCTTTTCACCCAAGTGGACAGGTGTAGATGAACTGAGATAAAGTGCATTTAACAAGATCCGGTTAAGCGTTTCAGGTCTAAAGTGACATTTTAAATCATTTTTTCTGGTAGTCATCGGTAATCAGCGGGAGAATTACACACACGGACACTCTGAGCAGCTGAGAATTTGGCATTTCTTTAACCTCATATCCATAAGGTATTTCATCGATATTTTATTTGGGAGCAAGACAGAGCACGCTATGGAGGACGGATGGAGAGGAAGCCCGCTGTGGTCTTAACAGGTTAACAGGCTTCTCCATTGTTGAGACTGGTTGGCTCAGACCCCAAACTCGTATAGCCAATCTCTAGAACGCACAGCCGCGTTGGTAGCTGCGCTGACCCACCTTCGAAAGCTTGCCCCAGGGGGACAGGTTGGCCCCTCCCCACTACCACCCAAAGGATACATGCATTTCACGCAATACACTGGCCTTGTTCTAGTAAAGAAAACTCTTTCCGCTTGTCGTATTTCCAGTGATAGCAGAATCTTGGACAGTTGCTCTAGGACACGCCCCTTGATATCGCACTATCTGAAGGCCAAATCCAAAGTGAACATTTCCCTGGAGTTTACTGCTGCCAGTCACAGCACTGCCCAGGCCGTCGGTCACTTACACAACCTCAACACGGCACGGATTTGGAAAGGCACCGGTGGTGGGACAGCTGTGGCAATGACACAGCTGAGCACAGAGAAAACCCACAGCGCCGCACTGGTGACAACTGAAGAAGCTATTGTTATCTTTTTTTTTTTTCTTTAGTGAAATGGAATGGGATGGGGCGCCTGGGTGGCTCAGTTAGTTAAGCGTCTGACTTCGGCTCCAGTCATGATCTCGTGGTTCGTGGGTTCGAGCCTCACGTCGGGCTCTGTGCTGAGAGCTCGGAGCCCGGAGCCTGCTTTGGATTCTGTGTCTCCCTCTCTCTCTGCCCCTCCCCTGCTCACACTCTGTCTCTCTGTCCTTGAAAAATAAATAAACATTAAAAAAAAAGAAAAGAAATAGAACAGGCTATCTTCTTTGGCAGGCTGGACTTGAGTGGCCAACACAGCATCTGGTGGTTGGCATCTTGCAGGAGGCCAGATGAGCGACACGAGGCTGACCTGAAGGCATTAGTCCAGACCGATCCCCTAGGGATCTGAGGAAGCTACCAGAAACTAGGAAAGAAGGTGCCTGACCAAAAGCACAGGAGCCGACTGAGGAAATCACTGGTTTTAGTGTGGATGCCATCAGTATGTGAGAATTCAATTAGAATTATCAATCGGATTGGAAATAGGTCGAAAGCAATTTGGTCAAAAGTAATTACTCCGAAAACAAATTGGGTAGGATAAGAGATTGTCAAAACAATAGATTGACCAAAAATACACCATGCGTTTTTAAGCATTTTCAAGGGAGGTAATCTGTCAGGAGAAATCCTTTTAAAATTATGACCTGTTAGCACATGCAAAACAAAGCTGTTTACAGCTGGGTGAAGTTCAAAGATAGAGGATGATGAGAGAGCTAAAGACTTAGTCAAGAAATAAATTAAGAAGTAGAACAAAAGAAGCTTGGGATGAAAACACTCTGTCCAGGGGAAAGAACAGAAGAAAACAATGATCTGTACTATATATTATATATGTTATATATTATATATTATATATATGTATATATATCTGATTTGTAGATTTTTTATTTTACAAATTCATTAATAATATGTTTGTAAGATATAATTTATTAATATAATATATTTAATATATTTGTAATACTATATTAACATTATATATTATATGTTATATGTTATATATGATACATATCTGACTAGTAGATTTTTTATTTTACGAATATTTTTGCAGTGGTTTTCATCCATATTATATAATTCTCCCAATCATCCAATAAGGAAAGGAACACATGTTACTAACCCTATTTCAGAGATGAGAAAGAAGAAGCCTCCAGAGTAAGAAATTTGAGTAAAGTTGCACATTTTTTTTTTTATGTGCCAGATTTGAGTCTGTGTGTTTCATTATTCTTCCTGCTGGATCACGCCAGGCCTTCGGAATGGAAAAAGACCTAAACCAGAAGTTTGGGCCCTGGAATAAATTTTTATTCTGGATGTCTCTAAATAGGTGACTGAACGCTTTATTTTTCAGGGCTTCACGGTTTTCCTTTGTCCGACAGAGAAATGGAGCTGTCAGTGTTTTTTGAAAACGTTTGATAGAAACGTAGTTCCCTCTGCGACAAGGACACATATCCAAAACGAAACAACTCTTAGCCCTACTGTGTGGAAAAGCTCTGATATCTTCCAAGCCAGTCTGTGGTTTCTAAATGTTGGCCACAATCTATTAAATCGATTTCACGATCAACTAATTCACTGCAATTTTGGACTGGATAGACGAGATCTTTTCCGATTCTCTGCTCAGGCGGTGCTACGAATCTGGAGTGAATTCATCCAACCAGAATAACCTAGGAGGTAGGAAAAATGAACTTTCTAATCGGAGAATTGTCAACCCACCTGAGTCACTGTCCTGACGGCGAAAAATCAGAAGCACTCCCGAGAGGAAACCAGATCACGGTAGGAGCAAAGGAGCTGTGCTGACACCAGAAAGTTCCACCCAACTCCCACCCAAGCAATCGGTTTATTCAGCTGGGTTCAGACCCGTCATTCTGCAATAAGCTAATTTAACATCGATGCTGGTGCTCTACATCGAGATATTAGCGATTTCATTTTCGAGATGTTTCAGTATCATTTCCGGACGTTCTCGTGGGCTGAGCTGGACAGGGGCTGTGGTGCCCTGTGCACAGTGTGAAAGCTATGACGCTGAAAGGCTGAATGGCCCACTGAGCTCAGTGCTTTGTGCAGTATTTGCATCATTTGCTTTTCATAAATGTCTACAAGGTGTGATTGAATTATGCTGTAGCGATAGAAGGTCACAGAACAAGTTAATAATAGGGAGAATTGACTTCCTGGCTCCGGATCTAATTCAGGCTTTTAAAATCTGCACTATGCTTACCTGAGTGACACTAACAAGTACGTTGTCCTAAATCCCTGCAAGTGCGCCCTCTTTCTAGATCTGGTTAAAAACAACCTTCAAGATGGAAACCATGGGACTTTAAGTTTTGACGGATACAAAACTGACTTGCTTGTGTATATGTATGCCCTCACATATATGCTTCAGCTTTTACAAATTTAATTTATTTTATGCTTATGTTTGACAGTGTTTTTTTTTTAAGTTTATTTATTTATTGCTGGGGGGCAGAGAGAGGAAGAGATAGAATCCCAAGCAGGCTCCGTGCAGTCAGTGCAGAGCCCAATGCAGGGCTCGAACTCATAAACTGTGAGATCATGACCTGAGCCGACCGAGATCGAAAGTTGGAGGCTTAACCGACTGAGCGCCCCCGCCAGGCACCCCTATGTTGGACGGCTTTTAACTATGGAAAATGAGAGAGCCAAACATTACTTCCATTTCTTGCAAATGTGATTTCGCTCAAGGAAGGGGATTTGACACGATCCTGTCGGCTCCAAAGGTTCCATGATTTAAATAAAGCATGTAAAGTCTTTCTCTAACAATTATTTTGCAGTCACCAAAAGGTGGTGTGGTTTTAAAGATAGTTGTTTGGAGTGCTTATTCTTTCATGAATTCGTTCAACCGATATTTGAGTGTATGCACAGGTACTGTGAAGGTTTCTGAGGACACAGGGATGAATAAAACATCGTCCTCACTGCCCACAAGGAGTCCGTCGTCTAGCACTACAGAGACACGTATGAACAATTCAGTGAGCTAACAGCAGGAGAAGGGAACAGTGCTTAGGACACAGGGATAGGACTGCCCCTTGGCTATTTTTCGCTGGGAAAAAAAAAAAATCGACATCCTGTGCCTCGAAAGACTTTGGGTAGAATGAATACCAGGGCTATATAAAGACACAGGAGTTTCACCCAGGAACCTAGTCTGTCCTGGAAAACTCTTAATACACTACTAAAATAAAAATGCGTCAGTGAAAGAAAACATAAATACCGTACATACTTACCGATGGAGTCTCTGGGGTTTTCCATTCCTTCCCAGTGAATGTTGACTCCCAAGCTAAATTAATGACCGCCATTCTCTTTATCTGCAACCCAGTTCTGTCTCCTTATTTCTCCGTACCACGTGAGCACTCACTGTCATTTTTCCAAACGTCTGTTCCGTGTGCATTTACTTCTTCGTCTGTTGTCCATTTGCTTTCCAGGGAGGCGGGTCAAACTGCCCCTGCTGTGTGGTCACGTGGGTGAGTAGGCAGCTCGGTGGTGACGAATTCCCTTTGCTGTCTCTTGAGTAATTTAAAATTGAAGTAGGTATAAGGCTGGGAGAAATGTGGTGGCACATAATTCTGCTATCCGCCAGGAGCTGACCTAGTTAGCTTGGAATTTCTATGCTTCATAAATCTTGTTTCAAATAATCATACGTTCCTCGGAAGAGAGTCAACCCCGAGATGAACACCCCTGAGCTCTGCAAACAGTCCTGGAGGGAGGTCCAGTAGGCAGGTTATGGCTTTGGTTGGGTGATTTTTCAACTTCAACTCACTCGGTATTTAGTTCCAGATAAACAGCAAAAGATCACACGCCTCCAGGAAGCGGGCGGGGCTTCCTTAGCCCATCTCGGTGGACTGAGCAAACAGCCGGCCTGATGGGCAGGTAAACTGGGTGGTGGTCTGCCTTGGAGCTTTTCGACTGGTCGGACGGGTGGAGGGGGGTGTCTGAAGGGAGGAGCCGGGTGGCACTGCAGCAATGTGAGCCCGACAGGCATCTCCACGATGACAAGTCTCTTTTGTTTACACCATTATGCTCGACAAATCTTCTCGTTTTTAATGGGCACCGTAACCAGATAAAGACTGGAAAGCAATGGCTTCATGTGAGTTTGAGGAACTGGTGAAGTCTTTCCGAACCCTCCACCATTTCCCATCGAACACCTCCCCTCCTGGCCTGTCAGCGACGTCTGAAACAGTGCCCTTAGAGCTTCATTTTGAAAGAGGAAAAATATTCCTGTTTTAAATTATGAATATGCTATTGTGATTTAGTAGTTCAGATTGTTTTCAACATCACATATTACCAAGTGCATGTTTTACAAAGCAGGACAAATGCATTGGAAGGCACTGGGCTCCGGGAATGACTATGGACAAGGTTTTAATTTCTCTGGCCGTCCATTTTCTCACCCATTAAATGGAGGTGTTGACCAGACACCTTACAAAGCCCCTTTCAGGGTTTTTTTTCAGGCCTATTACACCCAAATTAAATTTTGTCTATAACCTAAGTTGACCGGTTTTCTCGTGGCCTTGACCTAAGAGCAAAATTAGTCAACGAAAGCTTTAGACAGGCTTGGGAAGGGATTTGGTCCTACAGGTCACCGAGCTTGATTTGAGCTGAGCGTTCAAGGGTCACCTCTCAAAATACTACTTCTGCTGGCATTCTTGACGGCCTCAGATTGGAAAACTATTCAGTTGCCGTTAGCCTGGGTTCTTGCGTATGTGACAGAGCTCGTACCCTCCCTCTAGTCCTGAATGGCCTGGGTCTGCCCTAGGCAGTTGAAAGAGAAAGAGAGATAAATCCCACTGTTCAGCTATCACACATTTGGATCTACTTGTTAACTTAGCATAACCCGCCTTGACACCGTGCTCCTGGGTCACCTGCAAGGTCATTTTATTGGCTTCTTTGATTCAGGTTTCTCCTTCCTCCAAACCATTACCCTCTTACCCCCACATCACCGTTACCACCTTCCTCAATAACTTGTAAGTGTTCCCTGCAAAATATGGCATTGAGTGTCTAGTCCTTCATTCTAGAATACAAGACCCTCTTCTAAGGGGCTTACAGTCCATCTTTACTTCTTTGGCACTGGTCTCCCAAAGCACGTGGTTGACTGCTCTGTGGTCACCATCTTGAAATTCTTTTTGTTTTGTTTTGGGTATGGTTGACACCTGGCGTTACATTAGTTTCAGGTGTGCAACTTAGTGATTTGACAAGGTTATACGTTTTGCCGTGTTCATCACAAATACGGCGACCAGCTGTCCCATCCCATTGTTATTACAATATCATTGACTGCATTCCTTATACTCTGCTTTTTGTTCCTGTGACTTACTCCTTTCATAACTGGAGGCCTATATCTCTCTCTTTCCTTTGTTCCTTTTGCCCAATCCCCCGCCCCCCTCCAGCAGCCATCAGTTTGTTCTCTGTGTTTATCGTTCTGAGTCTGCTTTTTTGTTTGCTTATTCATACTTTAAGATTCCACGTATGAGTAGAATCCCTGGTGTTTATTTTCTGACTCTGACTTATTTCACTTAGCATAAAACCCTCTAGGTCCATCTGTGTTGTCGCACATGGCAAGATCTCAACCTTTTGTATGGCCGTGTAATATTCCTGTGTGTGTGTGTGTGTGTGTGTGTGTGTGTGTGTGTGTCACATTTTCCTTAGCCACTCATCTATGGATAGACACACTTAGGCTGCTTTCATGTATTGCCTATTGAAAATAATGCTTCAATCAACTTGGGGGTTCATGTATCTTTTATAGATAGTCTTTAAATTTCCCTTGGATAAACTCCCAATAGTGGAATTAGTGGATCATAGGGTAGTTCTATTTTTACTTTTTGAGGAACCTCCACACTATTTCCACAGTGGCCACACTAGTTTGCATTCCTACCAACAGTGCAAGAGGGTTCCTTTTCCTCCACATCCTCACCAATGCTTGTTGTTTCTTATCTTCTTGATTTTAGCCATTCTGACAGGTGTGAGATGATATCTCATTGTGGTTTTGATTTGCACTTTCCTGGTGATGAGTGACGTTGAACATCTTTTTATGTACCTGTTAACCATCTGTGTGTCTTCTTTGGGGAAATGTCCACTCAGGTCCTCTGCCAATGTTTTAATCTGATTTTCTTTTTCTTTTTTTTTTTTCTTTTTTTTAGTGTTGAGTTGTATAAGCTCTTTATATATTTTGGATATTAACCCCTTATTGGATATATCATCTGCAAATATCTTCTCCCATTCAGTAGATGGTCTTTTTATTTTGTGAATGGTTTCCTTTGCTGTGCAAAAGCTTTTGATTTTGACATAATCCCAACAGGTTTTTTTTTGGTTTTGTGTCCCTTGCCTCAGGAGATGTAGCTAGAAAAATGTTGCAATGACTGATGTCAGAGAAATCACTGCCTGTGTTCTCTCTCATCTAGGATTTTTATGGTTCAGTATCATGTTTGTCTTTAATCCATCGTGAGTTTATTTTTGTGTTTGGTGTAAGAAAATGGTCGAGTTTCATTGTCCTACATGTAGCTGTCCAATTTCCCCAGCACCACTTATTGAAAAGACTGTATTTTCTACACTGTGTATTCTTGGTTCATTTGGTATAGATTAATTGACCATATAAATATGGATTTATTTCTGGGGCCTCTATTCTGTTCTACCGATCTGTGTTTCTATTTCTGTGCCAGTATCTTGCTGTTTGGATTGCTACAGCTTTGTAGTACAACTTGAAATGTGGGATCGCTGAACCTCCAGCTCTGTGCTTCCTTTTTTAGGATTGCTTTGGCTCTTTGGGGTCTTCTGTGGTTCCATACAGATTTGAGTATTATTTGTTCTAGTTTTGTAAAAAAAAATGCTGATGGTATTTTGGTAGGGATTGTATTGAATCTATAGGTTGCTTTGGGTAATACGGACATTTGGACAATCCATGAGCATGGGATATCTTTCCATTTGTTGGTGTCATCTTCAGTATATTTCCTCAGTATTTTATAGTTTTCAGAGTACAGGTCTTTCACTTCTTTGGTTTAGTTTATTCCTAGGTATTTTGTTCTTTTTGATGCGATTGTAAATGATGTTGTTGTTGTTTTCTCTTTCTTCATTGTTAGTGCATAGAAATGCCACCAACTTCTGGGTATTAATTTTGTATCCTGCCACTGTACTGAATTTGTTTATTACTTCTAGTAGGTTGTTTGGTTTGTTTTTTTTTTTTTTTGGGAATCTTAAGGATTTTCTATTGATAGTACCATGCAGTCTGCAAATTGTGACAGTTTAACTCCTTCTTTACCAACACGGATGCCTCTTCTCTCTTTTTGTTTTTGTTGTCAGATGGCTGTGGCTAGGACTTCCAGTACTATGTTGAATGAAGAAGGGCGAGAATGGACATCCTTGTCTTGTTCATGACCTTATGTGGAAAGCTCTCAGTTTTTCATCATTGAAGATGAGGTTAGCTGTGGGTTTTTCATATATGGCTTTTTTTATGTTGAGATATGTTCCCTCTAAACCTACTTTGTTAAGAGTTTTTATCATGAGTGGATACTGAATCTTGTCAAATGATCTTTCTGCATCTATGGAGATGATAATATGATTTTCATCCTTCATCTTGTTTATGGGATGGACCATGTGGATCGATTTGTGAATATTGAACCATCCTTGCATCCCAGGAATAAATCCCACCTGATCATGGTGAATGATCTTCTTACTGTATTGTTGTATGTGGTTTGCTAATATTTCGTTAAGGAATTTTGCATCTATGTTTAGCAAGGATATTGACCTACAATTTTCCCTTTTTATGGCATCTTTGTCTGGTTTTGGTGTCATGGTAATGCTGGCCTCATAGGATGTATTTGGAAGGTTTTCTTCCTCTACCATTTTTTTTGAATGGTTTGAGGAGAATAGGTATGAACTCTTCTCTAAATGTCTGGTAGAATTCACTTCTGAATCCATCTGGTCATGGAATTTTGTTTTTGGTAATTTTTTTGAGGACTGGTTCAATTTAGTTACTTATAATTGCTCTATTCAGATTTTCTATTTCTCCTTGGTTCAGTTTTGCAAGATTGCACATTTCTAGGAATTTAATCATTTCTGCTAGGTTGTCCAGTTTGATTTTTCATAGTATTCTTTTATAATTCTTTGTATTTCAGTGGTATCAGTTGTTACTTCTCCTCTCTCATTTCTGATTTTATTTATTTGTGTGTTTTCTCTTTTTTCTTGATGAGTTTGGCTAAGAGTTGTCAATTTTTTTTTTCTTTTCAAAGAATCCTCTTGTCTTCATTGATTCTTTCTATTGTGTTTCTTAGTCTCTAATGTCATTTATTTCTTCTTTGATCTTTATTGTTTCCTTTCTTCTACTCATCTTGGGTTTTGTTTGTTCTTTTTCTAGTTCCTTTGGCATAAGGTTAGATTGTTTATTCTAGTTCTTTCTTTCTTCTTTCTTTCTTTCTTTCTTTCTTCCTTTCAGATAGGCCTGTGTTGCTGTATCCTTCTTCTTAGAACTGCTCTTGCTGTCTCCCAGAGTTTTTGTATTGTATATTTTCATTTTCATTTGTCTTAATGTTTTTTTATGTTTATTTATTTTGAGAGAGAGAGAGTTGGAAAGACAGAGCACGAGTAGGGGAAGGGCAGAGAGAGAGGGAGACACAGAATCCAAAACAGGCTCCAGGCTCTGAACTGTCAGCACAGAGCCCGCTGCAGGGCTCAAACCCACCACCCACAACGTCATGACCTGGGCCAAAGTCCGACACTTAACGCACTGAGCCACCCAGGTGCCCCATCTTCATATATTTTTTTATTTCTTCTCTGATTTATCATTGACCAATTGGTTGTTTAGTATCATGTTATTTAGTCTCCCTGTGTTTGTGGGGTTTTTTTCCAGTTTTTTTTCTTGTGATTTATCTGTATTTTCATACTGTTATTGTTGGAAAAGATGCATGATATTATTTTAATCTTCTTAAATTTATCGAGACTTGTTTTATGGCCTAATATATGGTTTATTCTAGAGAATGTTCCACATGCACTTGAAAAGAATGTGTATTCTATTGGTTTTGGATGGAAAGTTCTGTATATATCTGTTATGTCCACCTGGTACAATATATCATTCAAAGATATTGTTTCCTTATTGATTTTCTGTCTGAGTGATCTATTCATTGACATAAGTGGAATGTTAGTAAAGTCCCTTACTATTATTGTATTACCATCAATTTCTTCCTTTATGTCCATTAATGTCCTTTATGTCCATTAATGTCCATTAATATTTGCTTTATGTCCATTAATATTTGCTTTACATATTTAGGTGTGCCAGCTTGATTTTTGCAACCCAGCACCATGGGGCAGCTGGTGTGGGTTGTGGACGCCGAGCTCGCTGGAGATGACAGGCCCCACTCATGATGGTGTCCAGACCCTGCTCTGGTCCAGGTCTCTAAGGTGAAGTGGGAACGTGAACTGTGCCGTTCTCCAGTCCCTCTGACCTACAGAACTTTCCTACCTGTCCTCCACCGCTTTGCAGAGTTCTTGTGTTATCTCTTTTATGTGCTAGTTTCCCTTTTAAACCTCAGCTTTTTTTCTGTGCCCAAGGACGGAGGGATCTGTTTCCCATCCCCTCAGGTCTCTCCCTCCCTGCTGCTTTTGGCAGCATTGGGGATAAGGGTTCCCGTTGTTACCAAGTCCCTTGCTGTGTACTCTCTGTCTCTGTCTCTGTCTTCCATTGTTCAGTAGCTGTTCAGTCAGCCTCCCGCTTTTCTTCACGAGGAATTGTTCTATTAATAGCTGTAATTTGGTGTGTTCTGTGGCAGAGGTAAGTTCAGAGTCTCCCGATGTCGCCATCTTGAACCAGGACCTCATGCACCATCTTGAGATTCTTAATAGTTTGGGTTTCTGTGTTTGTTTTTGATTTTCAGCAAGAGGCCCACGTCTTCATTTTGCACGGAACCCTGCACGTTACGAAGCTTATCCTGACTCGACGCACGTGCAGAACCCAATGGTCCACATGAAAGCTCTAGGCCATGTTGGCAGCAAGATGACGGCTTAAAGGACCCCCTCCGGGAGTGGCGGAGCAGGCCGAGGAATCCATGTTCATGACCACACAGAAGACATGCACTAAACCCTGAGGGGTCAAGGGACAGAATGGAGACTACGCTGCCTGAGCTTCTGCAGGTGGGTGGTGAACAAACGAAAAATCCTTTCTGTTACTGTTACGGTGAGCTCCCTGTAATACATTGGCAGTGGTCACCTGAGGGAAAAAGAGGCCTCGGCTAAAAAGAAAAAAAAGAAGCCGGAAAAACCGTAACATTCGAAAACAAGTAAGTTGAAAGCATTTACTTTCTCTGCTATCCAGGGAGGCGGTTTGAGAGAGGGCTAATGCTAGACTTCGACTCTCCCATATATATTTTAAAAAGGTATTTGTATTTCAGAAGCAAAGGGAAAAGAAAAGAAAGTCAGGTGTTCACGCACTTGGCTCTTGTGTTTTGTCTCCGATAAACACACAGGAACACGGAGGCATCATTACACAGTCCTTCAGCAAATCAATAAGTGTTTGTGTCTACTCAACAGGATCAGCATATTTGGGATCACAGCACATAATAGACTCTCGGTGAATATTTGCTATTCTGACGGTGGGTGAACTCTGGTAAACAGATTAGCGGGGTTCCAGAACCTAGGAGGTGGTCAGAAGTGAGAAGGGACACCGCAGAGGGAGAAGCAAAACAAACAAAAAGAAGCAAGCAGGCCCCGAGCCTCTACTCATGCATCAAAACAAGAAAGAGAATGGCGACACAGAGAGAAAAGAAAGAAAGTGCGCAAGTTGGCGTTAGTACACCACTGAGACGGCCACCGCCGAAGGTCAGAGTTTGTCGTGTGCTCGCCAGGAACATCCGTGAAAGAACTTTCCATGTATTAACTTCTTTACTGTTTGTGATGACCTGTGACGTAACGGAGGTTATTCACAATTGGCAAAACGGGGAAACTGAGGTACGCTGGAATCGCCTGACTTGCCCCAAATCGCGCAGCTAGTAGATGAGGTTGAGGGGTCCAGTGCTTGGCCAGATTTTATGTGATTTTTCAAGCCCGGCCATAGACAAAGTCTTCCCCCCCGCCCACCCCCACTCCCCAGGCATCCCTCTGGAAAGCCGCCTTCTCTCCCCCCACCAACGGGTGCACAGCCAGAGCAGTCTAATCTCCAGGGGACCAGCGGGGACCCAGACGCCTCCGCAGGCCATGCTCTCATGTATTCCTAGACCTGCTGTCCCCGTTTCTATGTCTCTCTCTGGGGGACCTTTGATCAAGGTCTTCCTTGGGATCCTCAGTGACACTCCAGCTCTCCCTTTTCCCCTCCCCCAGCCTCAGGGGCCATAAAGCCCCCAGAGCCTTCTGCTTGGTAGTTCTCTGCAGTGAGATGACCCCCATGTCCGCATTTGACACCTCGCTGGCGGCCATTCGGTGGGGAGGGAGGGAGGGGGCGGTGGAAAAAGGGGGAGCCGCCGCCCCTTCCTGGTTTGGCCTCTCGGCTTGTAATCACAGTGAGTGGTTTCAAGGCTCAACCCTTTCGTTTTGGCCTGTTTTTAATGGACTCTCCAATGCCTGGCAGCTCAGATCCCCCTCCCGACAGAGGTCTGTTTCCTTTTGGTTTCATTCTGCCCACCTGCAGTGTGTGTCACACTAAATGAAAAATAAATGTGGTTTCAACGCCAGAAGGTGGATTTTGGAGAGCTGGCTCAGCCTTTCCTAAAGAAGCCTCACGCCTGGGCGAGGACGCTGGGGTTCGTCTTCTTTTTTTCTTTTCAGTTTTTTAATGTTTTATTTATTTTGAGAGAGAGAGAGAGAGACAGAGCGTGAGCGGGGGAGGAGCAGAGAGAGAGAGGGAGACACAGAACGGAAGCAGGCTCCGAGCTGTCGGCACAGAGCCCGACGCGGGGCCCGAACCCACGAACCGCGAGATCACGACCTGAGCCGAAGTCAGACGCCCAACTGACTGGGCCACCCAGGCGCCCCTGGGGTTTGTCTTAAGGTGTCAGGGAACGCATGAAGACATTACACGCAGGAATTCTCAGAGTAAAAGTGCCGTCAGTGCACACGTGCTGTGTCCCTCCAAACTGATTTGTTAGAGAAAACCCTTGCCGGCTGATGCTGGTTTCTTTCGGCCTCTGTGCCTGTGTGGGATGTAATTTAGTAAGAACGTCAGCTTTGTGACTTAGGTGCTTTTCACGTGACTCTCAGAGTCCCCGGGAGAGCCGACTGCTGCCCCAACTTTGACCTGGGGGCTCGGCGTAGGGGAACAGGACGAAAAGATTTCGGTGGAGCCAGGATGTCTTTTCTGCTGATTCAGCAGTTGTTGGCCCCTTAGCTAGAGATCAAAAATGAGTGGAAAGACTCATTAATGAATTAATAGAGCTTCTCTTTACAATTCTATTATAAAGGGTTTTTTTTTTTTTTTAAGTTAAATCCTTTGCTTTGTGTATTAGTCAGAGATCTCCCACAGGATACGCAGAGAGATCAGAGTGGAGATTGGGTTCAGGAAGTGGCTCACATGGTCATGGAGGCCAGTCTGCAAGCTGGAGAGCCAGGAGCCCTGAGGTTCAAGGGTAGAAGATGGATGTCTCTGCTCCAGCAGAGAGAGAGAGAGAGAGAGAGAGAGAATTTGCCCTTCCTCTGACTTTTGTTTTTCATGGGCTCTCAGTGGATGGGATAATATCCACCCACACTGGGGAGGGCCACCTACTTTCCTCAGTTCACCAGTTCCAGTGCTAACCTGTTCTGGAAACTCCCTCATGGATACCCTCAAAAATAATGTCTTGCCACTTATCTGGACATCCCTTAGCCCGGGCCAGTCGACCCATAAAATTAACCATCACACCGTCTTTACAACATATTAATTACACAAGTAACGCATATTCATCTTAGAAAAATGGAAAATACGGGTTTTATAATAATTATAAATTACAGACCCTCCCTCTACCGGATACATTTACTATTGACATTTACATGGATATATATATCCATAATCCATATCCATAATCCATATATATAATCAATATATCCATAATGTTCTGTTTAATTTAATGTCATAAATTTCTCCTATTATTTGCAAGTATTTGTATATGAAAATCACCTGGACTTCGATTCTTGGTTAATTCTACATTTTTTTCAATGTTTACTTATTTTTGAGATAGAGGGAGACAGGGGAGGGGCAGAGAGAGAGGGAGACACAAAATCCCAAGCAGGCTCCAGGCTCCGAGCTGCCAGCACAGAGCCCGGACACAGGGCTCGAACTCACGAGCCGTGAGACCGTGACCCGAGCCGAAGTTGGACACTCAACCGACTGAGCCACCCAGGCGCCCCATTCTTGGTTAATTCTAAATAAGAGATATAAACTTTTGAAAATTTAAGCATGCCAGTAAGTCAGGAATGCACAGCTCTGAGAAGTTAGAGAAAAACTTAATTCCACAAGAGGTGAACAAGAACCCCGTGCCTGAGAATGTCAGTTGCTCCCACTTGTTGAGGCCACCAGTCCATGTAAGATGGTGTCTGTTCCTTCTGCCTGTGCCGAGTTGACCTCTCCAGTCTGGCTGACTGAGGCTCATCCCATCAACTGAAGGACAGCATTCAAGACTGAGTTAACCATATTCTTGCTGATGGAAGTGTGTTTTTGTATTGATTGAACTAAATGAAACCAAGCTGAATTTCTCAGAGTGAAGTTCAACACTTTGTAAAAATTAATTGATGAATTAATTTTTAAATGTAATGTGTATTTATTTTTTGGGGGGGAGGGGCAGAGAGAGAGGAGGACACAGGATCTGAAGCAGGCTCCGGGCTCTGAGCCGTCAGCACAGAGTCTGACACGGGGCTCAAACTCACGAACCGTGAGATCATGACCTGAGACGAAGTCGGACGCTCAGCTAAGCCACCCAGGCGCCCAACTTCAACACCTGTTTAAAGACATGGTTTTCACAGATGATTCTGGTTCCTGAAAAAATTGATCTGCTGCTTCTTTTAGCATACAAATGTTTGATATGAGCTCCAGTCACCAGTAAGTAAAAGAGAAAAGAAACAACATCTACCATTTATTGAACTGATTTCTAGGAAAGACCCTAGGCTCTGTGCTAGGGGCTTTAATATCTCTTTTATGGTGTAGTCATTAACTCCGTGAAGGAGGCATTATTAACACGATTTTATAAATGAAGTGATTATTACCCAAACGGTAAGTAATAACTTACGCGATGTCATGCAGTGTTAAACTAGAAGCAGAACTTAAGCCCCCACAGGGCTGATTGTCCTTCCCTACACCTAACCTGAGACTCACCCTGTACGGAATGGAGTGGGTCCTTACAAAGCGAAGTCGATAGCCACCCTTAACGGTGGTAATTTAGCACACAGGTATCCACAGTTCTGTGAGCCTGAGAGTTTTAGAAAACAGAATGACCTGTTGTTCAAACCACCAATCATCTTTGGTGAAAAAGACTTTGTCAGGCACCCCAGTAATTAAACAATTAGCACCCTCTTCCCCCCCCCCCCCAAAAAAAAACCCAGGAAATTAAGTTTTTAAATGCTTCTTTTAAAATTTACCTTTTGTAAAAAATTGAAATTCAAGTTATTTAACGTACAGTGTAGTCTTGGCTTCAGGAGTAGAACCCAGTGATGTATCTCTTACCTATGACACCCAGTGTTCATCCCCAAAAGTGCCCTTATCATTTTTTTGTATAATATTTTATGTTTATTTTTGAGAGACAGAGAACGAGTATGCGAGTAGGGAGGGGCAGAGAGAGGGAGACAGAAGATTCAAAGCGGGCTCTGCGCTGACCGCAGAGAGCCTGAGGCGGGACTCGAACTCACAAACTGTGAGATCATGACCTGAGCCAAAGTCAGACCCTCAACCGACTAAGCCACCCAGGCGTCCCAAAAAGTGCCCTTATTTTAAAGAATATCATGATTAGGAGAGACAATTACCAAGAAGAGGCTTAAGTATATTCATATCCTAGGGTTTCTCGCTCATGACTTATGGAATAATAAACAAGCTTAGATACAAACGCTCTCATCAAAGAATTATTTATAATTGGAATAATGAAAGGGACTACAAATTTTTAACAGTGAATTAGGACCCTCATATGGTAGAATGCAGACAAATGTCAACAAGACTTAGAATATAGAAAATATTTATAACGTTAAATAAAAAAATATAAAACCGTATTTATAGGCTGAGCCTAAAATATTAAAAAAAAAAAATATGCGTAACAACAGCCTGGAAGAGAAACCACCAAAATTTTTAACAGGTGTCCTTTCAGAGTGGGGAGGTTTCGGGTACCTTTTTCTTCCTTATGTTATTATGCACATGTTCTCTTTTTTCTTTACCGAGCATATGTTGCATTTAAAAACAGAAGAAAATTAAAATTTCAATTTGCAGCCCCAAGCTGGTCATTGATACAGGTCCTTCTCCATTTTAATGTGCATATGTTCACCTGGAGAAGTGCTTTCAAAAGTAGATTCCGAGTTGGTGTGAGATTGTGAATGTCTAAGAAGCTCCCGCCGTGGTGCCAGTGCCACCGGTCTGGAGACCACCCTTTGAGTTGGGTTTTATGTAGAATAAGCAAGAAAGAATCGTTGTGGAGCCACTTAAGTCTGAGAGAGTTAGAGCCTAAGAAGCTTCCCTTGCAAATTCTTTTCTTGAAAACCTGAGTCAGTACGTTTTGCTTCATGGCTACCTAAATCTTTCCTGTTACCACATGAACCTGCCTCTGTCCGGTTGTACTGCTCCCTGCACAACAGCTCAACGCACAGTGCCGCTTGCGGGCTCTCTTCTCCGGGGTAACCTTCCTCTGCCCCTGTTTTGAAATTAAATTTCATTTGTTCTGCTCATGTTGGCACAAAAATTGTCTCAAGTTAGTTTAATAAAACCATCACTAAAACAATTTTCTTGAGTAGTGTAATTATGGAGCTCGTAATTAGATCCTCACTAAATGAATAGCGCGGTTAGATTACATTTAGGCAAGTACCACACACCCCATTCTGTTTTAATCACCCCTTAAATGCAATCCTGTTTGTTTGCATGAAAGGGATTTTTAAATGGTAATAGCAAGACCATCATAGACGCTCCTGTAGGATAATGCTACCTATAAAATTAGGGAAATTTGGCCTCAACCGTATTACCTATTATGTCTTCCCGTGGTGGCCGGGGTGGGAGAGGTGGGAGGAGCCTTCCCAGCATTCCGTCACTATGGTGGGGGCATCCTCTACATGGGGTAAGAGAATTTGCTGAAATCTGAGTTGGAAACCGATGGCATCTTCTGGAAACACGGTCAGTCCAGAGAGGCGTGCGTGTGAAACTCAGACTTGGCTTTTGGTGTCGCTGCCTTTGCGGGGTCTTCTTTAATTTGGCAGCTTCTGCAGGGGCCCGTGACTCTCTGTTGCTTCTTTCAGTGCTTTGTTTTGTACTTCATTCTGCAGCCTCTTTATCTCCTCGATTTCGTCCACGGCACCTGTGGTTTCCTCAAAGCACGAGTGAAGTTGACCGAAGGCACACAGCTGCCCTTGGAGCCTCCGATGTTATGCAGCGCTTCTGGGAATCGACACGTGCCTTCAGCCCACAGTGCTCTGTACCTCGACCGATTCACGTTATGGGAGGTTCCACTTTATATGCAAGAGCCACCTAGTTTCCCACTGCAGATAATCTGACTTTGACTTGTCTCATAATTTCAAAAGGTTGGAGCACTGTTAGTGGTTTTCAGTTGTTGGGTGTCGGTCTAACACTTTGCTCCATGCTTTAGGGGCACCGTCCGCTTGATTTGTCTGGTAATCTGTTTCCCAGATGGAAACGTGAGGCTCGGGGAGAGGTTGTATCACTTGCCCAAGTTCAACCAGCTAAGAAATGGCAGCCGAGAGTGGAAACCATGCTTTCCTAACACCAGGGCCCAAATTCTTTTTTTTTTTAATTTGTTAACGTTTGTATTCATTTTTTTTTTTGAGAGACAGAGACAGACTCTGAGTGGGAGAGGGACAGAGAGAGAGGGAGACACAGAATCCGGGAGCAGGCTCCAGGCTCTGAGCTGTCAGCAGAGAGCCCGACACAGGGCTTGAACTCACGAACCGTGAAATCATGACCTGAGCCAAAGTTGAACGCTTAATCGACTGAGCCTCCCAGGCGCCCCATCCAGGGCCCAAATTCCTAACCACTCTACTCAATTGATACCAAGGATATGAAGCCAGAGAAGCAGCTAGATTCTACACAGGAGTGTCATGTTTTCTAGTCTCCTGTAAGGCCAGGAGAAAAGTGCAGTCTCATGAACAGCCCTGGATTCTCCAGAAGTCTCTCCTAGTTTCTTCAACTTGAGACCTTCATTTCCTTATCTATAAAATGAGAATAACTGTATCTACACCACTTACATTTTGGTGTGTGTGTGTGTGTGTGTGTGCACGCACATGCGTGCATGTGTGCACATAAAACCAGATAAGGTATGCATAAGCATCTTGTGAAATAGAAAATGTTATCACGTATAAATTGTTATTATCATGACTTCATCAGATCCAGAATATACATTGCTTAGTAAACTGCGTTCGTTCCTGGAGTAGCTTATATGTCGAATGACGCGTCAAGAAAAAAATGGTATTACGTTACACATAAATATTATTTATGTTTCTATATTTAACTTGGTAAACTATCAGGGTCCTCCAAGTAAGATACTTCCATAGATGTTGTAAGCCTTCTTTTACATTTTATTTTTTATCCTGGTTTCAATTTGCGTGCTTTTGGTTCCCTCTTCAGTAATAGAATTACTCTGTTCTCGGCTGATTGATTCTAGGAATTTGCTGAATGCAGCCAAACTATGACATATTTGCATGTTTAAGTCTCGAAATGTTCTTTCAGCTTTTAAAATGAATTTATTTTGAGGAAATGTATGACTTCTGGAACTAATGGCAAATTAAGTTAATAAAATTCATACCTGCTGTGGGCGATGGTGATTATATATCAGAAGGAAAATAAAGAAAAGGCTAAATTCCATGCTGCCTAATTGGTCACATTTCAGATTCATTTCAGTAGAAATGTTTGCTGTTTGGGATTATGATACTGAGGCATAGAACCAATGGTTCTCCCTTTCCAGTTGCCCATCTTTCCAGCCTTCTCTGGGAAGTTATTACTGTTGACTTTGGCTCCCTCCTCCCAGCTAACCATACAGCCATCAAAGTTTTCTCCCCACACCTGTTCACTGTCCAACAAACACTCACAATGTTGCAATTTTCACCTTCCTTAAGAAATCTGTTTGATTTGTTTGAAATTGTGTTGGCCAATGACTTGTTAACACCATCACTTTTTCTCTTCTTTCTTTTTTTTAAGAACTTGGAAAAAGCTGGTGAAGAGTGAGACACGATCTGGACTTTTCTATCCATCCGCAGGCACTGACACTCTCTAGCATCTAGCCAAAGCTGTGACCTCCTAGCCCAGGGCCCTCACTCACTCTCTCGGTGAATGCCCTTGAAGTAAGGCCAAGTCGAGAAGATTTAAAAATCGTCTGATCGCTGACGATACAGATGACTCTACATAGATTTGACGTAATATCTTCTCTACAGAGACCATAAATCCAAGTCTGTAGGAGGGTGGATCAATTCAGAATCATGGGATCAATGAGCAAATATTTATACTGATGGCAGCATATAACAAGTGCATGCTCCTCTTGAGTCCAAACTAGAGTCTTGTATAGTTTCTTTTATGAACTTGCTCCAAAATAGACAGACTTCTGATCTTACAATCTTCCCTCTAATCCAGAGCCCCGAGACTTTCTCAGGACCTAAAATGAGTAATAGTAGGTTTATGGGGGTTTTTTTGGCTGTTATTTACACCATATATCATACGAGAATTCTTAGTTCCACTTAGTTAAACTTAGTTCCACATTTTCATAAGGATGCAACATTGATGGATGGCAAAGTGTGTAAAGTAATTAAGCACAAAAAAGCAGCCTGTTTGGAGAAGAAAAGAAATCTCAAAGAGTAAGTGTAGTCAGAGATGCCAAGCAAGCTGCCAGATGGAGAGAGTCATTTGGCCAATCCACACCAGGGGGTAAGAATATTTAGTAGAGATATTTCTGGCAAACACACAAAGAACAGAAGATCAGAAGAGATCATGACCAGCTTAGAAAATACATCATCAAATACAGGTAGTCTTCAGAATTGAAATCAAATCAATACAATTTGATTGAATGCAACAAGTGTTCATTTAGCAGATAGTACACTCTCATACACTGTAATGTGTAATACATCGCCCCTGATCTCAAGGAATCGATATCTAGAAGAGATACTTTGGAAATTCCCTCTGGGGATAAATTCACGTGCTGAGACTGAGGTGCTCAGTGAATGAATATCAGAACAATGAACGATGGGAAGGTGCTTCGGGAGCGCTGACCTGGGTGCTGTGGTTGGGGAGCTGAAGAAAAGACTTTTAATAAGATGGAGTTTAGTATTTCTGTAAAAGGAGAAAGATTTATACTATCTGAAGAGAAACCAGAGTCTGGAGTTTAGTATTTCTGTAACGGGTGGTGAGTGAGGGAAGTCCAGAGGCATGTCAACAGAAAGTGAGGAGCCCATTCTGGAACTTGGATTGAGGACGGAGTACCTAAAAGGAATTAGCGGGAGGAAAGAATGGAAAGGAAACGTATCCGGAACTAGGTAATGCGGAACCATCGTTTCTGAGCAAGGCGGTGACATCATCAAGCTGCGTCTGGAGAAAGACACAGCATCTGGAAGGAACACGTAAGTGGGTCGCAAGGGCGATGATGGAAAAGGCAGGAAGAGTATCAGGAAGCTTTAGTCTATAGAGGAGAAGCAGGTTCTCGAGTTACTGGGATGGAAGCAATAATGGGAACTACAGGGAAAGAAAGGTGCAGAAAACAGGGCTGATTTTGCTTGGACTTCGTGACAGGGAAAGGGGGCTGTGATAATGGTGGTAACAAACGTAACACGTGCCTTGCGCAGCCTTTTGCAACTTACGGAAGTGGGTCGGGGTCATCTTTGGAAGAGCCTTGATGGCTGGGATGGATCTCTAATACTTCTGAGTAGGTATTTGAAGCATCTGAGCTCCTCATTAAAGAGGAAAAATCTGGGAGCCTTGTCGTGAAGAAACTGGACTCAGAGAGAAGACCTGGGAGATCATGAATCGGACGGTAGTCACAGTTCAGCGTAACTTAACCAAAATGCGTGGGCAATGGAAAAAGGACAATGAGGACACCGTTGAGGTACATATCTCTATACAATTTTAACTTTTACACGGAGACAGAACAAATATAGCAACCTCTGTCCATGCACCTCACCTCTCCTCCACGCCACTGCACTTTTGGTGCAGCTAAGAGGTTGTAACCCAAACCAACACATGGCCACTGGTCAGTGAAAAGAGAAGAAGAATGTGACACCTGTTTACGGAACATAGTAATTCAGGGAACGTAGGAGTCGGAATGGTGAGTAATCAGGGGTGACACCAGGTTTTTTAGCTTGGTGACCGAAGAATGCTGGTCCCATTAAAGAGAAATCAAGACACCAGGAGCGGTGTTAAGTTTTGGGCTGGTTGAGTTTGAGGTGACGGTCGGTGGACATCTTAGGCAGAGAAATGCGACAGAAAGGTGGAGATTTCAGAGGTCAAGGGAGGAAGGAGCAGAGCCAGGTGTAAAGACTCAGAGTAGCATTAAAGTTGTTGAAGTCGTTGAAGCCAGAGGGGTGATTAACTTCCTTAATTAATAAATCAATTGATTAATAAATCAATTTCCATAATGGCCAATGAAGCAGCAACGCTCATCAGCCCATCCTTGTTCCAGCGGTCCCATTGGGAGCAGCCAGAATTCCCAAAGCGGAAAAATCTGGGCCTCTGTCTTTGTATTCGGGTGTAAAGAGAATAGACCCTGATTTCATCAACTTACCCTGCTAACTTGGATCATTCAGCCTCCTCAAGCACCCTTCTCTTCTCCTCCCCTTTGTACCTAAATCACTCAGTTTGTACAGCTCTATTGATTACATATCCAACTCCTCCACTTTTTGTGGACTGCAACCAATTTATAAATCTTGAAGGAATTTTCCAAAGAATTTAACCTGACTTAAGATTCTCACACCCTTGTAAAGTGAACCTACAACAGCAGAGATTTATTTGGGTGAGAAGGCACCGCATGTCTCTGAGTCTGTGCCGGGCCTGACTGGTCAGCCTTTGAAAAGTCGAACATATTAAAACAAAATTAGGGAGATCGAAATCATCAGGACCTTTCCGCAATAATTTACTGCTGTCAGAGAGGAGTCCCGTCAGACTGTGTAAATGATCAAAAACTAACAAAGATGCAAATCACGACGCTCTAAGCAACATATGCTGCAGTGCAAAATTTCAGGAATTTTGAAACTGAGTGTGTGAGTTGCTTGCAAGGAAGATTGTTGGTTCTACCTCATATATATATATATATATATATATATATATATATATGTATGTATATATATATATGTATGTATGTATATATATATATATATATATATATATATATACACATACACACACACACACACACATATATTTTTTTAACGTGTAGAAGAGAAGTGTCGAGAAATCTGATTTATGTTCTCTGTGACCTTGGACAAGGCATCTGACCTGTTTGGGGTGTCAATTTTCTCACAGACAGACATGCTTAGACTACATCCGTGCCTTCCAAATATGTTCGAGGACGGCTTTCAGGATTTGTCTTGGAGATAGGGGGTCCTGTGGCAAGACACTGAGTTTTGCCCACGGTGGCCCCATTTGCTTTACTTGTTAAGGTTTTTTTTTTTCCTCGTTTAAATAAGTGATTCTGTAGCTTGAAAAATATGTTTGCAAACCCTCAGATTAGATGCCCTCTACACATCTCTAAGAGTCGCAGTGTCTAAATTTCAAGCTACCTTCCAGATGTCGTTTCTCCTCCACTGCCCTTCCCTTCCCATGAGGGCTCTTCTCTATGAGCCCCTTCGTCTGAAACGTGTTCTTCGTCAGTTTGGGCCGCTGTAACAGAATACTGCAGGCTGTGTGGCGTAAACAATTATATCTCATAGCTCTGAAGGCTGGGAGTCCAAGAGCAGGGTGCAAGCATGGTTGGGGTCATGGTGTGCATCTCCTACTGGTTCATAGATGCTGCCTTCTGACGGTGTCCTTACAGGGCAAGAGAGGGAAGTCTCTTCCTCTTCTGTTAAGGCCGTGAATCCCATCATGGGGGATCCATGTTAATGACTTCGCCTAAACCTAATCATCTCCCCAAGGTCTTATCTTGTAATATCATCCCAGTGGGGGTTAGGGTTTCACCTATGAACTTCGGGGTTTACAGACTTGTAGTCCATAGTCGGTTTAACGGGATGCCAAACGAATTGTGTTAGGTCTTAATTTATCGTTACGATAACTCAGGGCCATCTGGCCCGTCCCAGGGTTTCAAACTCTCAATGGGGACTTTGTAGTATAGCAGTAGCTTGTGACACAGCATCAGACGCCACGATTAATGTTTTGAGAAGTTGGCTGCGTCCTTCCTACTTTTTACGGTGCCCTCGGTCACAAGAAACAGAGTCACAGAGCTTGTGGGAGGTGTGGGGTTTGTGAGGAGACGGGAAACGTCACTAATACTCCTACACAGTAAAGATGGGATCAGAGCCATTATTCAGTGCCTGCTACTTACTGGGAACTACATAGGTCATGTTTTAAAGTATAGGCTTTATTATTATTCAGGTATGGTGAGGCCAGCAGGTCAGGGGATGATGGCCATCCCCAAGAGAAGGGGTGTACCAGGCTGCACAGGGCCACAGTGGGCAGCACCAGGGTCAGTCAGGAGGCAGACGGAGTGAGCGGAAGATGTGGGCCAGAGCCCTCATTGCGGTTTCTGTATTTCAGATACTTTGAGCATCTGAAAGTAGAAAGAGACGATAAATCCAGTTATTTTATTTAAAAAACACAAAGACTTGCACAGAACAATCATCCCACTGTTTGTGGCAAGGGATCATATTCATCCATAAAAGAGGAGAAAAATGGGGCGCCTGGGTGGCTCAGTCGGTTAAGCATCTTGATTTGGGCTCAGGTCATGATCTTGTGGTTGGTGAGTTCGAGCCCCGCGTCAGGCTGTGAACTGACAGCATGGAGCCTGCTTGGGATTCTCTCTCTTTCTCTCTCTACCTTTCCCCTGCTTGTGCGTGCTCTCTCTCTCTCTCAAAAATAAATAAACGTTAAAAAAAAAAAGAGGAGAAAATCAATTTAATCCCTGTGGTAGAATGGCGACAGCAAACATGACAAAGGAAAATGAAGATTCAGGTCCCAACTATCACGCATGCCGTGGAAATACTAAATAATCGGAGAAAACAGAAATGAACACGAACTGGAAAAGCGATAAAGAGATTAGACACCCCTCCTCTTCACACCGCACAGCATACTTAATAAAACCACACAACCCACACAAGGTAGGCTTTTAAGCGCTGTCGTTAATATGCCCCAAACACCTCTGTCTGTACGTCAGGAAAGGGCAGAAACTTTGCTCTGCGTGTTTCCTAAAGGTTTGGGGACCCGTACGGGAGAACGTGTTCTCCTCACTCTTACGAACCCCTAGGACAGAACTTGGGTGGATGTAGGTGCTGGGAATGACAGTTTTAACTGTAAACACTATTCATTTTTCTTTGAGTGACACTGGCTTCTTGAGATGAAATGAAGCCACTTAAACCTCAAAGGACTTTATAAAAAGCAAAAAAAAAAAATTTTTTTTGTTGTTGTTGAAATAGAAGAAAAGATGGGGCACCCCAGCCTGCTTCTCCAAATCAGGGTTGTGGAAAACCTCCCGTCGCTGCGATTCATTGATTCCTAAGCAAATGTTTTGGACTCCAGTTAGGAATCCCATTAATCCTATATTCCTAGGATCCTAGGATCCAGGCTGACTGGGATGGACACAACCAGATCCTGGTTTAGAAATGGCCTCTGATAAATCCGATTCTCATAGGAGCTTTCCCAATTGCTGCTGCGAAATGGCAGTATAATAATGTGTGCTGTATACACATTTCGAATGGAAGGGAAAAAAAGCAAAATATGGTTTCTGTGGTTTACGATATTCAGAAGCAATAGCCAGGCTGGTGGAGGGTAACACCTGTGGGGGGCCTTCTTTGTGACCGCCAGATGCATCACCCAGGGTCACCAGACATGCGACGGCTAGGTATGGCTCAGCGTATAAGCAAATTGGGGGTGGAATTTTTGCTTCTTTTTTCTTCATATAGTAATCTGTGGCAACTTTTGTTGGTTGTTTTCCATAGTCATAGCTGCCTGCTATACGCTACCCTTGGGAGCGTTTAAAGGTTAAAATGCCTCAATTTTCCAACAAATTTTCTTTACTTAAAAATATCTTTTTCAAATGTGAGAATAATATCATAATCAGAAAAATAGGGCCATTAAAATTAATTTTCATACAGCCCTTAGTAGCATTGGAGAGTGCTCTTAATATGTTAGGACAAACCATAGCAAAATACAAAAATATACTGAAAAGCGTGATGTCAAATGGCTTGTTTTATTACCGTTCTTAAAAATAAAAACCACATTCTCATCACAAGGAAAAAATTTGTGACTATGTATGTAACGAATGTTAGATTTATTGGGATGATCATTTTACAGTATATCCAAATATTAAATCATTATATTGTACACCTGAAAGTAATATTATGCTATTGTAAGTTATGCCTCAATAAAAAACTATATATAAGTAAAAACCCCATACCTATATGTAGAAAAAGACTGAAATAAATGCTTGGAAATGCTAAAAAAATTATTTTGAAGGAAAAAAACCATAAAATTCAGAAACGTGTAAAGAAGGAAGACTTATATTTCCATCATTCAGAGAAAATCCCTGTAAACATTTGGCGTAATATGTTTTAGCATTGTTCCTATTTGATTTCTCTCTCTGTGTCTTTGTCTGGATCATGTTACATCCATAATCTTCTACTCTACTTTCCTGCATTTAACTTTATAGCATCAATATTTTCCTATGTGACAAAAAAATTCATGACATCATTTTATACAGCTTTAAAGAATGTTCTACCACAGGTGGACCCTCATTTTTTCAATCATTCCCTGGTTTACTGTTATTTTTCTCCAGTTTTTTTATTGATTCCAAACAGTGATGCAATGAATACTGTTGTACAGAAGTTTCCTGCACACCGCCATTTTCGTCTAACAGGGGTGAAACAGTAACAAAGATGTTTTGTCCTTCATGGCTTTCCAGTGGTCCTTCCTTTTGCGTTTATAGCCTGTGTTTCCAGAAAGGAAGGCCGATGCTGTGAAGAGAAAGCAGAGGCAGAGTCTTCCTTTTGAAGTTTTAACTCTCATGGCCGAGTCCTTTGTTGTGAACATCTGTAGTTTTCGTTTTCAAGAGCAGCCTTTTTGAGACAGAAAAGTTTTTGTTATTTGTTTTGCATTCATAACATCAAGCCTTTGTGGAATCAAGGTACAGACTTCCTACTATAAACAAAACGCTGGAATAGGGGTTCTCAGCCACATGTTTGTGCATAGAACAGCATTTCAATGTGATTTGTTTCCCATTGTAACCCTATGTATTTTATTTTATGCATTTAAAACATTTTTTTTTCAGTAAAAGGGGACATGGGATTCATCAGACCACAAAACGGGCCCATGGCTCAGAGATGGGTAAGAGCTCCTGCTGATAGAGAGCCGATGACTTCCCTTCCAGAACTAGGTAGATTGCTGGGGCGCCTGGGTGGCTCAGCCGGTTAAGCATCTGACTTTTGGTTCCGCTCAGGTCATGATCTCACGGTTTGTGAGTTTGAGCCCCGAGTCAGGCTCTGCACTGGCAGCATGGAGCCTGCTTGGGATTCTGTCTCCCTCTCTCTTTCTGCTACTCCTCTGCTCTCTCGCGCGCATTCTCAAAAAAAAAAAAAAAAAAGAAAGAAAAGAAAAGAAAGAAAGAAAGAAAAAGAGAAGAAAAAAACAAAACAACAACAACAAAAACCTAGGTAGATTGCTTGCACTGAGGGAGGCATGTGACCCAGAAGCAATAAAGGCAGGTATTGGTGGTGAGTCTGAGTCTGAGAAGGGGAACTTTCTTCCATGGTGTGTGTGTGTGTGTGTGTGTGTGTGTGTGTATGAAGCAGACAGTATATATGCTATCCTACTCCCTCACCCCACTTGACAATGCGAAAATTGGGTTTCACCCCAGTGAGGCAAGCCTTGGAGAACAGCTAGGACGTAGGTGGTGCCTCCCTACCTGTGCAGACTGGCCTGAGCATAGCCTCATAGATAGAGTCCTGACATTCCAGAAGGACAGGAGTCCTTGAGTCCTGCTTCAAGGAGACACAGAGAAGCAGAGACGGTCTGGACCAGCAGGTGTGTAGGACTACACCACATGGGACAGGAGGATGCCAGAGCAGAAGGTGTAGACCATTTGCATGGGGGGCAAGAAATAACATTGTGCTGGCTCAGCTGATGCCACTGTAGAGGGAGAGGAAGGCACAAAGACCCGACTGGTCAGAACAATTCAGCTCAAGTTAAGGCAGGAGCTGCTGACTGAACATGGGAAGGTGGCAGGAGATGGCCTTGAGGAACTGGGGCCGTGTCCAAGCAAGCAGTCTCTTCTCCCCCAAGTTATGGCGCATCTTACCTCTCCCTTCCCCTCCGGCATCTGAAATGGGCCCCCAGGGGGTAGGGAGCAGGGCGGATTCTAGGGTCAATGACTTTGAGCCTGAAATGCCTGAAAAGCAGAAGCAACAGGTTTTAACTGAAATTGACTGGATCGTATTTCCTGAATTCAGGAGGCATAAGAACTTGAGATAGATATCTAGTCATAGAAAAATCAAAGAGGTGTCTGGGTTTGGTGGTTATTAAATTTTTGCGTCCTTCAATTTCATGATCTGTGAAAATATCATATACTTAGCAAAGGTCTTTAAATGTCATATTTCTGAGTCAAACAGTAAAAACGCTACGAAGACTCTTTATATGTGCTTTTAATTTCTTTCCAGAAAAGCTCTGCTAATTATTCTTCCAAGCCACAAGTTCAATAGCTCTGAGTATTACAGCTATTTAAATATTTCCACTTTGATTTGAAAAAGCTGAGTTAATTGGGATACTCTTTTATCAAAATTTTATCATAATTTTGAATCATTTGTATTTTTTTTTTTTGGTGAACTGTATGTGCATGTACTTTGGCCATTTTATTTAGGAGTATTCTTATTGGTTTGAAAATAGCTTTACCACTTTAAAGATACTAACTTTTCTTATTATATTTGTTATGAATATTTTCCCCAATTTACTACTGACACTTGACTTCTCTTTATGAAGTCATCTTACGTACCCAGGCTGCACGTTTTGGAGAGTTAAATATATTCATTTTCTTTTGTCATTGTCTCCATTGGCTTTGTATTTTCCACAGTTTCGCTCATTCTTAAAAATAAACTTTTAAAAATAAAAGTTTTATTCTTAAAAATAAAAAAAAGTTATTTACTATGATTTCATTTTTTTTTAATGTTCATTTATTTATTTTTGAGGGACAGCGGGAGAGTGAGAGAGCGAGAGAGCGAGAACAAGCATGACTGGGGGAGGGGCAGAGAGAGGGAGACAGAGGATCCGAAGCCAATGTGGGCCTCAAACTCACGAATTGTGCGATTGTGACCTGATCCGAAGTCGGATGCTAACTGACTGAGCCACCCAGGTGCCCCTATTATGGTTTCTTTTAAAAATGCCTGTTCTGTTTTTTCTAATACATATTTAATGCATCCTTAAATTTATTTTGGTGCGTTTTATGTGATGGAAGATGAGAAATCTAAATTTTTTCAAATCTCTAATTTTATTGAGTACACTTGCTAAATAATTTATTAACTCAGCTGTTTAAAGTTTTTTTTTAACGTTTATTTATTTTTGAGACAGAGAGAGAGCATGAATGGGGGAGGGGCAGAGAGAGAGGGAGACACAGAATCGGAAGCCGGCTCCAGGCTCCGAGCCATCAGCCCAGAACCCAACGTGGGGCTCGAACTCACAGACCACAAGATCGTGACCTGAGCTGAACTCGGACACTTAACCGACTGAGCCACCCAGGCGCCCCATCTCAGCTGTTTTAAAAATGTGTACTGAACGTCTACTCTGTGCAAAGCACGACACGAGGCTCCGATCACATAGTAACAACAGCAACAAAAAAAACTTTAGGGACGTGTGGGTGACTCAGTCAGTTAAGCATCCAACTCTCGGTTTTGGCTCAGGTCATGATCTCACGGTTCATGGGTTCGAGCCCCGCATCAGTGTCTGTGCTGACAGCACGGAAGATGCTTGGGATCCCCTCTCTCTGCCCCTTCCTTGTTCTCTCGCTCTCAAAATAAATAAACTTAAAAAAAATTAAAAATTAAAAAAAAAAATCTTTTCTTTAGGAGTTTATAGCCTGATAGGGGAGATCAATGTTAAGTAAATACGTACATATTTGTGAATTGTAATTTTGGCTGTGAAAACAAAGAATAAGGTAGAATAAGAGGAGAACACAACTTTGGGGGTAACGAGAGCCTTCCTTAAGAGAGTGACTTTTTGGTTTCACTTCTCGTAAGCTCATTTCATGCATACACTAAATTCTGCTTCACTGCTGTCTATTCAGTACCGTTGAGCTGCTCGGTTCAACTGCTATCATGTGCCTCTGACTAATCGCGCTGTTTTATATATTTTAGTGCCTGAGCAAATTCTTCCTTGATAGAATTTTTGATTGTTGTTATTGGTGGTGGTGGTGGTCCTGGAAGCCCTTATGTCCACTGTCCCCAGAAAAAGTCTGTGTTTTCACTGCGTGTCAGTCATGACCATGAAGCAAAACCAAAAAGAAGCTGGCGGCACAGATAACGTGAGAGCGGTTTCAAGACTTAATGAAGGTTGGATGTCGGGGAAGAGAGGTGTCTAATCCCTCAGTTCAGATCGCATTTGAGATTTCTCTCCTCTGAGTTAGCAGCCCACCTCTCTCCCTTTCCTGTGCACCTGTCACACAGCTCCCTTCCCCCAGCCACAGGGGTGGCTGGTCCTGCCTGCATTCCTCCCCACCCCCACCTGGTTGCTTCTTCTCCTTCTCCTTCTGCAGAATCATTGTTCTGTTCTGTTCTGTCCAGATAAGCCAGCACGTTTGCAACCAGCTCCACAAACAAGGGCCTCCCGTGCCCTGGACAGCCCTCCGTAGGACAGCTCTAAAGCAACAAAACCAAAAATTCTCGGGAAAGAAACTCTCAAAGTTCCCACTTTCCGTAAGATTGTTCTTTCTTAGGATGGAGGAATCGGTCATTCAGCAATGACTGCCGGTTGTCCGCCCAATACCCACCAATATTCTTCCTCGTTAACAAAGCCCTGCTTTTTATTGGGGGGCATTAATGCACCTCACTTCTCAGCTTCCACTGCAACTAGGCATCCTGTAACCTCACTCTGGCCGGGTCACGTGAGTAGAACTTTTTTTTCTTTTAAGTTTATCTATTTATATTTAGAGAGAGAGAGAGAGAGGCAGAGAGAGAGAAGGAGAGAGAGAATCCTAAGCAGGCTCCGTGCCGTCAGCACAGAGCCCAACTCGGTGCTCAAACCCACGATCACGACCTGAGCGGAAATCAACAGTCAAACCCTTAACCGACCCAGGCGCCACCCAGGCTGCCCCTGAGTAGAGCTTCTTATTCGGAGGCCTATTCAGTAAGACAGGTTGCTTAACAGATGATAGCTTGAAACCACGAGGATCACCATGGACCGCTTTCCCTGATGTGTAAATAAACCTCTGTGTACTCAAAACACTATTACTTTGAGTTTCTGTAGGTATAGCTGAACCGCATCTCACGTGTATAGGCCAGCAGATCGTTGACCTCTGCTCCTAAACGAGGAAATTCAAAGGGGCAGAACATGGGGATCTCCAGAGGAGAAGTAACGGTTGTTTTGATAATGGTCTTTGAAAGGGCAGTGCAGAGAGGAAATACCATGACATTCTTGACCGCATAATTGTTTTGGCACGGTCAAGGCTCTGATTGGGAGGACTTAGATCTGTTCATTGAGTGCCCATCAGTTGAAGCATGTGGGGATGCTTCCATATTGAATACAGGAGTAGTAACCTTAGCAGAGAATTCTAATTTTGTCATCAGTGCTCAACATAGGGAGCAAAGAGGATGCATTTCGACTAAGTGATGGTAGGCTTCACGTGCTCCCCTGTCACTGGTCAAATTCATCTTCCAAACTTTCAACTTGCATTCTCCTAAACTGCTGGATACCTAAAGATGAAGGTCCAAGCCTGATAAGCCTCGTATTCAGACACGATGAGGTCCTATCTTAACTCTTCAGTCTCTTTTTCTGATATCCTGCACACAAAAGTAAGACTGATTTGACTACTCACTGTAATTTATTTTCGCATTTACTTTGCTTCCTTTTAACCTACAATGTTCTTATCTCATCCATCCATCCATCCATCCATCTGTTCATCCATTCATACATATACGTACATTTAACAAATATTTATTGAGCATTTTCTATGCATCAGGCAGCCATTGTCATAGGGTTAAGATGACCCAACACAGTAGATCTGGTTCCAGTCGCTAACGAAGTTCCACTTGTCACCCCTTTCTCCAAAAGCTTAGCTCAAAAATCTCTCTATGAAGCTTCTCCTGACCTCTTTATCTTCTCAAGATTTCCCTGGCTATTGTTGGATCTTTGCATTTTCATATAAATTTTAGAATCAACCAATCAATATACAAATATATACATAGGCAATTACCTAGCATTCTATGAACTATAGATGAATTTAGGGAGAGTTAACCTTTTTCACAATGTGAGTTTTCCAATTTACAAATGTTGTATGGAGGTCTTTAATTGCTCTCAAAAATGCTTTGTGGAGCACCTGGGTGGATCAGTCGGTTAAGCATCTGACCAGCTCAGGTCATGATCTCGAGGTCTGTGAGTTCGAGCCCCGCGTCGGGCTCTGTTGCTGACAGCTCAGAGTCTGGAGCCTCTTCAGATTCTGTGTCTTTTTCTCTCTCTCTGCCCCTCTTCCGCTCACACTCTGTCTCTCTCTCTCTCTCTCTCTCTCTCTCAAAATAATAAACATTAAAACAAATTAAAAAAATCTTTGTCGTTTCAGCATATAAATCTCAAATATTCTTAAAAGATTTATCCGTGAGTATCAAATGTTTCTTGACGCTATTGCGAATGGTTCAACTGCAAGATTTCATTTTCTTTTTGTTGCAGGTCCATACAAATAGGGTTGATTTTCTACACTGACCTGAAGCCCAGAGACTGTATTAAATAGATCTATTTTTTTTTAATGTTTATTTATTTTTGAGACACAGAGAGAGACAGAGTGTGAGCGGGGAAGGGGCAGAGAGAGAGAGAGAAAGACACAGACTCTGAGGCAGGCTCCAGGCCCTGAGCCGTCAGCACAATGCCTGACACGGGGCTCGAACTCGTGAACCACGAGATCGTGACCTGAGCCGAAGTCGGACGCTTAACCGACTGAGCCACCCAGGTGCCCCAAGATCTATTAAAGTAAAGTTGCTTGTAAACCCTTTTGGATTTTCGGCATACAGAATCAATCCATCTACATCTAATGACAGTTTTATTCCTTCCTTTCCAATGATTCTGCCTGCCTTGTGCTCTCCTGCATCATTGCACCTGTTTGGACTTTCAGGACGAGGGCTGGAGAGAAGCTCCTTTAATTTCATTTGGGTAAACCTCTGGTCTGCCCGTCTTCCCATGACGCAGCCCTTCAGGCTTCCACGGAGAGCCCGGTGTGCCCCAGGACTCGCTCCGGTGAGTGCTGACCTCTCACCTTTGTTCCCCCTGCATCTCCAGGCTGCAGAAAAACTCCACTCGGCTTTGCAGAGGTTTCCTCCTTCCAGGAGGCAGCAAATGTCTTCAGGACAAGCCGATCCTGCATTGGAGGCTCTCTGCTCAGTTCTGAGGCTTTCCCCTTCGAGAGGCGGAGAGAAAGAGCTCAGATGCCGAGCCGCTGGCCCGCAGCGCCCCAGAATGAAAGGCCGTGGTACATCGCCCTTGTCCCTGTTCTCAGCCTTGACATTGCCCGAGCGGCTCCCCAGCACCTTCGGAACCAGTTGTTGTGGATTTCATTCTGGCTTACCTAGTTGTTCTTACTGGAAGGATCGGTCTGCTCCTAATACCTCCATCTTACTCAAAAGCAGAAATCCCACAGTAGGTTTTAATAAACACTTTCAAGTATCTCTTTGATCTCAGGCTTTGCAGAAACAATGTCAGAAATGAAGCAGGTCTGAGAGGTCTTCTACAGTCTCTGCCTGCAGAGCAACCAGAAGGCTATTCCCAGAACTGAGGGAACGCAGAAATAAATGAGGAAAACCATTAGCAGGGTAGACCTGAAAGGAGAGGACAGACCGAGACGCTGGAGTGCATCTGAGCCCTGCGAGAACCAAATGACTACACCGGAAAACTCTCTTCGCCACGTCCTCGGTCTGTTCAAGCCGTGCACGGGCACAACTGGCGGGTGAAGCCAGCTCATCACCCTGGAAACTGGAAATTACCTAGTGCGCTGCTTCATGGAAATGTTCCCTCCCCGCTATGCATGACGGACAAGCCATCTGAGCTTGGGAAGAGAGATTGATCCAAAGTGACGATGAGGGTAATCCGTCACTACGTTATGGCTAGGGGTGATTTTCCTGATCTGACAGGCGGGCAAGGTTTTTCTCTCAAAATTCCACGCACATCATTTCTAGTTTTGAACACGTTTCCCAAAGAGAGGAAGATGGTCGCCTGGCGAAGCATATACAAGCGGCCAGCACATTTCTATTCAAAGCAGGTGCGTTATCCGGCTTGAAAGATCAATGTTCCAGCAGCCAAATATCACTCCGGCAGTGTCAGGACTCTCTCTCTTGCTTTTATTCGTCAAGTCTTCTGAATCGTATGTTGAGTCCCTGCAGGAGGGGGAAGTGCTTCTTCTCAGGCTGTGTTAACTCTGCTATGATTAAGTTCGGTGTTTCTGGGAGGGTGGGAAGGATCCAAAGTGCGATTTCCGGATGGTGCAGGGCGACTGTCCCTACCCTTACCGGTCTCTTGCATGTCTCAACTTCGACAAGCATCTTTTCATCGCTGCAGACGCGGCTCTGGAATGCAACCCGTTGGAGACTCAGGAGTGGTCACTCACCTGGGACTTCATTTGGAGGGACTCTGAAAGGACAACAGATTGTGGACTGAGCATTTCGTTTTTAATGAGGGTGGGAAGGGAGGGAACGAAAGAAGAGGGGAAGCCCTGAAATGCTTTTTACAATTTTGGGGAGGCAAGGTGGAAATTTTCCAGGGTCCTTTTATATTTCCCTAGATTCCGCTGCCTGTTCCCATGTTAAACCTTATGTAAGATTTCCTTCTCAGTAGAAAAGACTGGCATGAAAAATAATTCATATTCATAGAGTCGACTCTGATGAAAATAATCCCCAGGCTTCGTTGCACTGCATCCTGAATTAAAATGCTTTAGACATTCAGGGTTTGGGTTCGTCTCTCTCCTGGGAAGCCATTAATGGCTTATGCATATCAGGCTATTTTCCAAATTCTGCTCTTTTGCTCTGGTAAATAGTTGAAGAAATCCAGTCGAGATACATCAGGAAGGCTTTCAAAAGCGGGACAGATTCTCATCTGGATAAGATGGGTTAAGGGTGGTGCTGCTTAAATTTGGAGTCAAGGGCCGGAGGACCTTTCCGGGCCATTTCCAAGACTTGAATCTTCTAATACTATGAATATCTAACAACATTCCCCTTAGGGGTAGATTTCAAAATTGGACATGATGTGAAAAAAATTCAATTAATTTTTTTTTTTTTTTTGATGTAGTGGAAAAGCCCTGAGCTGGGGTTTTAAAAATGTGGCTTCTTGTCCCAGCTCTGTCCCTAATTAGATGAGTGACTTTGGGTAATCGCATAACCTTTCTGGGCCTCAGTTTTATTACCTGTAAATGAGGGTCACTAGATAGTACCCAACTGTCCCTTTGAATTACCTCCCTGCCTTCACTTCATTCCTTTTCCTTCTGCATACTCCCTACGCATTTCCCAGTCCTCATTCCAAAGAATGCCTTTTCTTCTGGTCAGCTGTGTGACCTTAGGCAAGTTATTAACCTTTCTGGTCTCTGGGAAAAAAAAGAGAGAGAGAGAGAGAGAGAGAGAGAGAGTTGTAATGTTGTCTGCCTCTTCGAGGAGTTGCCGAGGTGAAATGATGAATACCCGGCAAGCACTTGGTTCAGAGTAACAAGGAAAAATAAATGTTACCCAATAGTCATACTATTTGTAAATGTGAGCCAATAGTCATTATTCCCCAGAGACTGATTTGTTTACTCGCGAGGACAGTTGATGCCCTCTATTCCCAGATAAAAAAGGATGGGTAGACTTGGGAGTCCTTCATAGCAGGAGCGGCCACTACTTATTGAAAAAATAAATAAACCTATCGGATTATTAACCCCACTCTTCTTGCGTCGCCTCACACTGTTTATTCCAGGACTCTGTACAGTCACGGAAATGTGAGTATTTCTCTCCATCTATCGTTCTTCCATCATCCTTGTGCGAAAACACGAGTGAATCGTAGGGGGCTCGTCTCACTTCAGAGACCTTAGCAACAAGCATGCACCTGCCCTTGGCTCTTGAAGACCCACCCACACTATAGGATGGAATTATCAACATTCTACTATGGTCAGGAAGAAACAGATCTGTATTCCCAGTGAAATACTAGAAAGATTAAGTGACCCAGTTTTAGAGTAGATTTAAGCAGTTTTTTGCAGTATGATTACACAGTGTAAAAAGCCCAGTCCCTAAGTGTACATTTGTATGAGTTTTGACAAATGTTACGCTATGTGCCCAGTGCCCCGATCAAGATACAGAGAACGTCAATCCCGGAAAGTTCCTTCATGCCCCTTTCTAGGCAATGGTCATCCTCCGTTGATGGCAACTCCTATTTTCTGATTCCTCATAGATTGGTTTCACCTGCTCCTGAATGTCACAAAAATGCACTCCTCTGTGTCTGCTTTCTTTCACTCAGCACAGTGTTTCTGGGATTGATCCCCGATATCGCCCATATCAACAGCCCATTCCTTTTTAGTGTGCTTTTGTGCCCATATACTGTTTGTGTGTTTCACCCTTTTGCTGTGGATGGCCATTTAGACCGTTCTCCTTCTCTGCTGTTAGGAATAACACTGCCCCGAATGTGGGGGGTGACTGTTGAAGTACGAGCGACTTCTTCTGAACTTTTAAGTTTTCTGTCATGTAATTATATTTTTCGACAAATGAAAGCTTGAAAAGCATATCTCGTGGCCGACTCAAGGCTTCCCTCCTTCATGAGGAAGCTAACCCCTTTCCTCCTGTTACCAACCTCTCTCTTTTTTGGACTGCTCTTGCCTGTGCCCATGTGCAAACACCACTGTTCCTCCCAGCACGATCTTCACCACTCAGGTGTCCTGAAGTCTGACCTTCATCTGTTAGGAGAATAACACATCAGCTTTCAACACCCATCTTTGTTTTGAGAATAAGAAGGACCAGAAAGTTTGGCTTACCCAAGATGGGTCACATTCATTCTCTTCACGGACAGGCAACTAAGATACCACATACTTAGCTCTTAACCATCATTTCCAACTTCCTCCTCCTCCATAAAATGTCTTCCTTGGGATTCCCTTGCAGCCGCCAGGCAACCCTAAGGCATGCGTGATGCCACTCCTTTCCCCTGTACCCAAGACAGACGTTCATTCAACCATCGACAAGTATTTACTGAGCATTTACTAATCTACTTCTAATCTCATCTACGAATCAGGCAGGTGGGCACGTGAGATTTAAATAACAACAGTAACAACAAAATCGCTACTAGCCGTTGCTGACCTCTAGAGGGTGGGTGCAGGGCATTGCTTTGACCTTTCCCCCTTCCCCTTCTAAAAAGAACTGAGCAGTCACTGTGCAGACCAGAGCTGGTACACTTCTCCCTACGTTTGAGTCACCTCACTGTTACATTTGACTCCTCCCTTTCTCTGGAGAGAGAAAGTATGGGTTTTTCACCTGTTTGCCTTAGCAGTAGGGTAACAAGGATCTTCCTTTAGGGAAGTCTGCGAGGGAACCCCAAAAGAGCAAAGAACTCTCTTCTTCAGAATTATTCTTGGAATGTCTGAAATGCCAGTTATAATTACCTCCTTTTTGGACAGTTATTTGTTAGAAACTTTTCTTCCGGTAAGAAAAGCCAACACTCAAGTACGAAAAATGTGCATCCTTCTACGTGATCCTAAACTAGTGTTGCAGAATGATCAGATCCTACCAGATCACTCACAAGTCAGCTTATATTCCCCCCCATGCCTCCATTTTGGGGCTCACGGTACAGCCACCCAGGTTTTTAGGGTCTTATTTTTTTAATTTATTCTCTATTTTTTTTACGTTTGTTTATTTCGAGAGAGACAGAGCATGAGCGGGGAGTAGCAGAGAGAGAGAGAGAGGGAGAGAGAGAATCCCAAGCAGGCTCCACACTGTCAGTGCAGAGCCCAACATGGGGCTCGGACTCACAAAACTGTGAGATCATGACCTGAGCCGAAATCAAGAGTCAGACGCTCAACTGACTGAGCCACCCAAGCGCCCCACTGTAGGGACTCTTAGAACCTCAGACCTTCCAGATCTTTGAGATCGACACCCACTTCCCAGATGTACCAGCCAGAAGAGTGAGCTCTCAGTGAGATGCGTCAAGCTCCAAAAGACCAGAAATAGAACTTGAAGAGTTCAATTCCATCCCTACAGTACATTCTTTGAAATGGTAGCAACTTACCTCAAAATTAAAGAAAATAACAGGAAACCATATTCTTATTTCTTTCTAACAACGTGCCACATATAATAAGAAACTTATATTTGGTCTTGGTCTGCATTTATGGCAGAGAGCTCTTTAAAAACCCTTGGGATTTCCTAGCTCCAGGAAGGACAGAAGGGCTGCAGATTGACTTATCACCCAAAGTCAACGATTTAATCCAAACATGCCTATACAAGGAAGCCTCCATGAAAATCCTGACTGAAAGGGTACAGAGCTTCTGGGGTGGTGAAGACACGATGCAAGGAGGGGTGGCATGCTGGAGAGGGCTCACAAGGAGAGCCCTTCCAAGTAAGCAGCTCCCTTCTTTCCAGGACCAGCTTCTGGATTTGCCAGAACATTCGGGCCTCAACAGGGCCACTGTCTGTTGCTTCGCAGAAGACCCAAGGCTGCAGTGACATTACCTGTTTTCCAATAAAGATTCTTTTAATTTAGACTTACTGAATCATTGGGACGCCTGAGTGGCTCAGTCGGCTGAGCATCTGACTTCGGCTCAGGTCGTGATCTCACGGTTCGTGGGTTCGAGCCCTGCGTTGGGCTCTGTACTGATGGCTTGGAACCTGGAGCCTGCTTCGGATTCTGTGTCTCCCTCTCTCTCTCTCTGCCCCTCCCCTGCTCAAGCTCTGTCTCTCCCTCTCTCTCAAAAATAAATAAACATAAAAAAAAATTTAAACTTACTGAATCATCAATAGCTCTTCACTGTTCACTTAAAGCACAGTCAATTTATTACCCGCCACAAGCCAGATAAGCCTGAGCAAACTAGCAATTCCAACAAATGCTCCCCGTTCACCCCCTGCACCAATTTATAAATTGAAAAGGCAGAGACGTCCTGACTTGCCTGAGACGATCCAGGTTTCCTACGACGATCAAGAATCCTCTTAAGAGAAAGGATTTACCATCGTGGAATTAAGGGCAGAAATGGCTCAAAACAATGAATATTTTTAACTTTCTTATACCAGGAAGTGATTCACATTGTCAAGGGATGAATACAAATTGAAGATCTGGCATCTAGGTTCACTTGTCTCTCCTCTTATTTTCCTATTATCATCCCTGCGTGTAAATGACAAGCCTGGGAAAGGTGCCAGCACTTGTGTGAACTTGATCCCTGGCTTAGCCTCAACTTTCCCAACTAGCATGGACGCATTACACAGGCGGGCAGGATACGAGGTGGTGATCGCTGGTGGGGCTCCTCAGGAAACCGTGGTCATGCCTCCCTCTGTGCTTTCCCTGGGGTCATAGAAGGACCCCAACACCAAACACATGTGCTCCTTCAGGCTTCTCTGAGGAGGCGCCATGGCCACTGTGGCTTCCGGTCGTGCTGCAGAGCTCTTGAGACCCGCCTGCTGGATGACTGCGTCTCAGAACAAAGTTGATTCGTGACAGATTCTGGAAGAGTCAGCAAAAGAAAAATTCAGGACTGTATAAGCACAGCCATACTGATTTTTCCTAGTTGTTTTGTTTTTGTTGGTTGGTTACGACCCATAATTGGTATCACCTTCCCTTGGGCACTTCAGCCTGATTTAACCACTTCCGAGTTTTGCTGCATGGAGAAAAAAATAAACAAAAATTAAAATCGTGAGAAAAATGATCACATTGTCCATCCTCCTCGCAAAATCATGGAAGCTGCTACGTGTAGCATTTGTAATTTCTCAGCAGTGAGGTTCACAGCTTCTGAACAATTTCAGTAAACTAAAAATGGCCATAAAAATGTCTCCCTTTCCTAGATGTGCACCATCATATCTCTTCAGAAGTCTTTCAAAAGAGGAGATTCTAAATTGGACAACTTTGAGATTCCAATAGGAGCTGGTCTTGTTGAACATGTATGGCTGTATCATCCATCCAAGAAGAGATCGAACAAAATATCCTGGAAACCAATGGCTTCATGCAGGCAACGATCCAGTTCAATGTAATGTAAACCTTTGTGTTTATCCAACGCACTAAATTCTCACTGTCACGACCTGACATGAGAACGTGACCCACTCAGAGTCCAGTAACTCTGGAGATGCCCCACCCACCCACCCCGTGACGCCAACCCACCAGGTTTATTCAGTATTTGACTGTTATTCATTTATTCATTCAACAAACATTATTTTGATGCAATGCTAAGTGTTGAGAGTGCAGAGATGAGCCAGCCACTCACTCCTCTAATCCTTGCCGAATGGCTTTCCTGGCTATGATTTAAGGAGATACGTTGCATTCATTCATCAATCACTCATCTGTTTACTCAACCACCGTTTCTTAAGGGCTGGCTCTATGTTGGATTCTGGAAGTCCCCATACTTTTACTTTGCTGAGAGGGGTGACAGGTCAGAGGTGAATTGTTTGGGGCAACCAAGGGCATGTGAGAGAGCTTGGGGCTTGAAGGTCTTCCCTGAAAGAGGATTGGCAATGTGGCTATTGTCAGAAATGAAATCCAAGGAAAGAATAGAAACGTTTGAAGGTGATTTGAGGTAGTGATGCCTTATGGGGCATGATTTAGTTTTCTACTATTTTCCCAAAAAAAATGGCCATCAAATCTGATTGCTCACCAATGTTTTAGAACCGCATTTGTTTTTTGCAACGCTGAATCTGGCCTTAACGTACATGCAGCGGGAAACTGTAATCCTCCCTAAATGGGGCCAAGAACCATCTGTTACAGAGATAAAAGGCAAAATCAGAAATCCAGTGGACATCCTTCTAAAACCACTCAGCACTGGGGCTGCCAGACTCATAGATTCTATATAACCTCCCTGTGTCTTCTATCTCTCTCTCTGTTCATCCTTTCTCACCCCTGGCCTGTCTACTGCCTTCCCCTCTTAGCAAAGTAAAAGCATGTTGGTTACAAGAATCCAGCACAGAACCAGCCCTTAAGAAACAGGGGTTAGAGGGGCACCTGGGTGGCTCGGTTGGTTAAATGGTTAAGTATCCGACTCTTGATTTCAGTTCAGGTCGTGATCTCATGGTTCATGAGATTGAGCCCCTTGTCCGGCTCTGAGCTGACAGCATGGAGCCTGCTGGGATTCTGTCTCTTTCCCCTCTCTCTGCCCCTCTCCTGCTCTCTCTCTTTCTCTCTCTTTCAAAATAAATACATAAACATTAAAAAAAAAAAAAAAAAGCAAGGGTTGGTGCCCCTGGGTGGCTCAGGCGGTTGAGCCTCTGACTTTGGCTCAGGTCATGATCTCATGGTTCGTAAGTTCGAGGCCCGCGTCGGGCTGTGTGCTGACAGCTCAGAGCCTGGAGCGTGCTTCAGATTCTGTTTCCCCCTCTCTCTCCACCCCACCTCTGCTTGTGCTCTTTCTCTCTGTCTTTCAAAAATGAATAAATATTAAAAAAATTTTTTTTAAAAAGCAAGGGTTAGATAAATAGGCAAATGAGTGAATGAATGAATGAGACATATATCTTTAAATCACAGCTATACCAACCTGATATTGATATTGGTTATATATATATATGTGTGTGTGTGTGTGTGTGATCTATAAATACATGGTTATATGTATATATGTGTATATATATGTATATACATACACATATGTATGTATATACATATATATGTATGGGTATACATCTCATATTATACATTTTATTTCTCTGGAGGATCCTGACTAATACAAGGGGTGGGAGGTGGGGAGGAGAGTCATAAACCTCTGATCTTTGTAAAAGTATTCTGCAAAACATAAAGCACTAACCAGCAGGGTGACTTTAAAAAGGGTTAATAAACTTATAGTCATTTTGCAGCCTATACACATATCAAATCAGTATGCCATACACCTTAAATGAATACGATGTTATATGTCAATTGTATTTCAATAAAGTTGGGAAAAAACTAAAATACGTTAAAAAGTTAGGTGAGTTCCAGCATAACTGTTTCAGGGGAAAAATAAATCCTCACTAAAATGAGTACAATCTAAAAGTTTTGTGGTTTAAATTGGTAGCCTTCTCTAATTGGGAAAATTCCAAAATAAGTAATATTTTACTCCTTGACAACCCCAGACACATGGGGCACTCATATGGATTTTGAACTCTAAGTCTGGGAAATGGGGGGGATTCCTGGGCAGGGGTCTGCCCAATGAAGCCGCAAGTGTGGTCATGAGTGCTGGCGGGCAGGTGACCCCCCTCCCCAGCTAGCATCACGCTGAGGCCGCGGTTCTCTGTCACACTGCACCCCTCATTATTAAATAATAGTAAATACGACTGACATTGAACTTGTGTGTATTGAGCAACCACCGTACTTGGCATCGGCCAAGAGGATCTAGGGTTTCTCTCTTTGGTTATGAGCTTGGCATGCTGACTAAAATCGCTAGATGCTTTTAATTTTGTGGGCGCAGGCAGAAAATATGGCCACAAGCTGTTGCACTGTTACTGGGTAGACTGCAGGCGTCATCCAGTGCCATCATTAGCTGTGGCTGCACCACTGTTAAAGAGACCGTGGCCGATCACATGTCACCTATTTTCTCTTAAGCTTCCGGTGTGAGCCTACGTGCCAGAATCGAGGTATTTTCGCCTATTCTCTCGATGCTGAATTTCAAAAGGTGCTGGCAGAAAGTGACAGAAGCTCTACGAACAGTTTCCTTCTGAGGACAACTTGTTAGGACTCAGGACAACTCACTGTAACCTAGAGACGACACAATTCATTTATGCCACCTTTCAACAAGGAAAAGGGGAGAGGGAAAAATGGTTGGAAACATGACATGTTGTGTTAATACACAGACTTGCTTGTTCTAATCCCACCCCAGCGGACTTGAACAATTTTACATCTGTTGGCCAGCCCCGTAACTTCCAGAGAGTGATACGCAATCAAGTTGTGGCAACCAGCTGGAGAAGTGTTTGCTTTTCTCATGTCCCCTCTGATGAGAGGGGTCAGCTCCTTTATCTGCTAAATAAACAAAGGGTTGGAGGAAATTGCACTCATGTTGCTTACGGAGACCCTGCCCTCAACTGCCTGGCCAGGAAAATGAGGTTCTGTGGAAAGAGGGTCACACAGGCAAATCATTAACCACATGAGAAGATTCTGACTATTCTGTAGGTAAACGGGGACATGGGTTAGATGCTCTTTGGATACCTCGGATAAAAGGAAGGGTGAGGCAGAAATCTTGAGAATCCTGTCCTGGACACTTTACCCCACAGGAAAAGTCTGTTGTCGCTGAAGGTATGCAGGGAAGAACGGATGGTAAAAAACACGTGGAGACAATCATCTCTGGGATTTGATGAAGAGATTGCCTAGGCCCAACTGAGTGGGTTCTGAACCCATTTCTTTCCTGATTTTCTCCTCTGGAGCCCTTTCCGAACCAATAGGAGTACTCGAAGATTCTCCCCTGCTACAACATAAGTTCCTCGATGGCAGAAAAATGTTGGTTCTGTCCATTGGTGCACCTCCTGGTCAGAACCGGGCACTCAGTGGGCCCTCAAGAAATGTGTAAGTGAATGAATGAACAAGTGAATGACTGAATGAATGACTACACACTGGCTTCTGCGGTGCAGATGCTATCTTACCACCATGCTCATAGCCACCATCATGAGGGGTCAGTGCAACACCAGGCACTGTACTAAACCCTTTATAGACACCATCTCTTTTAATGAGACTTTAAAAACAGGTATTGTCCCCAAAGGCCTGATGGCCAACCAGCAGACGTGCTCGGCCATTACACCGGTGGCCATGAACTCAATGCACAGAACAGACCATCACAGTTTTATTTCCCAGGCTGCAGCTTCCATTGCCTACACCAGAACCACAGGTCAACAGACCATTTCTCAATATCTGCCATGCTTCGCAGCACGTGACACTGACAAACATCACTTAACTAAACTTTCTTGAAAGAACGGCACAGAACGAATATGGAGATCACGTAAGTACCTTCCTGTGCTGGACGTAATGGCACAGTCTGTTAGCTGGTCAAACGGGCCAGAAGAATGTGGGAGAAAAAAAATAGTAGGTAGTTAGGTCACTGCTCTATTTATTGGACTTTGTCTGTTTGTCCCCTATCTATAACCCATCTTTCCGTCCATCTTTCTTTCCATTGATCGATCTCGTTCTCTTTCTTTATACTCAGCCAGCCATCGCTCTACCTGCTTCTCTGTCTGTCACAGCATTTCTGAATAATATGAGTAAAGAACACTAGGCTTGTAAACGAACTACTTCCCCTGTCAAAGCGTGGATGGAAAACCTACTTCTCCATCATTTGTTTTACGGCACATCAGCTTGTCCATTCTGTATCTACATGCAGGGTTAGCAATGGTCCAGAAATAAAATGTGAAAATTCGTATCTGGTCTTTACTCTTAGAGTTGGGTTGCTGGGGGGAAGATGTTCCTCACCCTTTCTCTCCGTCGCGTATCGTTCGAGTCGAAGAAGCTCTCCATCTTAGTCCTAATTCGTTAGTCAGGCAATTCCTAGGCTTTGCTGTCATCTGCCAGATGGAGGCGGCTCTTTGAATGGAGGTGGTCTTCCGCATGGTCACACAACCCTGGGAAGGCTTTGCAGAAGCAGAGGCCATCTTCCGGGAGGGATACAAGAAGGTGGGGGGCACCCGGGATAGCTTTGTGGTTCCTGAAGTCTCCCAGGGCCCTGCCGGTAGCATCTGGCCAACTCCCCTTCCATGGGTACCTGACCGTGGGTGCCCGTCCCGAAGGTGTCCAAGATCCACCTTAAGTGTTTTCAGATCTGCCCAGGCTTACGTGATCTCTGTTGGTCCACATGAAAAATGATGGAGCATGGGAAACAATACCGTGCTGACACGGTAACCAGAACTCTGAAACGTGCAAGAACATGCAGCCCAGACAGATGATACGGGGAAGAGACAAGGGCTCGTGGAGGTTCTTTTTTATGAGGGATCGTGACGTAGACTCCCGATGGCACCACTGTGACTGAGTTCTGCTGGTGGACTTTTGAGAGTGTTCAACAGAATCCTCAGTGCACACCCACGTAAACTGGGGCAAGTTGGCTGGATGAATTCAGAGTTTGTCTAAGCAGGCTGTAAACCCAGGGTGTGGCCATCCACCCTCCTGTAAACTATCAAGGTAAAAAAATTGAAGAGTGGTGAAAACCTGTCAACACTGAATAAAATTCAGCTCATAATGGGTGTATTAATTTTCATTTTTTAAGCTTATTTATTTATTTTAAGAGAGAGAGGGACGCCTGGCTGGCTCAGTCAGTTGAGTTTCCGACTTTGGCTCAGGTCGTGGTCTCACAGTCTGTGAGTTTGAACCCCCTGTCGGGCTCTGTGCTGACAGCTTGGAGCCTGGAGCCTGCTTCAGAGTCTGTGTCTCCCTCTCTCTCTCCCCCTCCGTTGCTTGTGCTCTGTCTCTCCCTGTCTCAAAAATAAATAAGCATTTAAAAAAAATTTTTAAAAGAGAGAGAGAGAGCTGGGGAGGGGCAGAGAGGGAGAATCCCAAGCAGGTTCTGCACTGCCATCGTGGGGCCTGATGTGGGGTTCGAACACACAAACTGCGAGATCATGACTTGAGCCGAAATCTAGAGTCAGACATTTAACCAACTGAGCCACGCAGGCACCCCCGGGTATATTGATTTTCTACAGCCTCCATAACAAAGTGCCACAAACTGGCTTAAACAGCACACGTTTATAGCACCATAGTTATGGAGACCAAAAGTCCAAAATGAAGGGGTCAGCCTGGTATGTTCCTGAGGCTGTGCGGGAGACTCCGTTATGCGTCTCTCCTGCTTCTGGTGGCTTATTAGAAATCTCTGGGGTCCCCTGACCCGTAAATGCATCACTTCTGTATCTGCCTCCATTTTCACGTGGTATCTCCCCGTGTGTGTCTGTGTCCAAATTTCCTCTTTTTATAACGAAACCATTATGTTGGATTAGGGGCCCACCCTACTCCGGTACAACTGATTACATCGGCAACGACCCTATTTTCAAACAAGGTCACATTCTGAGTACCAGGGGTGAGGACTTCACCATGTGAATTTGGGAGGCGGGGTATACAACTCAACCCACGACACTGAGGAGACAAATGTTTTAGGAATCGCAGTTTTGTGATGAGTTCTGACCCCCTCTTCTTCTTTGACCTTATTCTGATAGAGTATCTGCTATGATTCCCAGACTCACTGTTTCCATGTTTATCAGGCAGGCCAGGTACCAAAATTCACCACTTACAGAGTCTTAGATGTATATATGATAGACTTAATAATTTATAATGGCCATCGTAGTCACGAGATACTCAAAGTGCAGAACTAATACATATTTTCCAAAGACTCTGGAAAGTTATAAACATTTTATGCATTTAAAATTTAAAGTTAAATTTCTATTTATAAGTGTTAGCTAATGACAGTTCCAAAAACTTTCCTCAAAAGCAGGTAGCTCGATGACTTGGGGCTATGTTTATAAAGACAAAAAGAAATCTTTTTGAATTTTTAAATCACAAAGGAACACAAGAGCCGAATGAGGGGTTTCAAGCGTCCTTATGAACAGAGTGACATTTTCTTTTCAGAGATAATTAGGTAAAAAATAGATAGGTCATCCTGTTCCTTTCAAGTGTTATTGCAGTAAAAGAAAATTAGCAGGATTCAAGCCACTGACGCCTAAACTGTTATTTTTTCCCCACAATTTGTTTTCGATTTTGCGGTGTTAAAAATGAAACAGACTGATTTATATCGAAAGTCGTAACCCAAGCTGGCTATGAAACAAAACCCACAAGCGCTGAAAGATGAGCCTGTCTGCAGCCCCAACAAGACGCTGGCCGAGCCCCACGGTCCCCAACATGGTCCCCACGTCAGGCCAGAGCGTGCAGATGAGCGTTTATGGGTGAACTGAAACCAGAAATGGCCAAAAATGGAGCTCAAATCCAAGGGAAAACAGCCTGTCATCTCCTTACAAGAGTGTCCATGGACGCAGTTATGTTGTCCGGCTTGAAGTCCACGTAAAGACTTGGAATAAAGACCCCACACGATTCCACTATACTAAACGTTGAAGGCACTTAATAACTTTACGTATTAGTAAAACAGAGAATGTAGAATCCAAGGGCTTCCACCTCAGAAATACAATGGGATTTCAGAGAAACATATTTACGACATGTTGTCTCCCCAAATATCGATTCTGTTTCCTCATAAGTCCGAATTACGTGACGTGCCAGGCATCCATCACTGCATAACAATGAAAAAAATAACACGTTTAGCAATGGAAAAATCGATTTTATTATGCTCACGGATTCTGTTGGACAGGAATTTAAAAATGGTGCAGGAGGAATGGATCTCTTCTGCTTCTTGCTGTCTGGGGCCTCAGCTGGGAAGTCTCAGATGCTGGGGTTGCTCAAACGTCTCAGGCTAGAATCATCTGGGGCCATGGGAAGGGAGGCGTGTTTACTTCCATGTCTGTTTAGCTGAGCTAGGTTGACTTCAAGACTGGGCTCAGGTGGGACCGTTGGTAGGATTGCATCCATGTGGCTTGGATTTCCTAACAGCCTGGTGGCCTTAGGGTCCTTTGGGCTTCTTACATAGTGGCTCAGGGCTCTAGGAACATATGATCCGGCCAACAAGGTAGAGATTGCAGGACCTTTTCGGATCTAGCCTTGGAAGCCTCACAATGTCATTTCTGTCATGTTCTGTGGTTTATGAATGGGTCACTGAGGCCGGCCCAGATTCACAGGGCAGAGAGGGGGCTATCAGTCCCCTTCCTCTCAATGAGAAAAGTGTCAAAGAATTTGCAGCCATCCTGAAAACATATGATTAGTTTTTGTTGTTTATTGAATTAATTTATTTATTTTTGAAGAACTCCCTTTTCTTGCTCGTGTACTGCTTCCTTTTTAAAAAAATTTTTTTAAAGTTTATTTATTATCAAGAGACAGAGGGAGACAGAACATGAGCAGGGGAGGGGCAGGGAGAGGGGGAGACACAGAATCCGAAGCAGGCTCCAGGCTCTGAGCTGTCAGCACAGAGCCCAACCCGGGGCTGGAACGCACAAACTGTGAGATCGTGGCCTGAGCCAAAGTTGGACGCTTAACCGACTGAGCCACCCAGGCGCCCCTCTGCTTCTTTATTAGTGGATAAAACAGGCAAATATTGAGACCACCGTTCTCTGGGATGATGCCTCCACAATAAATGTCTACCCTGTACAACTATTCCTACAGGACTTGGAAGAGAGCCTTTGAGAAAATGGCAGCTTAGAAGCCACAGGGTTTGTAAGGTGCAGGTAGGAGAATAAATTCATTAAACCATGGTTGCCCCCAAGGATGCGATGCTTTTCCATCTCCAAATTAATCAACTAAATATTTTCCTGGGGTGCCTGGGTGGCTCAGTCGGTTAAGCATCCGACTCTTGACTTCAGCTCTGGTCATCATCTCACGGTTCATGAGTTCGAGCCCCTCATCAGGCTCCCCGCTTGGGATTTTCTGTCTCCCTCTCTCTCGACCCCTCTCCCACTCGCTCTCTCAGTCTCTCTCTCAACAAGAAGAATAAAAATAAATTAAAGTTAAAAACCGAAATATTTTCCTGAAGGTTCTCTTTCAGTCGCTAAACAGAACGTTTTATGAGCAAGCTGAGTTGTGCACAAGAGTTGCAGGCCGCAAATAATGCAAAGTGAATTTCTCTCTGAAGCAGTTCCGTAATCTACTACTAAATATGCGTAAACTTTCCCTAAAATTCCCATCTTCTTCCTCTACTTTTTCACAATGTTCCAAACCTTCCCACATATTCGTATTCCTATTTTCTTTGAAATATGACTTCCAAACTTTCCACAATTAATTTCAATAAGAATTCCTTAGCAAACCCAAAATAGAGGCAAAACATTCACGCGAGGCACAAATTCTGTTCTTTCCAAGCCGACAAGCAGCAGAGTCCGTTTTGCTCTATTTAACTGATTTTTGAAATGGTGATCAGTTCTTTAATAGCCTACTTGTAAGGGGGCAGTATTTTCGGAATTAGCTTCTGGTATAAAAGCTTTGACTTTAAAACTTCTGCGTTTATTTTGAAAAACAGGTTTGCTTTCCCAAGAGGATTTCATCATTTCAGGTATAAATTTACGTACATTTTGTAAACTTAGTTTGGATTCTTATTAATGTCAGTTAAATTAACTCTCATTGCAGGGGCGCCTGGGTGGCTCAGCCAGTTCAGCATCTGACTCTTGATTTCAGCTCAGGTCATGGTCTTATGGTTGTGAGAGTTCGAGCCCTGCATTGGGCTCTGTGCTGACAGTGTGGAGCCTGCTTGGGATTCTCTCTCTCTCTCTCTCTCTCTCTCTCTCTCTCCCCCTCTGTCCCTTCCCCTCTCAAAATAAATACATAAATAAACTTAAAAAAGTTAAGTGTCATTTCACAAGGCAGAAAGAGAAAGTGGGTGAAAAAAATAACAAAGTCGAAGATCAGACTGCCTTGAGTTGTTAATTAGGAATTCCTTTTTTAAAAAATTTTATTTTTTGCCTTTTTGAAGTGCCTGAAGGTTTTGTTTAGCATCAACATACATATAATTATGCATTTTTTTCTCCAGTTAAAAAAAAAAGCAACTTAAAAAAAAAACCCTCTAATTGTATGAGGTAGAGAATGGTCTGTGGTTAAGTCACAGAGGGATAGATGGGCGGCGCCTGGGTGGCTCAGTCAGTTAAGCATCTGACTTCAGCTCAGGTCATGATCTTATGGTTTGTAGGTTCGAGCCCCACATCGGGCTCTGTGCTGAGAGCTCAGAGCCTGGAGCCTGCTTCGGATTCTGTGTCTCCCTCTGTCCCTGCCCCTCCCCTGCTCTCTCTTCTCTCAAAAATGAATACATGTTAAAAAAAAAATTTAAAGACACAGAGGGATGGAAAAGTATCTAAAGGAAGTCAGTAGAGAATCTTCATCTTTTTTCCAATGTTTTTCAGATATCTCTACCAACTTAATTCTGAAGGGAGACCAGCGCTATGGGGGAAGTGACCACAGACCGTCAGAATTTCCGTCCTGAGAGAGCATATGCCTTCATCAGTGTCTGTGAATGCCAGAGAATGGTGGCCCCACGCAGTGCCACGAAGTAAGCAAGCAAAGTCTGGCTTCAGGGTCCTCAGTCTGCTGTTTGTACCCTCCTGTCTGCTCGAGCACCCGTGGGAAAGCTCCCATGTTCACCCCCCCACCCCGACGCTCAGACAATGCCTTCCACCATGTACGACACCAACGAACCCCATCTCAAAAGTGTAAATGAAATCCTTAACACGGATCTTTGCCTTGTAAAAACCAAGGTAGTACAAATTTAACCCAATTTGTTTACAAACAACGTGTGTAATCTATTAATGTTATCGTAACAACAATAATCATCAGGGCTAGCATTTATCAAGCACTCGCCGGGGGCGGGATACGCGCTGTGACTTACATCATTTCATCTGTGGGAAATGTAGGCAATATGTGTAAGAGGAAGATCGCTAAAATTATGTGTATCGCTCCGTCACCTAGAGGTAGCCACCATGAACACGTCGCATGGATCCTTTCGGCCTGTGTGCAGTGGTAAATAAAATAATGAAACTGTACTTCACTGTGTTTTATAGTCTGCCTTTTTCACTCTTCAAACATTTCCCTGTTACATAAAAATCCCTCCTGACCAGTATTTTCAGGGGCTACAGAGCGAGCCATTCATGGAAGCAGCCTGATTTATTTAACCGACGCCCTATTGCCAGACATGTAGCTGGGTCTTACTTTTTTGCGATGACCCCCAAGCGGCAAAGAACATTCCTAGAACCGTATCTGTTCACACAGCACTGATTCAGTCACTAAGCCTCGTCAGTTACACCACGTTTGAAAAGTCAGAGAAGACATTAAAGAATCGCTTTTTGAGGAATTGTTTTTATGTAACGAAAAGCAAAGCACTTGAAAAAGAGGGGCAGGGTTTTAATCATTAGCCTTAGAGTTGGGAGAGCCTGTAGGTTTGTTTTATGGGCACTCAGGCTATCCCAGAAGCTCAGAAAAACACACTGAGTCCTGAAACCAACGCGTTCCAGCTCCCCCTCAGGTCAGCCTTGGCAGGAAAAATACATCTTTGGAGGAAAATGCATTTGAGAAATGCAGTGATCTGGGAGAGGCGGTGCAGGAATTAAGTTCGCTCTCCCCTCCTTTGGCAATAAAGTCCAATTCTAGCTGCTACCATCACTTAAATCGCACCTGATATTTCCTCTCTATCCAATCCACTGTGAACATCTGTCAGGATGTTCCTTTTTACACGCTTGAGGATGTTAAGTCATAGCCGAATATAGACCCATATGTTTCCTATTTAAAATGAAAATCCTACAATTAGGTCAAAAATTCTTAAATCTTTTCTGAACCAAACAAAACACATTTATCTGATCATCATAATGGCAAAGTTGTGCTCCGTTTGCAGAAATGTTCATGAATACGATCAAATGGGTTTGGATTTTTTTCTCTCCATTGATGAGGTCGTTCTCACGAAGAACGTTCAGGAGAGCAGACGGCAGATTTGGCAAATGCACATTAATTTTTCCACCAGAAACAGAATCCATTCTAGGGATGCTCCAAGATTTATGGGTTTTCAGAAACTGGCACAGTCAGGACATCATTCTCTGGATCACTGTCCGATTCTTGTGTCTGTTGATACAATAGAGGGGGGTTCGTATTATGGTTGGCCATATTTCACAATTGGCAAAACCCTGCAGACGGCCAGTGCTTCCAAATGTCATTAACCAGAAAGCCTACAAACCCAAACGTTACTAACATCTGAGTCCCCTTAGGAGTTTTACTGTTAGGAACCCGCAGAGACACTTGGAATATAGACCAACGTTCACTTCAAAATTCTGCAAAACATCAGTGTTTCCTTGTTTCCGCATGCTGTTTTCTTCTTAAGGTCAACAAAAAATACTGAATCATATGGCATTTAAAAAAAGGATCCCCGCATCGTGTTCTTAGAGAAGTTACAATAGCACTTTTCCTGAAAATTCTTCAGAAATGCCAAGATGGTGTTCTTTCTGACTTAAGAAACTGTTCTTAGGGGCACCTGGGTGGCTTAGTCGGGTAAGCGTCTGACTCTTGATTTCAGCTCAGGTCATGATCTCACGGTTCGTGAGAATGAGCCCCACATTGGGCTCTGCATTGACAGCATGGAGCCTGCTTAGTATTCTCTCTCCCTCTCTCTCTCTGCCTTCTCCCACTTGCACACACTGTCTGTCTCTCTCTCTCTCTCTCTCTCTCTCTCAAAATAAATAAATAAATAAACAAACAAACAAATGTAAAAAGAAAAAGAAACTGTTCTAGGGTCGCCTGGGTGGCTCAGTCAGTTGAGCATCTGACTTCGGCTCAGGTCATGATCTTGTGGTTCGTGAGTTCGAGCCCCACATCAGACTCACTGCCGTCAGCCTGTCAGGGCCAAGCCCGCTTCAGATCTTCTGCCCCCCTCTTTCTGCCCCTCCCCCGCTTGCCTGTGCTTTCTCTCAAAACATAAATAAAACATTAAAAAAAGGAAGCCGTTCTTAATTGAAGCATAGGCAGTATGTGCTGTTTGAGTGCTTTGAAAATGTACTGTTGCATCTACTTAAAAGGGAAAATGTATTTGTAAATAAAATATCCAGTTGTGTCCAAAATATATCAGTATAGGGGCACCAGGGCAGCTCAGTTAGTCAAGCCTGCGGCTTCGGCTCAGGTCATGATCTCACAGTTCATGAGTTCGAGCCCCACGTCGGACTCTGTGCTGACAGCTCAGAGCCTGGAGCCTGCTTCGGATTCTGTGTCTGCCTCTCTCTCTGCCCCTCGCTTGCATGCACTCTCTCTCTCTCTTTCTCAAAAAAAGAAAGAAAAAGAAAAAGAAAAGAAAGGAAAGGAAAAGAAAAAAAGAAACGAAGCTCTATCAGTATAGGTATCTTTATCAATACCAAAATTAATAGTAGTATAACTCCATTTAGGTGTGCAACATGGTATTAAAAAGTAATTGTTTGATTTGAAGCTTTCTCCCTTCCCTCCAACCCATTGCCCATTGCCTTCCACTACCCCAAAACACAAACAGACAGACAGATAGACACACACACACACACACACACACACACACACACACACACACAGTTTGAAAGCAAACATGGAGACTGATGGATATTTATTTTAATTGCTGGCCTTGAAGCACCAAAAGTAGAGTACTCTGTGTTATTCCTTTTCCTTAAACCAGATAAATCTCATTGAAAACAGAGTCTGTGTTGTCAAGCATTAATCCCAGGGTAACAAAACTTCTTTTGTCTTCTTTTAAGCAAAAGTCTACAACCAAATCACACCTCCTGTCTTGGTTTTTTGTTTGATGGCTATATATTTTTAAGACGTAAAGTATTTTATTATGAATTCGTAAGACAGAAGTTGTTTAAAACACTAAATCCTAACTATTGATTCATTCAATAAATATTTTGGACCTCTTATAGCAGTTGAGTTTTGATGTGTAAAAAGCAATAAGGTCTTAGTGATGTGTTCATTTTCTGTTTATGTGTCCTTGGGTTAACTGGGGCCAAGATGACTTAGGGTGGGCTTAGCTGAGCCTGGCTTTAGGGGGTCAGCTGGGTCCGGGTGGTTTCCTGTCTTCCCAGTGTCAGTAACCATCTGAGTCATGTTCTTCTCATGACAAGAAGACAAGGATAGTTGGACCCTGTACTTGTTTATGTCCAATAAAAGTCCATCAACCAAAGCAAGTCCTATGGCCAAAACCTTTGAAAGTCAAGGGGCAGGGAAATGAACCTCCTACACCATGAAGTCAAAACAAGTTGCATAGCTAAGTGAACCTCAATATGGCAGAGCGGTATAGCAGGAAATGAATATTTTTGGAACAATAAATAATCTGTCTTCACTCTACTTAGGTAGAGTGCTTGCTTTATATGGGAATACAATGGTAAACAAAGATGACTGCCATCATGAGATTGAAATGCTAGAGGATGAAGCAGACAGTGAATACATTAATGCAAAGTCAAGTGTACTTGTCCTCAAGGCCATGGGAGGCTCTCATTTAACACGTGGTCAGGAATATTTTCTTAGGATGACACCTGAATGAATAGAGAGGACGGGCCATCTGTTGAAAGAGTTTTCCAGCCAGAGGGAGTGGTCAGGAAAGAGGCCCGGAAGTGGGAACCAGCTTGGCCTCTATAAGAACAAGCAAAGTAGGCAAGCCTATCTGGAGTACAGTGAGCCCGTGTAGAGTCCTAGATGGCACAATCGTCTTCTGGGTGAGCTGGGGAACCAACCCAGACTTGAGAGCAGGTGAATTATGAGTGGCGAGAAGGACGAAGCTTGGAGATCTATATGAGCATGCCCAATGCAACTTCACTGGCCCTTTGGGGCTATGGAGGCATTTATGCTAACACGAGTTATTTCATAAATTCACTCACTAATCTCCAAAACCCAAGCAAAGCATTGTTTTGCTACAAAAACAGTTTACTGTTGATTTCTATTTTCACAACACATTCAGATTCATTCTGTTTACAGGTGGGTTTTTTTGTTTGTTTTGCTTTTTTTTTTAACTTCACAACCTGAGTCATGGATGCAAATAACTAAACTGATTTCCTTTTCAGGACCTCAGGGAATATTCAGCAAGCAAGTGACCTTGCAGGATGCCCTGTGCAAATGACTTCAACTCCTAACTTGCCTCCTGCTGGCTGATCTTCCTGAACCCCTGTATAATCTGCTTGGTGCCCCTGCTAGGTGAAAAAGCCCAGCGGTGTGGGAAGCGTTAGCACAAAAATGAGCTTCAAAAGGTGCTGCATTTAAAACAAAGGCTTAATAGCCATGCCCACAACTCTGGTCCCAAGGCTGCTAGACCATGTTCCTACTTTACTTCGTTGCCATTTAAAAGGAACTTTAATCATCTTTTACCAAATTTGTTTTCCATGGCCAGAGGATTTCATAGATAGGAAACGATAAATCCCTAGCAACACAGACTCCTAACAGATGGTAGTAAACGGACTTGAAAATATTTCAAAACCTGCCCTAATTTCCATTCCCCAAATGTCCCTCCCTCTCCCTCTCTCTCTCTCCCCCCGCTTTTTTTTTTTTATAATAGCAGTTCCCTTCATTGTCTCCAGTGTTTCCATTTTGTTATAATTTATGCCCCTTATGCTCTGAGACTGTATCCAAATTACCCACTAAACACAGGCAACTCCAAAAAAGAAAACTTGGAGCATTCGGAGCATTTCAAAATGTTTCCATTCATCGTATTGGCTGAAAGTTCTGTTGAAGGCAAAAAGGGGCAATATTTAAAAAAAAAAATAATGTTTATTATTTACTTTTTGAGAGAGAGAAAGAGAGAGGGAGAAAAAGGGGGGGGGGCAGAGACAGAGGGAGACACAGAATCCAAAGCAGCTCCAGGCTCCGAGCTGTCAGCACAGAGCCCGACGCGGGGCTCGAACCCACGAACTGTGAGATCAGGACCTGAACCGAAGTCGGACGCTCAACTGACTGAGCCACCCAGGCGCCCCTAATGCAGATTTTGCAGTAGGAGAGAAGATGCTTATGTCAGATTTATGTTTATAAGAGTGAAAGCCCACCTCACTCAAAGAAAGAGGATTTTTTTTTTCTGTCTAGATCACCAAAACAAATTTACAGCTTATCATTGAGAAGAAGCATTCTAGAGCAATATAATACTCCATTACCAGGATCTTCTTAAGAAAACGCCTTAGTTTAGTGGAAATAATTTTGGTTCATTACTCTTAATTCTACCTTTGTGCTTCCTCAGTGCTTTTCTATCTCATAATAAAGGCATAATTTAAAATATGCACGTGTGTATGCATTATATCGCATACATATGTGTATATCCTTTGTACACGCAAATATATAAGCCGAAAACAGCTCTAAAACATGAAGTCTTCAAAAAATGATAATAAATACAGTCTTACCCTGTCCTTCTTATTTTGATTGCAAAATGTGTGTGTGTGTGTGTGTGTGTGTGTGTGTGTGTGTATGAGAGAGAGAGAGAGAGAGAGAGAGAGAGACAGCCCATCTTTCTCTCCACTCTGCTAGCTGCCTTACTAATTTCCTTAAAAGCTCCCGATGCCTGTTTGTACAGCGACGTGAGGTCCTAGTTAATTGTCTTAATTTCCATGCTCTGGGTAATGTGTCCTTCCTAGGCTGTCCAAATGAGCTGGAGAGACTTTGTGTAAATAGATTTAGGAGTTCTTCTTCCCCCAACCCATCATCCATCTGTAAGCCAGCTTAAATGAACGCAGAAGGCCAATACGTGTGGATGTTCAACGTGTGCCCATCCCACTTGCACTAGGAGGTCAGAAGGGAGCGGCCAGCCGAGAACACCTGACCTGGAGGACACCGCACGGATCCCCTGGCACGGCTCCCTCCCGATGGCGGACCGGGGAAATGAAGTCGGTCCCAGTGCCTTGGCTGTGTTGAAGGCCCCAACACCCTAATCTTCGTGCCAGGCCATTGACCCCTCTCCCTCCCGCCTTGTCTTCCAGGCGTGTTTACCAGTGATTCAGAATGGGCCTGGAACTTCTGAATCTTGTCATTTCTTCAATATCTGCAGTGGTCTGGAAAATGGGTACAATCCTGCCATCACAATCTTTTATAACTCATCTATGGAAACTTGCCCTAAAACTCACCAGCCATCATGTTCTGAATACCCTTCATTTATACATTAACTCCTGTGAATTAACAAATGTCCTCCTTTTAGGGGTGCCTGGGTGGCTCAGTTGGTTAAGTGTCCGACTTCGGCTCAGGTCATGATCTCACAGTCCGTGAGTTTAAGCTCCGTGTTGGGCTCTGTGCTGACAGCTTGGAGTCTGGAGCCTGCTTGGGATTCTGTGTCTCCCTCTCTCTCTGCCCCTCCCCTGCTTGTGCTCTCTCTCTCTCTCTCTCTCTCTCTCTCTTTCAAAGATAAACATTAAAAAACCCAAATGTTCCCATTTTTAAGTGACTGTTTCTAGAAAGGGTAGCCAATGTAGTGTGGTAAGCCATTAACAATCTAGTGTGAATTATTTTACTCTGTTTTCCATTGATTAAGTCGGTTAAGACCCTGGCACTTGCGGAACATGAGTTTCAGAGGAAGAAGGGGGAAAGAAACGGAGTAATTGGTGCATCAGGGTATAATTACTGGTCAGTGTCCATAACCCCAATGCCATAGCGAGTGATGCGGAACAATCGTGGGTCAGAATTTGGGCTTGCGTGGCTGAAAGGGGAGGGATTTGAAAGGAAGGGAGCCGGCTTTACTTTTCACCTGGACCATTGGACAAGGCTCATTGTTGGTTCAGTTCGTTTAGTTTTTTTGTTGGTGGTGGTGGTAGTTTTGATTTTTGTGTGTTCGTTTCATTTTGTTGGGGATATTTTTGGCCAAGTAATTAGCACGGTTCCTGTACCTTGTATGTACTCGGGACATGTTAGCAACTATTTACATTGTCTTCCTTTTTTCTTCTGCCACCCTCACTGAGCATTTTCTTCTGGAAGTAGGAAAACAGGGATTGAGAGAAACAGAGCTGGAACGAAAGCAGGGGTGTCGACATACGGAGGCACCGAGGAGCGCGTGTTCCCCGCTACGTCACTGCGCTGAGTCCCAGGGTCGGAAGGGACAAGAGATCATGACTCCCAGACGTGTCTCCAGGGAAGCTGGGCGAATGTTCTCCATTTTACCACTCAGCAGTGAGCTCCTAGGAGGTTAATGTGTTCCCGGTGTCTCACCGAAGAGGTCAAGGTGCTGGGGGAAAGGTGGAGCGTGGGGCTTGGGGTCAGTAACCAGAACGGAAGCTTCCCCCTCCGTGCACAGCACCGGAGGGCGGACACGTGTGGAGGTACCACCACGCCCACGTGATAAGAGACGAGGCGCTGTAATGCCGCAAGATGACTGAGAACGTGAACTTCAGAACTGAACTTCGAGCTCTGCTGCTGACCAGCTGGGTGACTTCGGACAAGTGACTTCAGTCTCGGAGCCTGTGTTCCCAGCTCGTGCACGGAGATCACGATGTCTACTTCGACGGTGGTGATGAGGGTTAAATTCACGTCAAGTAAATGTAAAGCAACATGAAGTTGCTCCCCCCAAATGTGAGCTTTTAGGATGAGTTAATGAGGCAGCTGGGCAGACAATACTCCTGTGACATTGTCAAGGTCATATAATCAGGGACTGGCAAGAGCCTGACGTAGAAATAGCTCTCCAGGTCCTGGAACCATGCGGGCGTGGGCAGAAGGGTATTCCTGCTTTTCCAGTACAGCCTCCAGCCAAGTGGAGGTGTCTTCATTAAACGTAATTAATTCCTCCTCATAAAAACTGGAGAGTTCTTCCCGACCCAGATCAGTTTGTTGTTCTGAAGCCACGTGGCCTTAGTGATGTCTCAAGTGTGCATTTTTGGTTTTCCAGAGAAGGGTTGGGGATGTCCCTAAACCGTATGTGTCGCCTCCGGAAGAAGGCTCGTCGTGGTCCGGCCGCCCTGACCCGCGCCCGTTTCTTTGGCAAGTCTGATGGTTCCTGGTCTGTACCTACGAACTGGAAGCAATGTGCCCTCTCGCAGCCCTTCTTTGCATTTGAAAAGTATGCTGCTTCTCTTGCCTGGACCCCAGGGCTGCAGCCAGAAGAGCGAGACAGGGCAGGGCCCTGCCTGGTTCTCATCCTGCCCTCCGCCGTCACCGCAGGGCTCTGCGAAGGCCGGGTGCCTCTTGCCTGGCGGTCTACACCCTCCTCTGCGTGTTTTATTTCTCCCCGTTTCCACACAATGCGGTCTGGGCCAGAGCTCTGCCTCCAATCACCCCCAAGTTTTCCATGAAGATTCCTGACTTCACTTGGTGCCCTCAAAATGGATGCGGGCTGTGCGGGCAGGTGGCCTCAGGGCTCAGAACCGTCAGGAGCCGGGGACCAGTGGCCTGTATCTGGGTCAGCTGAGGCCGATGCTTACGTCCAGTGCCTGCAGAGAGCAGAGACTCCACACCGGCCAGTTCATCATCGAGGAGAAGAAGTCCAAAGAGGAGGCAAAGGGACTCGTCTAAGTCGGTACAAGTCAGTAACAAAACAGAACAAGAATGCGTAAGACACGCATCAGACTCTTTTTTTTTTTAATGTAAGAAGAGGTGCTGAGGTCACCCCACGTTGAACGATTTCCCTCCCTGAGCCCTTTGTCATCCATTTCAAACGAGTCTGTGCAGTCAGGCTGGCCGAAGGTGGCTCACACCTGCTCTTGCCTCATTTGGGAAAATGTCCAGGATTCACACAGGCAAACGTGTTCCGGGGCGTCCACGGCGGGTGCCCGCCAGCTTGCCCCTCTCCCGGGTGGAACGCCAGCCCCCCAGGAGCACGCAGCCCCCCGGGGGCTTCACGTGCTTGCCGATCACCGTCTCGCAGGGGAAGGGTTTTCATTCGACCTTGGACTTCGGAAGGGAATCCCAGAGGCTTTGCAAACTAGTGGCAAAAGCAGACACTTCCTCTGGAACCTTTTGTGTTTTATTAGTTCTATAGATCATGTTTTTCCCTTGTTCCTCTACTCGCGCCCCCTCCTCCTACCAATTCTTCTTTCTCCCTGAATTTCTGGCTCCACGTGTGGACTTCAAGGAAAATGCTCTCCATGTGTTTCTGATCGATTTGCACTGAAAGTCCCCAGAAAATGACCGCAAGTCTCATTGTCCCCACCTCCACTCAAGCAGGAGGTTTCATCGTTGCCAAGGTCAGGCTAGAGAATGGGTGTGGGCCTCCCAGCGGCTGACTTCAAGGCCGGGGAGCACACTGCCAGCACCTCGGTGCCACGGGGGTGGGCAGGACGGCCGTGGGAGGCCTCACCTCCGCTCCTTCCTAGCGGCCCCCCGATGGGGCTCCAGGAACCCGGGCGCCTCCCGGGAGGACCACGCGTCTTCATGTTTCCCTCCCTCTCCAACCTTTCTGCCACGGCCGTACAGCTGTGTTTCTGTGAAAACAAGGGCGCCGGCAAAGAGAAAAACACTGTTTATGGGAGTGCCTAGATTGGTGAGTCCTATAATTTCAATAGCCCTGAGATATGCACAGCTGACTACTTATGCAAATTCCAGACATCGTGTTTGAACAAAAGGTTGTGCAGGAACATAACCTGGAGCTTTTATTACTAATGAGGCACTTATTTCCATTTGAATACAGAAGTGTGTGTGGGGGGTTTTTTTCCCTCTTTTTATGGCTTCTCATAATTGTGTCTAATAATAGAAAAATAACATCGGGCTGCCGTCTCCACGTGGCTTAGACATGGGATGCACACTCGTGGGGTCCCAGCCGCGCCTCTTCGGAACGAGAAGTCCCGTCAACTCTGTTCTCTTTGGACTTTCTCCTCTTCTTTAGGCCTGCTTTAAAAATTAAGAGTCATACTAGTGATAATAATGGAAGGTGATCAAAATGGCCATGTTCGGTCTTTACTGGCAATCAGGGGAGGCATTCTTGGAACGTGTTAATGGCAGACTTGTAGCCTCCAAGTGATTTGCAGTTTGGGGTCCGCAGAAAGTGAAAACTGATGGAGGAAGGGAGTTTCTTTCTTTCTTTTATCTGTTAATGTGTATTTATTTATTTAACATTTATTCATCTTTGAGGGACCGAGAGACACAGAGCGTGAGTGGGGGAGGAGCAGAGAGAGAGGGAGACAGGATCCAAAGGGGGCTCGGTGCTGAGAGCGGAGAGCCCGACGTGGGGCTCGAACTCACAAACTGGGAGATCGTGACCTGAGCCGAAGCCGGTGCTTAACTGACTGAGCCCTGCAGGTGCCCCAAGAACAGGAGCTTCCTGACATGATATACAGTCCACAGGAGTGCCACCATGCCACAAGAAGTTTATTTTTGGGAGAGAGAGGGCAGGGGAGGGGCAGAGAGAGAGAGAGAGAGAGAGAATCCCAAGCAGGCTCCATACTCAGTGTGGAGCCTGATGCAGGGCTTGAGGCCATGAAACGGTGAGATCATGACCTGAGCCAAAGCAAGTGTTGGGCACTTAACCAAATGAGCCACCCAGGCACCCAAAAGAACTTTATTTCATGAATAAAATAAATAAGAGAGGCAATCAAATATGTAAATGAAAAGTATATGACTTGAATAAACCATAAGAATCCACGAAAACTTCCGAGCTTACGGCAGTGTATCTATTTACACACACACACACACACACACACACACACACACAATGTTAACCAAGGAAAGCGATAGTTCTGTTCACTCGTTTGGTTGTGATAATCATTCCACGGTGTGTAACACATCAAATCATTACATTGCACACCTTCAACATACACAATTTTTATTTGTCAATTATACCTTAATAAAGGTGTGTGTGTGGGGGGAAGCAAATAAAAGAATCAACCTTTCAGATTCAGATTCAGTAATACTTCTGGGGGAGGGGGAGTCAGATTTTGGGAGGATTTGGCAGCCACTGAGCAGGTGGCCGGTGACCCCTGAGGGCTGAGCTGCCCGCTCTGAGCACGGCCAGAGGTCCCAGGGGTTGGGCTGACGCAGAGGTGCTGGTCAGAGGGCGGAGGCCGACGGAAAATGAGCCAGAGGTGCTGGTCAGAGGGCGGAGGCAGAGGAGAGTGAGCCAAAGGGCTGGGATCCAGGGGTGGGTTTGGATACAGAGAACAAAGCATTCGGGGCCCCTCCCAGGAGAATAAAGAGAGAAGAACTGAGAGTCTTTACAGTGCTTTGCCCCGGGCTCCGCGTGCACCACCTGCCCCAAAGCCCCAGCAGGTCTCATTGTCTGTGAGCAACCTCCCGCCAGACGGAGGAAGGCTCTGGTTGACAGCCTGTGAGCACTGCCGTGCCCTTGGCCCTGACCCCAGGCCCCAACACACCCAAGACCATTTGGCTAGAAGGGGAGGAGAGAAAGAACAAAACAAAGGGTCGGTGAAATTGCATGTGCCAACCTGACTGGGCCACGGGGACCCGGGTATTTGGCCAAACATGATTCTGGGTATGGCTGTGAGGGTTTTTGTGGATGAGATTAATACTTAAGTCAGTGGACTTTGAATGAAGCAGATTGCCCTCCCTCATGTGGGTGGGCCTCGTTCAATCAGTTGAAGACCCGACTAGAACACAAAGGTGGAGGAAGAAAGAATTCCCTCTTCCCTGACTATTTTCAAGCTGGGACGTCAGTTTTTTTCCTCTCTTTGGACACCAACTGAAATATCAGCTCTTCTTGGGTCTGAAGCCTGCTAGCCCCTTGACCCACACCATCAGCCCCCAGTTTGCTGACTGTAGATCTTGGGACTTGTCAGTCTCCCTAACTGTGTGGGCCGATTCCCTATACCAACTCCCCTCTCTATATGGAAACATCCTTTTGGTTCTGGTTCTCTGGAGAACCCCTGACCCGTGCAGGTGCCCCACATGCAGACAGGAAAAACATGTGCTAATTGCCATTTGACAACGGGAACTCATATGCGTTACTTACAGAAATCTACCCTCCCCCCCGCCCCCCACAGCTTTAGGAGCAGGTGGCAGCTCCTGTGTGAATAGGAAGACACAGAACTACAGAAACCTGATACAGTGGGAAAAGATTTCGAGATCTCAGTGGCTTTCCCCTCAGAGAGGATCCTCCACGGAAAAGTCTCTTCTTCCGGCTCTTCACAGCCTGACACGTTTATGTTATGTTTATGTTACTGAGCAGAACAATGAGAAATGGGGACAGGCAGCCGGCCGCCCAGCTGGAAGCAACCCCGGCGGACAGCGGCTGAAACCTAACCCCCAGCACGGAAAGGGGTTCCGTGGGGGGGGGGGTGGGCAGCCCGTGTCAGTGCTGGGCCTCACCCTTTCCATCTGTGCTCTGGAAAGGGCACACGTCTGACAAGGAAGGTTCCAAGCAGCTACTGACGGAGATGTCAATTGCTATTGTGGAATGATTTGATTTTCAGTAGAAAGAAAGAAGAGAATGGAAGGAAGAAAGGAAGTGATGGAGGGAGGGAGGAAGGAAGGAAGGAGGGAGGGAGGGAGGAAGGAAGAAAGGAAGGGAGAGAGGGAGAGGAGGAAGGAAGAAAGGAAGGAAGGAAGGAAGGAAAGAAGGGAGGGAGGGAGGAAGGAAGGAAGAAAGGAAGGAAGGAAAGAAGGGAGGGAGGGAGGAAGGAAGGGAGGGAGGGAGGAAGGGAGGAAGGAAGGGAGGGAGGGAGGAAGGAAGGAAGGAAGGGAGGGAGGGAGGGAGGAAGGGAGGAAGGAAGGGAGGGAGGGAGGAAGGAAGAAAGGAGGGAGGGAGGAAGGAAGAAAGGAGGGAGGGAAGAAGGAAGGAAGGAAAGGAGAGAGGGAGAGGAGGAAGGAAGGAAGGAAGGAAAGAAGGGAGGGAGGAAGGAAGGAAGAAAGGAAGGGAGAGAGGGAGAGGAGGAAGGAAGGAAGGAAAGAAGGGAGGGAGGGAGGGAGGGAGGGAGGAAGGAAGGACGGAGGGAGGGAGGAAGGAAGGAAAGAAGGGAGGGAGGGAGAGAGGGAGAGAGGGAGAGGAGGAAGGAAGGAAGGAAGGAAGGAAGGAAGGGAAGAAGAGAGGAAGGGAGGAAGGAAGGAAGGGAGGGAGGGAGAGGAGGAAGGAAAGAAGGGAGGGAGGGAGGAAGAAAGGGAGGGAGGGAGGGGAGGAAGGAAAGAAGGAAGGAAGGGGAGGAAGGAAGGAGGGAGGGAAGGAAGGAAGGAAGGAAGGAGGGAAGGGAGGAGGGAGGAAGGGAAGGAAGGAAGGAAGGAAGGAAGGAAGGAAGGAGAGAAGACTGTGTTTATTTATAAACATAAATGCACAGACATGAAATCTCTCATATACACACTGAAAATGCATTTTTCACAGATTAATTAAAATGGGAAACGCCGACCTTCATCCTCAGCCTAACATCACACACCCTTGTTGGCTCGAGCACAGGCCCGCAGATTACTGGGGAACACTTATTAACTGATTTCTTAACTTCTCACTCTGAGTTTTAAAATCTAACGCCTGGAGGCCTGTTTGGAGCCAGAGCACGCGAAGCTGCTCGTGGGCCAGGCTGACCGTGAGGTGCCCTCCTCCGCCCCTCCGTTGCCCAGGTCACTGTTTCCAGGTAACAATTAGGATGTCAGCAAGTTTTAGCTTTTCCGTCTCCCCAGCCGCCCCAGGGAGACACCCCGCCTTGGCCTCCAGGACCCCTTCCACGGAGGGCATGTTCTGCTGTCCTCGTAGGACCCTCAGGGGCCGCCCGCCTCGGGAGCCCAGCTGTGGCCAAGTGCAGCGTCTCCATGGTTCTTAAGCCATTTGTGTTTCTGCCACTTTCCTAACACCTGGCCGAGCTCCAGAGCGACAGAAGCACAGAACGCTGGGGCTGAAAACGGTCTCTGCGGACATTTGCTCCAAACCCTTTATTTTAGAGGCAGAGAAACCGAGACTCACAGAGGTCTTGGAATTTTCTCAGGCCTCCACAGCTGGCGAGCAGCAAAGTTGGGCCCGGAAACTGAGCCGGCCAGCTCTGGGCCATGTGTGTGTTCTACAAGACCAAATTCCTATGCGCCTGTGTGCCCAGAGCTCACCCAAGGGGATGGGCCAGGCCCGGGGCCTCTGTGCCCGGGGATTAGTGCCGAGGCTGGGGGCTTTTAAAACCCTGGGTAGGAAATTTCAGAGGGTTCCTAAGAGTCCTCTTTACAAGCAAATGAAAGCGGGCTCGGTTTTCAGGGTGAGGACAAAGGACTGGGAAGGCAGGACTTGAATGTCACAAGGGACACAGCTGTACCTCCTCGCGGGGCTCTGGGCACACGGAGTCCCGTCCAGGGAAACCAGAGAAACAAACGTGCTGACTCCCAGCCAACGGCGGTGGGCTCAGCCTCCGTCCGACCCCTGCGTTCACTGCAGTGTTTCCAAGAAATGGAAAAGGGCTTAAAAGGAAGGAGTGGGTGAGCGTCAGGAAAATCCAAGACCCGCCTCTCCTCTCTGCTCCTCTTTGATGGGGCTTGCGTGGGGACTCGTGCTGGCCAGAAAGTGAAGCTCTTCCCTCCTCCTAGGAGGGGAAGGTGCAAGAAATAACATCAAGTCAGAGCAAACAGTGCCGATGGTGATAGGGGGGGTGTCCTGGGGTTGTTTTGAACGTTCGTTCTGCTCCTGTGAGCCCGGGTGTTTCGGCGAACCCTCCTCTTTGTTAATATTCCTTTAAATTGGTGGGAGAAATGCCACGAAGCAGGCATGATGCACATTACAAACACACTTGCACACGCACGCACGTGCACACCCGCGCACAGGCATCTCGCGTTTGGAGTTCTGAGAGCGGTGAGGGGCAGGTTGCCCAGCAGATGACCTGGGAGCGCCCCACCAACTGCCAGAGGCCCCTCGTTTTCCATCTCCTTCTCCCGAGCGAATCTGTACTTCTTTGAGGTTGTCCGGGACCATTGGTTTGGCTTCTGAGGGCCGCTTGTGCCCTGAGCTTTTCTTTTTGTCTGTGTTGTGCTATTTATTTGGTTGTCTACTTGCTCTGTGTAACCCCGAGAAGCTATAGGATTATGTCCGGTCTTGGGGTGAAGTCCCCCACAACGAGGGGCGTGTAGCTCGAGTCAAGAGCCAGCACCGGCCCGGACACCCCACCCCTCGGACATCTCCGAGCTTGGGAACTTGAAGAAAGCTCTGCCCCCCAGGAGTGGGATAAAATACCAAGCATTCAGTGTCCATCTCTCTGTAGCCGTCTGCCTCTCTCTCCTTCCCTCCTGTTAAGGTGGGAGATCCTACTTCTGCCTTGCCTTCTAGAAAGTGGAAGTCTACAGATTCATGGACTCTTGCTGTAAGTCCTACAGCTTAAAAACCATCGGCCAGACGGTGAGACAAGGACCAAGAAGCTGGCCTTTCCCACATTCAGCGGAGTGCGTGAGTGCGTGAGGCACGACCTTCACAGACTAATTGCACCCGGCCGTTAGCAGGACCATTTCATGCCTACAAAAGTTATGGCTCTACTGATAATATTGACCATCAAAAATACACTTCACCTGTTCGCCAGCTGGTAAAATAAGTCTTGCCCAAGGGTGAGAAAAACATTAAGCAAGAAGAAAAGTCTTTCTGAAAATCATGTAACTGCCACGAAATTAAAATTACTTATTTAATAGAACCCCTGCATGGAAAGTAGGAAGTTACACCAATGGTATTTAGAGCCACATGGTTACAACTGGCCAAGGAGTGCAGGAGAGTGAGTGCCTGGTGGCAGAGATCTTTAGTCCAGAGGGCTCTTTGTTTCCATCAATGCACGGGAGCAAATTCCTGGCAACTCCTGAAGGTTCCTGCCCAGGAGCCAGCAAGCCTGTACCTGTGACCTTGCTAATGTCGTAGGGTTTTGCTCTAGCTCCCATCCAAGATAGTTTCTTATTGGTGGACCAGTGGATCCCTCCTTTCTCTCCCCCTCTTTCACATCTCATCTACCCTCCCCAGCAGCAGGACTACGTCGAGTCTGTGCTTCTTGACCAGAACACCTTAGGTTGCGTGCCCATCTGCCTCTGGATAGGAAGCTGCCTGCAGGCAAAGGCCACATCTGTCACACCCTTCCTGTCCCACACGAAGCACTGCACACGCGGGGAAGGCTTAACGCCGAGAGCTGCAGGAAAGACCGCCGTGGGGACGGATGTGCATTCAGGAGGACAAGTTCAGTTCTGTCCACGACATTTGCGGCCATGGAGACTCATCCTGTAGCATCGCCATGGGCTGTCATAGCTCTGAGTCTAGAGCCGGAGTGAGAATCTGCATCGGCGGTAACAGCTCAGGACCTGAGGGAGGTGGGGGAGGAGGGATTGGTGAAAAAACCAAGGTCAGCTCTGGGAGGACTACCTCAAGTCTTTCTGCCATGAAGATCTGTGGAGGAGAGCGAGGCAGGGAGGGACGGATCTGTCAGCACAAGCTGTCCTGTCCATGCAGAGAGGGCCTGAATTCGACCCCAAAATGATAGTCATAATAGTGAACATTTATTGGAAACTGATAAATCGCCCCATTTCGTTGAATTCACACAGGAAAAAAAAAAATCAGAGTATATCCCATGTGTGATTCCAGCTATGACTTTCTTCAAGCAAACCCAAGAGCTGTTAATGCGATTACTATTTGAATCTGGCGGAGAAATAAATATTCTTATCTGTTCACACCGCAGTTGTTACTATCTGGTCACCAGTGAGTGACCTTTCAGGTGACAGGTCGACCCCCAATTAAGAGAGATGATTCCTCACAAGCCCAAGGCCATGAGTAATTGAAACCCTCCAGCCAGAGGACAGGCAGGTCAGAACGGGGTTTCCTTAGTAGACAAATTAGGCCACGGTAACGGCACAAAACACCTATTGCCCTGTGGTTTCTACTGCTTCCGTCAGAATCTCGATTGCGAGAAAAACACGGGATTTTTCTCAGTCAGGGGCTGTGGTACAAGAATATGTATAATAATATATAATGTATTATCATAAAATAGTATATTTATATAGTATATATAGAAAGTATAGAATAAACATATATATTATATATAACAATATATATGTCTGAGTTTCTGCCAACAAGGTGACTCTTGGTGGGTTCTTAGATAGTTTCAAGGGAGGGTCTGGCCACATCGGAAAGACCAAGCATGTCATTAGAGGACTGAGACTCTTAGCCCCACCCTCTGATTTCCAGAAGGTGTAGGGGAGCTGAGGTTGGGTTCAATCACTAAAAGACAATGACGTAATCAAATGTGCCTGGGTGGCCAAACCTCTATGAAAACTCTGGACAAGAAGTTTTGGAGAGCTGCCTGGTTGGTAAACGTATCCATGCACGAGCAAAGTCTCGCACCCCGACTTCGCGGGGACAGGAGCTCCCGTGTGCCCCCAACACAGCAACACAGACCTCACCCTTACGTTTCTTTCCCTTCATTGTTCCTGACTTGTATCCTTTACAATAAAACTGTAATCGTAACTACAGCACTTTCCGTGAGTTCTGTGTATTGTTCTAGCAAATTATCGATTCCAAGAAGGGTGTTGTGGGAACCCCCAAACTTGTCGTTGTCCTGGCTGGCTGAGGCGTGAGTAGCTTGGGGATACCCAACACTTACTGCTGGCATCTGAAGTGGGGACACATTGGTGAGACTGGAGCCCTTCACTTACGGAGTCTGTACTCATTCTGCGAAGTTACTGTCACAACTTAATTGAGTTACGGGACGCCCAGTGGGTATCAGAGAATTGGTTTGGGATCATAAAAGCTAAAGTGAAATGGACAGCTGAATATGTATTGGAACTCAGCTTAGCACAAGGTGAACGTGCAAACATGCATGATGGCTTGTTAAATTTAGTCTACAGCGTGTTTTCCATTTGTCTGATAGGACCCAACTACTTAAAATAATGACTTTTCTGAAGCTCCGCCTGGAAGCCTTTGCTAACCTGCCAAGCTACATCTCTCCTCGTACATATGGCCCGGAACATCACGGTTGTCTTATTTATTAGTACCCTCCACTCACTGGTCCTCAACAGCGGGACATTCTGCATCCCGGGATACATTGGGCAATGTCTAGAGCCATCTTTGATTTTCAGGACTGGCTAGAGATGTGGGTCAGGGCCTGGGATGTGGCTGATCATTCTATGAGGCACAGGACAGCCCTCGCCACAAAGAATTACCAGCCCAAAATGCCACTGGTGCTGCCACCGAGAAACTCTGGGTGTCCATTGAACCAGGAGCTACTTAAGGGTGGAGATCGTATCTTAGTTATTCCTGCATCGTTCGTACAGAAGCGACACTTGCTGAGTGGCTGAAGAAATGAGGTAGGAAACCAGGACCCCTCAGTCTGGTGGCTGTAAGGGAAAGGTGGGTCTATCCTGAAATGTGCACTAGCCAATTTAGCCCTGGAAAAATTAACATCCTAACACATTTTCATGACGTGGGCAAGGTTTGGTGTCTCAGGGCACAAGCCAGGGTCTCAGAGAATGGGCACAGTGGAGGGTCTGGATTGATCTGAGTAAGGAAGTGTAGAAGTGAGGTGGGAAACTGGGTTTTTGGGGGGGCACCGGGATGGCTCAGTCGGTTAAGCGTCTGACTCCTGGTTTTGGTTCAGGTCATGATCTCACAGTTTGGGAGTTCGAGTCCCGCCCCGGGCTCTGTGCTAACAGCGTAGAGCCTCCGTGTCTCTCTCTCTGTCTCTCTCTTTGCCCCTACCCCACTGATTTTCTCCTTCGCTCTTTCAAAATAAATAAATAAACTTTAAAAAGAATAATAAGAATTAAAAAAAGGAAGAAAGAAACGGGCTATGACACCCAGCGGGGCCTGATTTAATTTCTGGCACAAACAGTAGAATCTGGGGTAGCTGGTTCCTTTCCTCAGTCTCTGTTTTGTCTTCTAAAAGATGGGAGTGTGCATTTTACAACACGGATGAACCTTGAAGACGTTATGCTGAGTGAAATAAGCCAGTCTCCAAAGGGCAAATAGTGTATGATTCCACTTCAAGAGATAACCTAGACTAGTTAAATTCATGGACACAGAAAGTAGAGTGATGGACGCCAGGGGTGGGGAGTGGGGTGGGGAGGGGGAAAGTGGGGAGCTGTTGTTTAACGGGAACAGAGTTTCAGTTTGGGAGAGATGCGAAGTCCCGGACATGATGGTGGCGGTGGTTATACGACACGTGAGTGTGACACGTTATGTGACATATATTTTACCACACCACAAAAAGGAGAACAAGATGTGGGCATTTGCGACGACGTGGATGAACCCAGAGAGCATGATGCTAAGTGAAATAACACAGGGAAAGACAAAGAGCGTATGAGTTCACGTCTAGTGGAATCTTCAAAAAGCAAAACAAAGGCACGTACAAGCAAACAAAAGCCTCTTAAATATAGAGAACAAACCGATAGTTGCCCGAGGCGAGGTGGGGGGCTAAGCCACATAGATAAAGGGGATTAAGAGGTACAAACTTCAGTTACAAAATAAGTAAGTAGGGGAGAGGAAAAGTGCAGCACAGAGAATATAGTCACCCAAGTGCCACAAAGCACAGACCGCAAACGCGAAACGGGTGCATCCGCGTATTGATTGGATAAGGAGAAACGTTTCAGATTCATTCTTCTTCTTGAACTTCTAACTCAGTGTCCAACTGTCCCCCAGAGTTTTCCAGACCTCCCTGAAGCCCCGGGGCATTTCGTGCCAAGACGTTCGAGCCCTGGTAAGGACTAAAGCAGCCATGTGAAAGTCTTGCTAGTCTGAAAATCGTCCTTACTGATCTGCATGACCAAAGGTTTATCCAGGGAAAAGCTCCATCAACCTCTCTTGTCTCTTGGGCCCCGGTGATAAATTACACTGGGCAAGAGGCGAGAGCAAATGTTTATTGATTAATACATCATTCAAAGCTGCAGACAATCCCGTATAAGAGGAGCGAGCATTTATGGGGTGGCAGACCTGGCTCTGGGTAATATTTCGTGTCACATCCATGAATAACTCCACCTGGAGGGACTACAAGGACGCGGATTTTAAAGATAAGGTGACAGAAGGAACCGGCCTCAGGACGTATAAGTGAGGGATGAAGCGGGGCAAGAATCTGAACCCAGGCACCGCTGCACTGTAGGCCTCCCACCGTTTGTGAGGACTCGCATCTTCTGTCTGGAACAGCGTCTGTCCATCCCGCAGGCTCTCAGCTCTGGGAGGGCGCTTAGCGAGTTCTCCGGAAGTATTCGTGCAATCGGCGAACATGGCTGGTGGACGGGTGCTTCGGGGTTCGGGTTTCACGGAGGTAAGCGACAGAACCTGGTCTCTAACCCCGGAACGGGCATCCACCAGCGTTCTCCCTGGTCCTTCTCCCACATCCCCAGCTTAGAAGTCTGTGGAGGCTTATCCGAAGGAGCAGCCACCATCCTTCTGACTCAGTGGGAAGTTTCTTACGGCACCACCCGTCTCCTGCGGCCGCCCCACGCTTGCAACTGCACAGGGTCCCCCCACCGGTGCTTCTTGCCTGCCTCCCGACGTGTGCAGATACGACCCCAAAGCTCTTTCTCTTCGGACGTCAGGAGGCACTAACTCAGTTCGGAGAGCAGCAAGGCCTGCCTTCTAGTTTCCTCTGCCACGACTGATGATTTATACAAAGCCAGGGAGGATTCCTAGCCCCCGGGTGTCCCGCCTCCCACGGTGAAAATCAGAATTTTAGCACGCACTGCCATCAATCCGGAATCTAACCAACCAGAAAATTCATTACCAAAATGCTTTTGGAAATTGGCATTTGGGAAGACCAGTGAGACGTAGGGAGGCGTAGAGAGCTCACGCCAAGGGCCCGGGTGCTGAGAAATGTCATCATCACTTCCTGCTTTCCTGTTTTGTTTTACTCAGCCGAGCACATTCCCTGATTCGAAGGGGGTGGGGGGGCCCTGAGGCTGGAGGTTGACGCGAAAAGAACGCTGAGAACGCGAGCTGGCCTAAGATGAAGAAAAGTGTACATGGGCAAGAAGAGAAGAAGTACAGGGGGCAGGGGACCCACCCGAAGGAATGTTGGGGAAATGAACAGAATCCACAAGAGCACGGCCAGTAATCTCAATGCGCAACAGGTGTATTGAACACAACGTGAGGATTTCAAGGCGTGTGTCATGGAAAAGCCCAGAAGCGAAGCTGAAGGGAGAATCCAGCCTCCCGGAGAGTGCCAGGGTCACTATGCTGTGTTTTATTTTATTTTTTAATTTTTAAAAAATTTTTTAAAAATTTTAAACGTTTTTTAATTTTTTAATTTACAATTTAAAATTAATTTTTTTTTAATTTGGAGATTTTCGCTATTTATCGGGTCTCTCAAATGAATTCAATTAATGCAGCAATTCAATTTTTCAAAGGGGGTGGAATTGTTAAATATGGCAAGTTTGGGGGGCGCCCGGGTGGCCCAGTCGGTTAAGCATTTAAATTAAAATTTTTTAAATTTTTTTAATTGGGGGGGAGGGGCAGAGGGAGAGGAAGAGAAGCTTAAGCAGGCTCCACACTCAGCACAGAGCTGGACACGGGGCTCAATCCCACCACCCTGGGATCGTGACCGCAGTCGAAAGCAGGAGTCAGCGCTCAGCCGACTGAGCCACCCAGGCGCCCCTCCCCCAGTGTACGTTCTAGTAAGGCCTTAAATTGGAGGTGTTGGTGGAAGACTGCTGATGCCCTGGATGTGTTCCCTGACACCAGAGTCACCCAAGAACTCTCCCCAGACTGCACTCTCGTTTGGAAAGGTTCACTAGAAGTTGCACCGGACTTGAAGTTGGAGCCCTGGGCCTCGGTCTCTCACTAGCTGCGTTACTGAACCCCGGGTTCGGTTTCTTGGGCTTTCAAATCGATTACCTACGTTGTTGTTGGGAGAGCCAACTTCAACAAAACATAGGAAAATACGTAACATCACCGGCGGCCCAGAGGGAACTCAGGAAACGTCCGCTCCCTCAGACTAACGGTTTGCATCGCTTGCTTAAATAAACTGTGCTCAATACACGTGGCTTTCAGCTAACAATCAGAGCGTCTCCCGTCTCGGACGCAAGCGAAAGGTTTATGTTAGGGAGCGCAGCGGACTGGCTGGCCATGTGTACTTTGTGGAGGAAGACACTTAAAAATTGGAACAAGTGTATGGACGCAAGATACGTGCAGTGAGAAAATATTTAGACGACAAAAGTACGGAAGAAGTTGGTGAGTTTCTGTTTTTTTGTTTTTTTTTTGAAATGTAATTGCAAACCACGGTCTAACTCCAAAACAGTTTCCAATGCAGATAAAAATAGTACGCTCTGGCACTGCTTCCTGAACTCCCGTCATCAAATTTCATACGCATGCAACGCCTTATCTTCTTTCCCAGGCTCGGTAAAATCAAGCTGTCGGGGGAGAGAACTCACAACTGCCCAGGCGCTGGAGTGGCGCACATCAGCGTGTTTCTTACAAAAGCCCCGTAAAATATACGTAGGCAAAGACGGTATTTTTTTCTGGCTTGTCTTATAAAGTATTTGTAATTCCAATGATTTCCAGGGGACCTGCGATTTGAATGGGTAGGTTTACCTGAAGCAGCATGCCGTGCTGAGCTCACTGAAAAGTAGGACTGGAATCTGAAATTAGTGTTTCCATCTCTCTAGTTGCCATTAATAAATACCATTGATTCACTCTCTGTGGGCACGGATGTTATCCAAAATACAAGATGTATGGTTATAGGAAAATGGCACAGGGAAGGTGATCCATCGTCGAGATTTGCAATCTTGGTTTGACACAGACTAGGTGATTTAAAAATGATTCTGAGCTTGGAATTCTGTCAGAAGGAAAACAAAACTATTCGGTATGACTTTGCAGAAATGAATTCTCAGAAAGAATTTGGAGACTTTCACTATTCATCAGGTCTCTAAACTGGGTTCAATTAATGCACTAATTCAATTTTGCAAAGGGGGTGGAATTTTTAAATATAGCATGTTTTGGGGGCACCTGGGTGGCTCCGTCGGTTAAGCATCCAGCTTCAGCTCAGGACATGATCTGACAGTTCTGGGCCCCGAGTCGGGCTCTGCGCTGACCATGCAGAGCCTGGAGCCTGCTTGGGATTCTCTCTCCCTCTCTCTGCCCCTCCCCCGATTATTCTCTCTCTCTCTCTCTCTCTCTCTCTCTGTCTCTCTGTCTCTCTCTCAAAATAAAATAATTAAACTTAAAAAAAGAATTTAAATAAATAAATAAATAAAGCAAGCAAGTTTTGGAGAATTTTTTTGTTTTCTTTTGTCTTAGACAATCCGCACAAATCACAACCGAAAGCCGATATCCTATGGTAATATTTTTTGGGGTTTTTTTTTTTGCACGACAAGAAACAAAGCAAAGGTTAGTGGGGTTCTGCATTTTGTCTGGTTCTGTTAATAATAATGGGAAAGCGGCTCACCAGTTACTCCCAGCTGGGAGCGAACATTAATATAATTTCCAGCCTAGTCTTCCGAAGTTTAAAGCTGAATGTAAACGTATATACTAGAATATTTCCCACACATAAAGCATGTTTCTTTGAAAATGTGGTAGCACTTGGTGTTCACTAAATTGTGCCATGTAATGGCAGAGGGGATTAAGAATTAAGCTTTTTCTAAATGTTGTTGGGTTTTGGGTATTGAAGATATTTCCTTGTCCTCCCGACTCAAAAATGTACTATCATTAGAAGAGGAAATTCGTAACAAAAAAGCTTTTAAAAAGTCCTTTGATCATTCATGGTATTCTTTGCTAGACAACAGGAAAATAGTACCGAACTTATAAAAGCTTTAGAATTATTGCATTTTCCAGCTATAAGAGGCTTACTCTTTTTAGCCTATAGCATTAGAATAGTTAAGAACAACTTTTTTGTTTAGAGCCTGAGTTATTGAACACTGCTTGTATTAGATTGTTTTGTATTTGTTTTTATGTGGCTTTGAAGAATTTCTAAGTGATGCTGTTTGTGAGTTTGAGCCCCACATCGGGCTCCATCCTGATGGCGAGGAGCCTGCTTGGGATTCTCTCTCTCCCTCCCTCTTTGCCCCTCCCCTGCTTGTGAATGTGTTCTCACTCTCTCTCTCTCAAAATAAATAAACTGAAAAAAAATTTCTAAGTGATGTGTGTGCACAAATGATGTTTGTTTGTTTTTTATTCTTTCATGGTGTCTGTCTCTCCTCCCCGCCTCCATCCCCTTGTCCAGACAGTGGTTCTAAAGGGCATAGGTGTTCTGCTTTATATCCACATTATCTCTGAAAGAATAAGTCAGAAATGTTAGCAATCATGCCCTGCACGGGGTAAGGTCAGTGTTAATACAGAATGCTAAGTAAATAAGGGACAGTGTCTTAGTTCAGACGCTGTTACAAAACACCAGACAAGTGGCTTACACTACAGACATTAGTTTCTTGAAATCTGGAGGCTGGAGGTCCAGGGTCAAGGTGCCGGAAGATTCTGTTCTGGGTGAGAGTCCGTCCTGACGTGCAAATGTCTACCTTCTCACTGTGTCCTCACAGGGTGGAGAGACAGCTCTCTCTCTTTTTTCTTATAAAGCTACTAATCCCATCATGAGCCCCCCCACCCCCCGCCCCCACTGCCTTGTGACCTGCTCTAACCCTAACGACCTCCCAAAGGCCAATCGCCAAATACTGTCAATTTTGTGAAGGGCTTCAACAAACGAGTTTCAGGTGGGGGGTGGGGGGGATGTGACTCAGCCTGAAGCTTAAACCAAAGCAGGAGGAGACAAAGGGAACTGTGGCAAGACCCGATCTGAACAAACTCACTGCAGGGCACCGGTTTGAATTAATTCCAGAGGTAACGTGTCGGTGCACCTGCAGAGGCTTCCGGCACATTCCGCGTTGCGTTCGTAAGGCTGTGTCATTCAAGGGGACCGGGCTGGCACGCAGCCCCCGTTCCCGATCTAGGACTCGCCACACAGGCCTGTCAGGGAGCCCCGGCAGCAAGCAGGCTCTGGTCTGCTACTCTACCTCCTCCTATCCGTGGTTTTGCATCCTCGAGGTTAGGATTGTTACGCTTAGCGTCGCTGTGATTGAGTTCGTGCCAGGTGCTACACCAGAGCAAAGAGTCGGAGCCAGAGTAGGAGCATCTCTGATTCTGTTCACTGTCCCAGCTTCCTCTCCCCTGCGAGAGGGAACGCAGACCTTCCTTTGTCCTGGTTCAGACCCCCTCCCCTTGTGTACAATGGAATTTCCCCGGCTTAGTCTGGCTTGGCTTGAGAGTGGGCACAGGTAGAGGCAGTGACACTGCCTGGCATCTGGGCAACTCTGGCTATTGTTGAAATAAGAAGAGACCAAGTGGTTTTTTTTTAAATTTTTTTTTAACATTTATTTATTTTTGAGAGAGAGAGAGAGAGAGAGAGACAGAGTGTGAACAGGGAAGGGGCAGAGACAAAGGGAGACACAGCATCCGAAGATCCAAACCAGGCTCCAGGCTCCGAGCTGTCAGCACAGAGCCCGACGTGGGGCTCGAACTCACAAACTGCGAGATCATGACCCGAGCTGAAGTCGGACGCCCAACTGCCTGAGCCACCGAGGTGCCCCAGAGGCCACGTGTTTTTGAGTCTGATGTAGCCCTGTTTCAGGCAACTCTTCTGGAAGCAGCTTAGTTAAAAAAAAAAAAAATGGATTTGATTGACCGAAGATACAAAGGGATTATTAGATTTGAAAGTCAAATGTCTGATCTGGTTAGAGGAATTGAAAAAAGGGAAAGAAATTATAATTAGAAATGATATTAACAATGAAGAAAGGAAAGAGGGAGAGAGAGAGCATGCCTAAAAGTCAATCGGATTCTAAATTCTTTAGTCCTTTACCTAACAATTGCTAAGGATTGATTACCTACGTGACGTGATCAATATGATTATGAAATCAATATGATTTAGAAATCGTCTAGAAGAACTTAAAATAAAACTACCAGATCCCTCCTGTTGAGCGCAGCCCTGTCGGTGTGTCCCTTTTCCCAGGGGTTTACATCCTAGTCCTGACAGATGTCCCTTGGTCCCCTCTCTGTCCCCTCCCCCAGGCCTCTGCAGGCCTCCATGAGATTATTTATGCAGCTGAATCAAGATGCTGACTTCAGCGTTGTAAAACACGGCAGCCGGGGAGTCCAGGCGCGAGGGCCTGATTTGCTGACAGTTTTCTAAGCCTCAGTAAATGCCAGGGGCTCCCTCCTCCCGCCTTTGTGTGGTTGCGTTTCAGCAGGCTGGAAAGCCGCTGCCCTGCAGTCCCTTGTCCGGGGCTCAGGGAAGGCGCTGCCCAAATGAAGCAAAATGTGGCCCCGCCCTGGAAAGCAGCTGTCACTAGCTCACTCAGCCGCACGCACCAAGGCTGCGTGGACAGCAGCAGGCAGCGGACGCGGCGTGGCCAGGTTGGCTCTCCTCCTCGGGCTGGGAAGGTGGGTCACCCCGTTCTCCAAGCGTGGAGAAGCTTAGGAAAGGTGTGCCTACCCACTAGCAGGCTGGGGACAGCCACTGCTTCGTGACAACCTCTTCTCTTTTAAACATCATTAGCTCCCAGAAATGGAGGGCCCAACATCACGCAGTAATGGAAGCACAGATGAAGACATTCTGCAGGATCCTGGGGAAGCAGAAACATTCCCCGCCTCTGCTGCATTCCAGTCAGAACACATGCGCACACAGGCGCAAGCGCATGCACGTAGGCACACACACAGGTGCACGTGCACACGGGTGCACACACGGGTGCACACACAAGTGCACATACACTCAAATGCACATGCACGCATGTGCACACACACAAAGGCGCACGTGTACGCAGGTGCACACGCACACACGTGCACGCACACACGGGTGCATACACACACAGGTGCACACACAGATGTGCATGCACACAGGTGAACATGCACACGGGTGCACACACAGATGCACACACAGGTGCACATGCACACATGTACACACACAGGTGCACCCACACACAGGTGCACGCACACACGGGTGCATAAACACACAGGTGCACACACAGATGTGCACGCACACAGGTGAACATGCACACGGGTGCACACACAGATGCACATACACAGATGCACACACACAGGTGCACATGCACACATGTACACACACAGGTGCACCCACACACAGGTGCACGCACACACGGGTGCATATACACACAGGTGCACACACAGATGTTCACGCACACAGGTGAACATGCACACGGGTGCACACACAGATGCACATACACAGATGCACACACACAGGTGCACATGCACACATGCACACACACAGGTGCACCCACACACAGGTGCACGCACACACGGGTGCATATACACAGGTGCATATGCACACAGGTGAACACACACACGGGTGCACACGCAGGTGCATGCACACACAGGTGCACACATACACACCCGCCACTCTCTCCGGCTGAGAATATTCAGCACTGAAGAAGTTGATTTTGCTGGGGGGCCTGGGTGGCTCAGTCGATTAAGCGTCCAACTTCAGCCCAGGTCATGATCTCCCAGTTCGTGGGTTCCAGCCCCACATCAGGCTCTCTGCTTTCAGCACAGAGCCTGCCTGGGATCCTCTGTCCCCCTCTCTCTGCCCCTCGTCTGCTCATGTTCTCTCTCTCTTTCTCTCTCCCTCAAAAATAATTTTTTTTTTTACAAAAAGAAGTTCATCCATGCAGCTTCCCCGCTGTTGAACTTGTAAAGCCTGAACACCACAGAACCAATCAGTAGACACAGATCTGCCACTCAATGCGTCAGCACCCAGTACAGAGACACAGGGCCACCACGATAACTGTGACACGGTGTGACTCGTGCCAGGTGCTACCCTATGCGTTTTACCAGCCTTATCTCAGTCAGCACACAGAAACACAAAAACATTTTATGGGTTGGGATTTCTATTCTCCCATCTTTCATGACAAACTTTGCGGCTTAGAAAGTTTAAATAATGGCCAGAGCTAATGACAGAAGTTGCTTGGAGCCCATATCCTATAAATCAAATGTGTTTCGTATCAGTTAGCTATTGCCACAAAGATACAGAATAACAAAGCACCTCAAAGCATAATGGCTTAAAACAATGATGTATTCTCAGGCGTGTGCAGGTTGGCAGAAGGCCAGCTGATCTAGGATGAGTGCAGCCGGAGGTGACTCTGCTCCACGTGACCCTCGTCCTTTCCCTGGGACCAGTGGATTGGCCACAGCATGTTCTTCTGATTATGAAGCCAGATGCGCAGACGTTCCCGTGGAAATGCACAAGCCCTTGGTCTAGTGTTGGACTGGCACGCCAGGACCACCTTCCCATTCTACGGGGCAAGGAGAGACACATGGCCAAACCCAGACTCAAAGACTGGGGCAATACGTGTCCCCTCTTTTATAGGAGGCACTGCAAAGTCATCAGGCAAAGTGTATAGATTGGGAAGGGTGGAGAATAGATAGAGAAGAGTGGACACCACACGACCTATCGCCCCCATGCTCTTGGCCTCCACACTGTGTCTCTAGATCTATCCCCATAAGGTTGACCTTTCTGGGCGCTCCATAAATTCATTCTAATGTATATTATTTCATGGCGGGAGATAAAATAGCTTCTAGTTGAGAACAGTGGCTTTAGCATTGACATGAGAAGACTATCTTCCTAAATTCCAGCTGTTGCCCACTAGCTGGGGGAGCTTGACCAATTAATTTAGGATCTCAAAGCCTCATTTTCCTAGTAAATAATAAATGCCATGTGCTCAACATGGTGAAGTCAAGGTTTCCTGCCATTTTAGAATCAACATCCCAGCAGGAGGTCATTTCTAACCGAATATATTCCCCTCCAAAACTTCCTTACGTGTCCCTTCCCTTTGGAGTTCAAATGCGTGTGCAGAGTGAACAGCTCGAGCGACCTTATTTGGCATCCGCTATTTTAAGAGATGTGTGTGTGTGTGTGTGTGTGTGTGTGTGTGTGTGGCTGCATTGGGAACAGGCTTTTTGTCTCTGTGAACTGTTCCGAATGGGATGTTCAAAATACACGCAGCTCCTTGCCTAAGTCTTTAAATCTTTCTATTTCTCGCTCGTATAAACCCATTTAGAAAAGTGATGCTTCTGTCTGTTACCAAAGGACCATTCTAGGTGGATGACTGCTTCCGGGTGCGGAGGACGGCTCCCTCACCACCCTGGCACGAGGCCCACCCATTGTACAGGCACAAGGATGGAGGGTGGCAGGGGGGTGCTAATGGGAGTCTGAGTTGGGGCAGTCTGGGTGAACCAGAGAGCAATAAAGCAAAGGCGAAGCAGTGAAATGGGGGGCCAGGGTTCTCCAGCGCCTTTCTTGACTTCTTCAGTGACAAACCTCCCTGATGTATGCAAGTAGGGTGGCCTTACGTGGAGATCTCCGCGTTATCACAATCTCAGCCTTCCAGCTGAGCTGCATGTTCTCCCGCTGGACATAAATAATCTCAGAACATCCACCCAGACAAGATACCAGCAAGATACCAACACCCGCCAATCTTGCTAAATAAGTGACTTCTATGCCTTTTCCCCGTTCTTGTTTTATCCCGGCTGGGGTGTGCCCTCCGTACGGATGAGATTTATTGAGATCCCACTTCTAGGATCGTTCCTGCTTGTTGATAATACCCAGTTATTCATAGCAAACCTCTGTGCCCTTAGAGTGTCCCCCAAATCACCCCAACCGATGCCCCAATCCTCTAACGGTCTCTCTCCAACCACCTCTCATGCTGAGACTTCTCCGGTTCCCCGTGTTCTCTCTCACCACAGCAGGTCATAAACCCACCTGGTTCAACCACAGGGGTGCTCCTGGTGGAGCAGGACGCTGAGGCATCTTCGACATGGAATTGGGTCTAAGATCTTGGTTTTGGTTACTTACTTCTTGTTTCTGACTCCCGAACCCCTTCTTTGTCCAGAACCCCTGGGTGTCTCAGGCCATCCATGCAATCAGAATCCCCGAGAAGCCCCTCTCTGTGTTCTGTTCATCATGGCGTCACACAGTGATCTCCCACAGAGCCCTTCCGGAAGCCCAGTCGGTGAACACATCCTAAGCATCCACAGGCTAAGCCCCGGGCTGACACTTGAGGGGGGAATAGCTTTGTCCCCACGTTATCGTAACTACCCACCAAGCACTTCCTATGGTGTGGAGACAGCATGCTTCCCTGTGCCTTCTGGAAGCTTCCATCCGTGGGGAATACAAAGCAGGCACATTCGACCAAACCCGAAGCCTCAGACCAGCTACGCCATGCATCAACTCGTTCTTATCAGGAATCGGCCGGGCGCACTAACAAAAAGGTAATTATTTATTAATGGTTACTTGAAACCTGGGGTTTCTTCACACAATTTCAAAACACAGAGGGCCATTTCTTTTAAGTGGTTTCCAGACTTTGATAGATGGAATATTCTTTTGTGCCAGCAAAGGCATAAAGGCAGTGATGCTAACCAGAGTAACTATAGAAACTATACTATCTCAGCACAGCCTTGGAAATCTCTGGACAATCATTCATTCACGTGAAGGAAACATCAAGGCAATAGAAGAACCATCTGGTCTCTATAGCTAGCACACTTGAACAGCTTGTAAAGGAAAAAAAATTAAGCCTCACAACAAAAATCTGGCAGATGACAAACCCAAAATTTTTACGTTTATCAGCGGGTTGCTATAGACCGAGATCAATACACAAAAGAGAAAGAGAACTATCAGACTCTAGCACCCCTGGCGGGAATGAAAAGACGGGCAGAAGAAACTTGAAATAGAAACTGATTATAGTTATACTGCCCCCAAACACCGCTCGCGAGAAAGCTATTTATTTTCTTTACAGATGATGGGAAATCCAAACAGAATAAAATTATACGGGATGTTGCAAAGCAAAGCAAAGCGTTTCTGTGGGTGTTTCCAGTTCAGATGGAAAAATGTAAGGAGAGCCCACGGAAAGTCTGTTCCGCTGTGATGCGAAAGGCGATTTCGCAGATTTGAAGGTAATGACCGGCCCAAAGATGACTTCAACCCAAGCCTAGAATAAGTGGCTTAAGCGAAATTTCGGAGTAACCCTCAGCTCCTGGGCACAAATGAGGTCCTCCCTCCTTATTTCTGCTTGCTTTGTCTCTCTAGGTTCACCTCTTAGGAGCCCCGGGCACTTTTGAGCTCATAGCTTGACTTGGGCCCACAGCAGCATCCTGAGTCAAAGCTCTTCAAAATGGAGTGGCTTTGCCTGGGTGCACCAGACCAGACGGTCACCCAGGTCACCGGGCTTGGCTGAAAACCAAACTGAGCCCAGCCAGGGATGGCCCACCTTAGCTTACAACTTCAACGCGGCCAAGTGGGTTTTCTGTGCTTTTCGGGCCCCTTCCAGCAGCAGTCTGAAAGGCTGGCAACAGAACCCTAATAATACTCTTTACTGAAGAGGGCGTTTATGTGTTTTCAAAGTCCTTCTAGGGCCATTTAATGCCTATTTATGCGCATGTGTGTGTGTGCGTCCGACTATCTCACCAAAAAGACAACCTCTTATCTACACAGAAAGTAATAGAGAGAGAGTGCCTCCTGGTTTCCCTTCGTCTTCTGCTCCCATCACCCAGAGGGAGCCGCCGTTACTGGTCTTGTGTGAATCTCTCCACGCTCATCAAACACTTACTTTCTTAAAAAAACAAGAGTTGCGTCATAGTTTGCAGCTTCTGCGACTCGCTCTTTTGCCTTTGTGACTGTAGCGGATGGCATTCTAACCGGTCCACAGCGGGCACGCCTTCTGCTCATTAAAAGCTGCGGTTTCCCATTGCACAAAGGTAGTGTCCTTTACCCACGCGTTGTCCCGCATCCTTCCAACGACAGACGGCGTGGCACCAAACATCTGCGAGCGTGAAAAAAAAATTACAACGCCTTAACAGGCTTGCAACTGTCCTTTTTTTTTCTTACCTCTGAGCCGCGTGGCTAAATGTGGGTGGTTTCATGTGTCTGAGGCTCTTGACTTCCAAACATAACCCCAGGGGCACCCCCCCCACCCCGCCGCCCTGAGTTAGTGAGCTCACGTCACCAACAAGTTAAGAGACGGTACCTGGTTTCAAATGCGAGAATGATAGACGTTTGAAATAAGTCCTTCCTATTTTTACCCCTGCATCGAGTTGAACCCCGAATCCTACCATTTCTTGCTTTTAAACATTTCCTAAGCGAATCTGCTCTCTTCCCGGCTCTCCGGCCACCTCAGTCAACTCCCGTCTCTTATCTGAGCTTCTGGAACATCCAAGTTGGCCTCTCTGTGCCTCTCTTGTCTCCCTTTAAACAGGCAGCCTGTCGATCTGTGTTAACACTCCATTCACATGACTTAGTCCCCCACTTAGCCCCTTCCCAGACGTCCCACTGGCCTCAGAATCAAGGAAATCCTTCTCAGTATAACTTGCACGGTTCCTTGCTTTCTGCTTCGACCTCATATTTTGCCTTTACCTACCTGATGACCCATAGTCCGGGCGGGCAATGGAACAACCCCATTCTCTCCCCCATCAGGTCTCCGCACCTGCCATGCCCTGAACCTGGATCAAGCTTGCCCTCTCTTCATTCTCCCCACCACACCCCTGCGATACCAGCTGTGCCCAGAGCAGGCTGGGTCACCGTGAAACTCAGGGTGCTTCAACTTTCAGACTTCATTGACTCCAGTCACCTTCAAAGTCCTGGCCTTAATTGTAAGTTAATATATATATTTAAATGCTTTTCTTGAAGAGGGCTCACCAAACTTTATAAACTGCAGGCCCCACAAACCCGTGTCTTCCCTTGTTGGCCACTGAACAGCTTTGCCAATTTATACCTAATCTGCAGTTTCCTGGTCCTCCAGGGCCTTCCTCTCCCATTGTACCTCAGTGGTCTCCTTCACGTATTTCCAGAACCTTCTCTTCCATGGATCAGCACGTTGAGAATTTCCCCAGGGGCGGATCTCATTTTGTTCCTTCCTTCCTCCTCCTTATACACTCGTAAGCTCTCTGTCTATCCTCTACACGGACCCCCATCTTCCGTGCTTCCTCTAGCATTGGCTAATTTAGTATTCTGGGCAGGACTCAGGCACATCCTGTTGGCTGGTTCTTCCAACTCATTGATAAAGATTTTTAATAAACTCGGTCCTCACAGAAACCCCTGGGACATTCTTCTAAACACCTTCCAGCAGCCAGATGTGCTGCCATTTAGGTATCCATTCCGCTGCCTTTGGTTTACGGTTTTGGAGCCCGTTTTCAATCTGCACTGGAATTCTCCTATTCCAGCCAATTTGAACTTGTTTTGCAAGTAAAATTTCATGAGACATTTTTATCAAGTGCTTTAGTAAAGTCAAAATAAGTAACATCTGCTGTGTGTTCCCCTCAACCATTCATCTGGGTGATGTGTGCGCACGTGTGTGTGTGTGTGCACGTGCATACATTTCTTTTCAAGAAGCAAGCTATTAAGTCTGTCGGGTGGCGTTTGTCCCTAAGAAACCTGTGCTGCTACGGGTCCTGGATTTGTTGGTTTGGGGCTAGTCAGTTTCCATCGGTTAGGTTTTTCCCTCCTCCTAATATTGGTCCTCTACTGTAAACAATTTTTTAGCCGATCAATGACGCAGAGCATATAGGACTACCTTTCACGAGATCACCTCTTCCTTCCTTTGGGGACCTCACGGGGTTCACTCTCCTCTCCCCGCTGATTCTAATCAAAGTGAACCCCGTCCCACAGGCTGCGCCTGGCTCCAGACTCTGGCCCCCATCTCCCCGTTGAACAGGATGAACTGGTGCCTGGGAAGCTGCCTCTCATGTCCTCCACTTTCCCACAGCTGGATGCCTGCCTCCCTATGTAAATGCACCTGTTTAACCTGCACCTCAGGACCCCTTCAGCCCCTGTCTCTTCAAATGCTGTGTCTGGCCCCTCCCTGACCAAGACTCACTCCCTAAGCAAACTTCAGTCAGGCTCCCCTGAGCTCTCTTCCTGAACAGGCCTCACCCTTGCCATACCCGCAGCGCCCAATGTTATCACGAGTCCTGCTAAGTCAGTTGAGAGAGAATCCTCTTCTTCCGGATCTGATCTCCCGCCGTATCTGACCAAATTCACGATCAGGCGTCTGACTGCCCCGAGCTATTCTTTGCAAGGATCCTGTTGTCCGTTTAGCCAGAAGTCCAGCTCTCCCTGATGTCACCTCCTGGGGAGTTTCCATCCATGGGTGCCACCCTGTTCCTTGGCTACTTGCTGGTGCAGTTTGGGGAACTGAACCCAGTCCCGTACTCAGGCCTCTTTCCCGCTATTGCTATACTTCCCAGGACCCGGAGGCGGAGTTAATTTCTGCAGTGGTCCTCAGGCCCTTGAGGGTTCAGAGGCTTCGTGGAGGGGTGGCGATCGGGGAGGAGCAGAGAAAGGGAATGGAGGCTGAAAAGAATATTCGAAACTTAAGATAACTTACACTCGTAGTGATCTGAGGAAGACAGAGGGAGAAAAAAAGGAAAAAAAGGAGATTGCATAAAGGTGAGCATGGAAAGGTCCGGAGCTTCAGAGAAATGAAGGTTTTGCTAAGCACGGTCAGCGACGGTGGCGGGAAGTCTCTGAACTGAAAGACAGAGGCCCTCTGTCTATCGAAAGTTTGCATAAGCTTCTTTCTCTGCACGAATCTTACCGTCTGAGCCCACAGGGGACAGGGAGCGCCCCAGTTATCACTTTGTGTGGGAGCCCGGAGAGGGTGACACTGGCACTCCCGGCTGTGCTTCTCACGGTTCCACGGGGGTGACGCAGAGGAAGTCAGGGGGTCATGGAGGCAGCGTGGGTGAGTTCTGCCATCCGTCCATTCCTAGCGCCCCAAAGTCCATTTCCTACGCCAATTCTGATGCAGTATTTAGGACTTCCCGTCCCTTACAGACATATCAGGAAAGAAACCTACCCCCTGCAAGAATCAGGCCATCCTTTGCTTCTAATCTGTTCTCTCAAACCCCGGGAGAGGCCATCCCTCCTCACAACAGTGGTTTCTTACTGACCATCGTCACCTAAGGAATAACCCTGACGTCTCTCTGTGAGTGTCTACGGAAGAAAATTCCTCATACATTTGACGGTTGGCTAGAGGCATCTCCACTCCGGTTTTCTGGTGAAATGTTAAGCATCATGAAATGCCACGTGAGAGTGTAACTAATACTATGAGGGTTATTACTATTCCTTTTGGCTTGGGAGTCCTCACAGCCACGCAAACACATCTTTCGTGTATTCAGGGCACCTGTATCGATCAAGTCGGGATCGATCGAGTCCCGACGAGTCCCGATCGAGTTCAGGAAGAGAGCTCAGTATTCCCTCTGGTGTTGTACTAAGCTGCAGGAAATCTCCCTTCAACCTGTTATCTGCCTCGCATTGACCTCTCCACCGTCTTCGTTCCTGCCCATCTTGCTCTCCCTTCTGTATCTCTGCAACTTCCACGCCCGCCATCATCACCTTCTGGATGAAAAAGTAAAAATTAGTCCCCACCAAGAAAGTAAAAACCTGCCTGGCCATTCATCAGGCTGGAAGAACAGAGCCAGCTTGTGGAGTTCACAGGAAACACTATTTCCCCCCCAAGGACATCCTGGAGAGTTCCAGTATGTCATAGCAACCCCTTCTTTGAGTGACTGCCGCTTTTGAACCCACTGAGAAACTTTGTTCTCTAAAATCATAGACTGGAGGAACCTTTGCTGTTTGAAATTGTACCAGTAAGAATGAAACCTCCCGCTTTTGCCCGGGGGACCCAGTGGCTTTTGGACACAGAGAAGGAGTCAGGATTTACAAACCAGTGCAGAACTTCAGATAAGGGCAGACATTCCATATCTATCTTAACTTCCTTGTTTGCACCGGAACACTTTTCAGTCCGGACCTGCTATTGCCCTTTACCTTGTGGTGCTTTGCTTTGAGGCCTTATCAAAGCACTGCTCCTTTCAGATTACATTCGAACTCCATCATTGCCTCTTATTTTCTTGTTTGTTTGGTGAGACGCTCTCCAGACCTGCTTCCCCCTCATCTCGTCAGATCAATAAACCTGAATGTGTCCGTTTGTTCCCAGGGGTCTTAAGCTCATTGGACTAGGACACCGAGCACCTAATGTTTATTCTGCCACAAACAGAACAAATTTCCCCAAAGTTTGGCAGAACAGTGATGAAGTTCATCCCTTATCCTGATGTATGGTTCTATAATTCTTTCCCAAGTATTTCGAAACTAGAATTTCTGCGTTTATTAGGGATATTCATACATGAAATAAGGTATTTAAATTACACCAATCTTGGACTCAAGGAGTCAAGATCAGTCAACACTTTCAGGCAAGGTTGGAAATAATTACCCTAGACTGGGATCACATTTTTATTTTTTCCATAAAAGAGCAGATAACACAAAAGCAGCTGTAGACAATGCGTAAATGAATGAGTGTGACCGTGTTCCAATAAAACTTTATTTACCAAAACAAACAGTGGGCCAGATTGGGCTCAAGGGCTATACTTTCTGACCCTGGTCTTAGACCATGTTGATAAAACGGAATCACAGTTCGTGAGTTTGCTAATTGTCTTCTCCATTGAGGATATGTGTCAAATATTACATGAGTACCTGAAGGAGGTAGATTGAAATCCAAAGAACTTTAAGAGCCCCCAGGAAAGAATGTATTATATAGTTGTAATGAAGGGCCATGAGAAATAACAAATTTTGGGCATCTACATTGTGCTTCGTACTTTATGTAAAATGACAAAACTTCATAGGGTTACCAGGTAGGTATTTAAATCCCCATCTTATACGTGATGGAATCTGGTCCAGAGGAATTATGAAGATTTCCTAGAATCACTGAGCTGTTAAATGGTGGCACCAAAGTGCAAAACGGAGTTCGTCTCACTCCAAAGCTGGTCTTTCTCAAATACACCCTGTGAGAATTTAAGCAAGTCAACTCTCCTTTGCCCATCTCTCTTCTTTCTTACCATTTTTTGGCAGGGCCAAGACATTATGTTCTCCTGTATGTGTTTAATCAAAGACTTCTCTGGTGACTCTTAGTAAAAGAAATGTTTTATAATGGGGACGAGCCACCCACTTCCTTCTGACAGAGCTTCCTGGCAGCATTTTTCCAAGAACCAATGAGAAAGGACTAGAACCTGTTGCAGAGGAAGCTCCAAAAAGGTTGCAAAGCTCTATCAGTCAAGCCAGCCACTGGAACACAAGCACCAAACCCCCAGCTAATGAACGGGACACAAAGGCAGAAGAGATCTCACAAGCTGGTACACGATTGTAGGGATTCTGATGCTAAAAGGGTTGGGTCTTCATACCCAAGCCCCAGAGTTGTGTCCTCCCCCCACATTCATATGTGGAGACCCTACGCCCCACTGTGATGGTAACTGAATGGGGAGGGGCCTAGATTTAGATGAAGCCATGAAGGTGGGGCTCCATGATGGCATTAGTGTGCTTATGGGAGCGGACACAGGAGAGCTTGCTTTCTCGCCCTGCACACAGGCAGTAAGGAAAGGTCATGTGTGGACATAGAAGGTGACTGTGTGCAGACCCTACTGGCACCTTGATCTTCGAGTTCCAATTTCAGTAATTGTGAGACATAAATTCCTGTTGCTTCAGCGACCCGGTCTATGGATTTTGTTATGGCAGCCCATGCCACCTAAGACACACTTCAAGGAGAAAACGTATACACAAAAATCTTTGGAATAACTCGATCTCTTCAGAAAGTTCCATTTGAAAAAGAACTATACAATATCTAAAGACACCACATTTCATTCACTTTGGGGGCCTGGATAAAAATTAGCTGTATTGGCAGAGCATTGAAAGCTTTGCCCTTCACATCCTCAGACGATAGAATTTGAATTGATTTCTAGGCTAGGACAGGCTGTGCCTTGTTTTACCTCTTGTGGGGTATATTTGCCTCCCCCTTAGCAGCAAAGAATTAGTGGCCCGCCTTCATAAGTTGCGTGGATGACTTACATGCCCACTCTAGGAAGTGCTAAGAATCTAGCTTCCTGGAAGTATACATTGGCAGTGATTACCACGTCATGATGCACCTTAATGCCATTTTACTTCCTTTGTGGAGGAGAGTGGGAGAGGGCAGCTGCTGGAGAGGGAAACTGAGTTTCAGACTGTGGTTCATGCAACCCTAGAAAGAAGACCCGCAGTGTGATACCAACGACAGCACGCAGCTAAGACGGGATGGCTGGGTTTGCATGTAGTCTGTCTTTGGACTAAGCAAGCCCCATCATGGCCGGTTTTATAAGTTATTTCTTGGTCCACCCGTATCACCCCCGCCCACTCAGTCTCTACAGAGGAGGCCAGCACTACAGGGAGGCCCAGCAAATCCATTGCCACACAAGTTCCAGGAGTCAACCACAATGAAAATGCTCTTATCCGGACTGTTCATCTGCCCTCAGTCCCCAGAGAAGTCACTGAATATTCTGGAGAAGTGCCAACAGAAGAACATCTTAGTAAGTGACCACTCTGTTCAAAAAGCAGACCGGAGCTAGTTTTTCACTTCTGATGCGCTCGACACAGCTTTCGTGCTTACCCGAGGGGAGGCAGGAGAAGCTTCTGTCTTTGCTTTGTTACTTGGTTCAGGCATCAGATAAACCATCAGAGAGCAGACCAGGGACGCAAGACACTCATTGTGCAGGAGAAGAAACTCCAGACCAAAGTGTAGGTCCTAGGGGTCTCATTCACAAAGTCTCCCAGTGTGGGGTAGGTCGCTAAACCTGACCTGGACCTGGCTATCCACACAGGAAAATGAGGATCAGAGCATCACTACCAGGGCTCCAGTGAGAACAAACTTCCTGTGGGAACACAGCTAAGGAATTATTACATCTTTCCTCTTTCTGGCCAAGATGGTGTGACGGGGGCCACCAGACTAGGTTCCAAAGGCATTTATCATGAGAGTGTCTCCATTCACAAACTTCATTTCGCCGGCAAGCCCCTTAAAAGCACACTACACACACACAAAAGTAGTTTAGAGAAGGCAATGGGCAGGAAAGGCAGTTATGGACTTGGCCCTTGGCTGACACACCTACCTGCCTGTGGAAGCCTAGTGCTGTGGAGCGCCACGGTCTAAAACAGGGTCAGCAGCAGCTGTCTCTCTGACGTTTAACGATGTGTGTAGAAATATATGGGGCCAAAGTCTTGGGTTTGAATCCTTACCATGCTGGCCTCTACTCAGGTAATTTCGGCAAGTTAATTTATTTGCCCTCCCTTTTACCTGACTGGTAAGACATGGGTGGTATGATAGTGATTTTTATGTGCCAGCTTGGGTGGACAAAAGTGCTCACTTATGTAGTCAAACATTCTGGGTGTTTCTGTGAGGGTGGCTTTGGGTGGAGATTTACACTTATGGTGGACTTTGAGTAAAGCAGATGGTTCTCCATAATGTCGGCGGGCCTTGTCTAATCAGTTGAAGGCTTGGCTAGAACAAAACACTGGCTTCCTCTACGTAAGAGGGAATTCTCCAGCAGACAGCCCTCTGACTTGATCTACAAAATCAGCTCTTCCTGGTTCTAGAGCAGATGGCCTTTGGACTCAAATCGCAGGTCTTTCCTGAGTCTCTAGCTTGCCAGCTTCCCTTACCAGATTTTGGAATACACACACACACACACACACACACACACACACACGTGTGTGTGTGCACGTGCACGTGTGCGCACACAATTGGTTCTGTTTCTCTGGAGAACCTTGGCCAATACAGATGGTAATATCTATCTTGAAATGGTGTCTTGAGGGATAAATAAAAATGCTTGGTAATACCAAGCACTTGGTGAATACTCTACTTTTGTGATTATAAGGAAGGTAAAAAGGGGGCAGATTTCCACCATGGCTTCTACTTTGGCTACTACATGGCTACTACTTCTAAGTTATGCCACATCTTATTCTTTTTGTGTGTCAAGGGGATGGCATTACAGACCCAAAGATCCTCTTATAGACCCAGTGGGGCTAAACTTCCAACAGAGTTGGAAAAAAAATTGCTGCTTGTATTTGCTTCTCGTTAGGAATTATCCAGTAATTAGAACTTGTCGGGCCAGGGGAGGGGGAGCATCCCTAAGACCTTGCTCTCTGTAGTGTGCACCAAAGTTTAAGGCACAGCACAGAGATGGCCTCTTCCCTTGTTCCTCAACGGGAGCCTCGTGAATGTGTGATCACGTAGAATCAGGGTAGAAGCCCTCTTCGAGGCTGTCTGTTAGAATAACTGCAGGTTGGGGGTGCCCGGGTGGCGCAGCTGGTTAACCGTCCGACTCTTGGTTTCGGCTCAGATCACGGTCTCGTGTTTCGTGAATATGAGCCCCATGTCAGGCTCTGTGATGACAGTGCAGAGCCTGCTTGGGATTTTCTCTTTCTTCCTCTCTCTTTGCCCCTCCCTCACTTGCTCTCTCTGCCTCTCTCCAAATGAATAAATAAACTTAAGAAAAAAAGAAGAAGAAGAACTGGAGGATGATGTGCACAGTTGAAAATAACAATACACCTAGGACACCTGACACAGGATTGGCACTAGACGTGGAGCAAATCTCAGTGGAAACCCATGTGTCCTCTAAGCATAACTTAGAGACGCAGGCTTCTCCTCTGTACTAACCTTCTTGGAAGGGGCAGCAAGGAAACACTGGAGATGAATGAAAAAGGTAAGGTCCATAGTTAATGGATGTCTTCAGGTTGAAGGAAACTCTGACGCTCCCTTCATTAAAAAGCCAGCCTTTGGGGAAAAGCCACACCTGAGCCATTAGGAGGAAAAGCATGCAGCGTGTAGGTGAATGAGGCCAGAGCAGAATTCAGCCCTCCCCCCTCTCAGCCCTTCATTGTGACCACGGAAATGAATTTCCCCCTTCAACCACAGAATACAAAACACTTGGATTTCTCTAAGTCTTCCGGAGGTGTAACTTGCATTCGGAAAAATCTGTGTATTTAACTTTGTTTGTCACCTGACCCAGGGGGATGAAAATGAACTCCATAAAACTGGCACAGCCACACTGGAGACAGGGCTCCGGAGCTCCCAGGGTGCCTCCCGCTCCCTCCCTGCCCTGTAATCGCGCTGCTGCAGCAGATAAAGGAACCACAGAGCCTGCATGCAAAACCCGAGCCTCCTCTCTGCCTCCCCTCCCGTAATTCATCTTTTCTGCTTTCCGCAGGAACCGCCACCCTCTGCAGTGTTCATCATTTGGCTGGGACTTCCCCCTTTTGTTGTCACCATCGCTGCCTTTGTTTTTGGAAAAGGAAGGGGGAAAAAAAAAACCATCCGTGTCTCATAGAGCCTACATGGGAGGGCGGCTGTGTTTGGAATACACCCCGTCACATGTAAAATTCATGTGGCCCTCTCCCTCTACCAACCTGAGCATCGCTCCTGTCCCTGAAGAACTTGGGAAATGCAATGCCAACCTGTTTTCACTCTAAGATTATAGCCCCAGTATTTTCACTTATTAATAACTAAGATCACTCCCTAACGAGCGGAATACTTTTCTAAAGACACCAAAAGCATCATGTGCGTGTAGATACTCCACGTCTGCGTGGAAAGAAACCAATATTTCTGAACTCCTTCACCCTCCACTGATGCAGTTGCCATGGAAACCGTAACATTAAGCCAGGGAGTTACTTCCTTCCGCATTACATAATATTATCTAATGCTTAGTTACTCCTGAACAAATGTGTTTGTTCAGTCGCTTTTTGTCCATGTAATCAACCATATCTGCCTCGATTTGATTAAACAAGTTGCAGCGGCATAAAATTCAGCGACTGACTGCGTCGTGCCCGGCTGCCTGTTACTCACCCAGAAAATGACATGCTCTGCATTTGCCAGAAAGGCTGCACGTGGGGTTGGAGAAGAGGGTCTGTGCGGCACCGGTGACACAGGCGTGGCTACCGATTAAGGTAATTAGGATTAAAAGGACACGAAGTTAGAAACTGGAGCAGAAGTGCTTACGATGAAATTACAGTAGTTTTGAACCCTTTTTTTTTTCTTCTACCAAAAGGGGAGAAGACAGCACAGATTCTCTGGAAGGGTCTGTATGTAACGTCCTTCAAGGAAAGAAAACGTTTGCTATTGAAATTCTTGCTCCAGGTGGGGACATTATTCCCCGTATTAGCAACGGGCTTTCAGGAGGACTATCGATTTACGTGTTATTTGTGGGACCGTAATGGACGACCGTTCTCAGTGACCTTGAGGCTCCTTTCTTTCTAGTTATGGCCATGGACAGTCCCTTCATTCCTCTTCTGATTCATTTTAACACACGACTTCAGGTTATTTCGCAATGAGTGGCAATAAGGGATAGAATACCCAGACATAAATAATGCTTGTTGAGACAAAGTTCTTGATGGAGCAGTGAGTCCTGCTCTTGCCTATAGGTCAATCTACTGTCCGCACATATAGCGAGATCTGGAAGGATTCATTTTCCCCTCCCTCCCTCTTTCCCTCCCCTCTTCTGTCTCTCTCATCCTTCCTTCCTTCCTTCCTTCCTTTTTCTTTTTCTTTCTTTCCTTTTCTTTCTTTCTTTCTTTCTTTCTGTTTCTTTCTTTCTTTTTTCTTTCTTTCCTTTTCTTTCTTTCTGTTTCTTTCTTTCTTTTTTTCTTTCTTTCCTTTTCTTTCTTTCTTTCTTTCTTTCTCTCTCTCTCTTTTTAATATACTTACTGCACTAGCTACATGTTAACAGTATTTATTGAGAAATGAATTGAATCCCTAGGCTGGCATTTTATTTTTATTTTTTAAATTTGGAAATCAGATTTTATTAATTGCGTAATGATTTAATAACCTGGATAAATAAGGCTTATTTCCTAATACGCACATTTTATTTATTTTTTTAATTTATTTTTAAATATAGTTTATTGACAAATTGGTTCCCATACAACACCGAGTGCCCATCCCAACAGGTGCCCTCCTCAATGCTCAGCACCCACTTTCCCCTCCCCCCTACCTCCCATCAACCCTCGGTGTGTTCTCAGTATTCAAAAGTCTCTTATAGTTTGCCTCCCTCCCTCTCTGCAACTTCCTAGGCTGGCATTTTAAAAACATTTGACTAAATATTTGTATAACTCTACAACCTATTTATGAGTTTCTGATATGTCCTCTTTAAGTATATTCTTAATAAAGACGTAGTGATAAAGTGCATAGTTATTTTAGAAAAAAAAAAAAAGATAAGCCAGAAGTCCATTAAAACCATTCAGAACTACCACTCAGAAAGAAGGATCTGTGCCATTTTTATGCAAATGGAGATAGCATTTAATTAGAGTTTCTACAGGAATACCTTTTGTTCAGATTTGGTCCATAATTCCTTTCTTCTTGTGTTTTCTTGAATCTGTTGATTCTGTCATGTTCTGCACCTGTCATGTCATTTTATTTCACGGTCTTAATTTGTTTTGCCTGTAATCCTTGGTCTTTTCATCTGAAAAAAAGTCAATGTTGACTTTTCCTGCTAATCTAGAAGTTTCATTTCCCTGCAATGTTCTTGCTCTCTCTCTGTCTCCTCCTTTCGCTATTTGTAACAACCCTGAGCTGGCCGGCACCTGGCTGTTTTCATCCAGCTTCCTTTGACTATGATGGGCTTCCTCCCTCTGGTTTCCTGCTCCCCCTCTGGGCGTCATGCCCTCCTAACTCCCCTCATCTCTTACTATGAGGTGCAGTTGGGGCATCACATCCTAGAGTCTCCAGTTCACAACACTCAACCCCTCCCACCCACCAGTGAATTTTCCCCTCCTTGCTTCCACTGTGTATAATTCTATCACAACACCTATAAAATATTAATCTCTCAGTTGTGGATGAGTCTCTCTCCATGTGTTTATTAAACAAATACTTATGTGGCCTTACTCAGTGCCAATCCAGGACAGCGGGTCCACAGCGATGGTTAAGACCAACAAGGTCTGGTCCCTGAAGTTTACCAGCTGTGTCTTGAATTTCTTAGCAAAATGTCTCACCCATAGTAGACACTTAACATTTGTTTGTTCAATTGGTTTTTAAAACTACCAGTTTTGTTACACGCATTACCTAAATTTTAGGATAGAAAAAAAAGAAATTAACAGAAAAAAAAGATTTATCTGTACTCTCACGTAGCTACGAGTTTAAGTCACATTTTTGTATGCATATTTTCCAAGCAGCATTTTCTTAGACATAATGCAAATCTCCTTTTAAAATGGGGTCCTAGCACATGTGCATTTTGTGCTTGAACATCTCATAGGTATGGCCATCAGCATTCAGATGGCTTCTTGTCATGCAGGCATAAATGTGTCAGAATGAGGGGACATTCCAATGGATCAGGTGATTCTTTAGTCATTCTTGCCTCGGGCCTGACTCTATTTTTTCATAACTTCACTACAGTGAGGTCTTTGCTGACTTGTCCACTCATCTGGAAACAAGAGCAAGAAAGGACATAGGAACTCAGTTCCCTGAAGACGAGAGGCTCAATTTCAAGGAACCAGACCAGGATTCATCTTTGTCTATGGTTTCTAATCGGAAAGTCCCCATTTGCAGTAACTGCCTGACATCTTGTGGGTCACATAAACCTTTTTGTTTGGGCATCTGATTTGGTACTCCAAAGATTTGCATACAAACATATCTTAGACCGTAACGTCGGGAGTCAAACTACCTTGACTTTCAAATATTGGCCCTGCACTTGAGGAAACTGTGGACAGTGAAATCTCTCTTTAATGTCACAGTTTCCTTTTATGTAAAATGAGACCAATAATGGAAGATTGAATGAAGTGCATGTGTATATAAAACCTTCAGGCTAGTGCATGGCACTTAGAAAGCATTCAACAGACATTCATATTGTACCACATCTTCTTTTTTTTTTTAATGTTTATTTATTTTTGACAGACAGAGCGTGAGCGGGGGAGGGGCAGACAGAGAGGGAGACACAGAATCCAAAGCAGGATCCAGGCTCCGAGCTGTCAGCACAGAGCCCGACGCGGGGCTTGAACTCACGGAGCGCGAGATCATGACCCAAGCCGAAGTCGGACGCTCAACCGACTGAGCCACCTGGGCGTCCCATACCACATCTTCTTTATCGATTCATCCATTGATGGACATTTGGGCTCTTTCAATACTTTGGCTATTGTCGATAGTGCTGCTATAAACATGGGGGTGCATGTGCCCCTTCGAAACAGCACACCTGTCTCCCTTGGATAAATGCCTAGTAGTGCGATTGCCGGGTCGTAGGGTCGTTCCATTTTTAGTTTTTTGAGGAACCTCCATCTTGTTTTCCAGAGTGGCTGCACCAGCTTGCATTCCCACCAACAATGCCAAAGAGATCCTCTTTCTCCACATCCTCACCAGCATCTGTTGTTGCCTGAGTTGTTAATGTGAGCCATTCTGACAGGTGTACAGCCCTACTTTCTAATAAAATGCTTCCATTGGCTTGATATCTCATTAACTTATTCTTTTTGATTCTATAAGTTCCTTGTCTTCTGATATAAGTGATTTCCTCCCCTGTAAGCCTCAATATTCACCGCACTTAGAATTTTTCGTAGTATCCACTTTACCATTGTCCAGTCATACAATCACATAGGAGAAAATTTTGGCCCCTAGTAGTTCAAAATGATTCTACTTTGACACATCTACGATCAGTTTTATTTGGGGAGCTGAGATGAGACCATTTCCTACAATGGAATTTCCTTCGGAGAATTGCAAAGTAAGACTGTAAAAAGTAGGAGACATTATCACCATTACCTTGATTCCCATTGATTGTTCAGAATTTTGTAATTTAGTTCAGTTGAGAAACATGTTACACTCATGGAGACCACCTTATCTGATATCTCCAAGTCCCAAGGTGGAATGATCTAGCCTTTGTATGGTCCAATAGGAAACCCACAAGTTAGATAAGAAACAAAGCTCAGCCTTCAAAATGTGAGGGTTCTGAGTTAAAAGAACCTCAAGCAACCAATCCACATGGGATCAAATGGGAAACATGAAGGATATGAAATCCAGAGCAAAGGAGATTGCTATTTAAATTCTCCTTTTCTTGGGGCACCCGGGTGGTTCAGTCCGTTAAGCATCTGACTCTTGATTTTCCACTCAGGTCATGATCTCGTGGTTCATGAGATCAAGCCCCACATTGGGCTCCGTGCTAACAGTACGGAGTCTGCTTGGCATTCTCTCTCTCCTTCTCTCTGTCTCTCCCCCACTCTCTCTTTCTTTCTAAATGAATAAAATAAACTTTAAAAAAAAGTAACCTTTTTTTAATCTTCCCATGGCTCTATGTGCTACAATTCCAGCAGCTTCTTTATGTGTTCCATTAAAGGAAGGCCGTGTGTTTATTCAGCTATTAACAAATCAGGAAGCCTTGCTGAAATGTTAGCTTTAGCATAACACTACGCTTGATGGATAAGGTTAATCCAGCCCAACACAGTTTCTTCGGTGGTGATAACAGTGGGATTTGTGGAGGAAAGAATATGTGTGTGTGCGTAGATTTTATGAGAGAATCCTACTGTTCTTCAATTGGATGCCTCAGTTTATCTAAATATTTGTTGAATGTTTTCAGAAGCCTGATTTCAAGGTAAATGGTCTATAAGATTTTATTCCCTGCCATATTTATTTATTCTTAAAACAAGTCCTTCTGTGCATATACACTTAGATTTGACTTTTTATAATTTGAGTCCACATCTCGTCTTTGAAGTAATTGGGACTGACCATCCCCCTTGATAGAGAGGGCAGCCAGAGGGAGGTCAGACCACTGAAAGTCACACACCCAAGTCTAATGATGAGTAAGTCAGGGACACTTGGCTTTTTAATGAAAGCTACAGAATCTGACCCCAGGAAACTTTACCTATTACTTCTGGAATTGTTGTCTCCCCGCAAAGCGAAGTCCAGCGTAAGAATCCCTATGACGAGCGAAAGACCTAGGATTCTAACCCACTTCCTCTAGATGCACGTGCAGCAAACCTGCCCCCACCCTGCCACCGTCCAGTATCTACATTCATGTTCAAGTGGCCCATGTTTGTCTACAGCAGTTTTTAAAAAATGATATCCTGACTCATTTCTTTTTCGATTTCCAGATGAAAAGATAACTTTTCATCTGCTTCATTCACAGGGCAATTCCTTTACCCCTGAATGGCTTTGGATCTTCCCTGGAGGTGACCTGTAACAACATGCACAGAAAATTCCATGAAGAGTCATCCAAAGGATGCCTAGAGTTCCCCCTGGTGATTCCAGACAGCAGTCTGCTGAGTCCACGTCTTCTGAGCATGAGAAATTCATTTAACCTTTGGATATTCTTCTCGGACCCATTAACCTTTTGTATGACCATCACTGACTGTTGTCACCACTAGCTGGGCTGTCTTTGTGTACTTAAGGAGACTCTTATTTGAACGTAGATGCTAAAACCCTAAATAAACTATTAACTGGTTAAAGTTAATACCGCATTGAACGAGTGACCAGGTCATTCTTCTTTGTGAGCAAGTCGGCTTTATTCTAGAAATGCAAACACTGCAAAAAATAATAACGTGATTGACTGAAATTAATGAATTAAAGGAGGAAGTTCACGTGATCCTTTCAAGTCATGCTGAAAAAGGATGTTATAAAATCCAGTGCCCATCCATGATGAAAATGTGCAGCAGGCTAGGAATGAAAGCAAAATATTAGAGATACATAGTCCCAGTGGGGCGCCTGGGTGGCTCAGTCGGTTGCATGTTGAACTCTTAATTTCAGCTCAGGTCGTGATCCCCAAGTTTTGGGATTGAGCTCTGCGTCAGGCTCCATGCTGAGTGTGGAGCTTGCTTAAGATTCATTCTTTCTCTCTCACCCTCTGCCCCTCCCTTGCTTGAGCTCTCTCTCTCTCTTTCTCAAAAAAATGAGCTGTGCTGTGACTTTTGTCTGACTCCCAAGCCACAGGCTTCATTACCAGGCCATGCCCTCCTGGACAGTTTGAAAATGGAAATGTGCACAAAGGACAACTACCCCAAAAGGAATCAGGGTTCTCAAAATCAGGCAGCAGGCCCCAAAGTTTCCTAACCATTTTTCCTGTGTCTCTCTCCTAAAAAGAGGGAGAGAGAGAGAGAGAGAGAGAGAGAGAGAGAGAGACTGGGCAGTTTCTTTAAAAATTAGAGCTTTTGCCCTAATTAAAAAAAAAATTATTAAGGGGCACCTGGTGGCTCAGTCGGTAAAGCATTTGACTTCAGCTCAGGTCATGATCTCATGGTTCGTGGGTTCGAGCCCCGCGTCGGGCTCTGTGCTGATGGCTCGGAGCCTGGAGCCTGCTTCGGATTCTGTGTCTCCCTCGCTCTCTGCCCCTTCCCCACTTGTGCTCTGTCTCTCAAAAATGAATACACTTTGAAAAAAAAAGTGTTTTTAATTAAAAAACAATTTTATTCAAGTAACGGGACTAAAACAACAGGAGAACACCAATAAGCAGCACATCCCCACTGGAATTATTACTCATGGAACCCGACCCAAGGATGTGCTTTTCTTTTTCACTCTATGACTTCATGGGTCAATGGAAGGCTCATTTCTCTAAAATAATAATAAGAATAAGAATAAACGGGGATTTATGTGCCACCTCTTGGAGGCGACTGGCAAGCCCAACAAGGGCACTGTTCTGACGCATTTCACATAATCAAATACAGGAAGGGAGGAGCACCCGAGCCTTGCTACCTTTGCTTCTGCCCTGCTCATCAACAGTTCTCAATCTTTTCATCAAAACTACATCAAATGAAGAGGAGAGAAAGCACAAACATTTTGTCTGCCCCCTCTTAATTTTTCAAACTATAATTGGCTTCCCTGTCCCGAGGTAATTAAGCTGCACTCCTTTGAAAGCACCGTTGAATTTTTCCCTTGGCGTGCGATGAATTTACGCTTCCTTTTCTTCTACTGGTAGAAATCACTGTGTAGGTTAGCGTCTTTTGTTAGGTCCTTAATAAAGAAGCTGCATCACCAAAAGCTGGTATTTATAAACCAGGCTTCAAAGCAGTCAGAGAACTCCAGAGCTATAATTCAGGAAAAAAATATGTTTTCTCTAATATATTGAAATGCTGAATGAGCATTATGGGAACATCATGACTATTATGTGGTGTAGACCTCTGACTTCAGCATGGTTCTTTATGGTATAGCGCATTAATATTAACCATCATAGATAACCATTTATTTATAATGTGCTACCAACATATGGGTTTTTCTGTTCATTTAAAAATACTTGGTTTTGGGGCGCCTGGGTGGCGCAGTCGGTTAAGCGTCCGACTTCAGCCAGGTCACGATCTCGCGGTCCGTGAGTTTGAGCCCCGCGTCAGGCTCTGGGCTGACGGCTCGGAGCCTGGAGCCTGTTTCCGATTCTGTGTCTCCCTCTCTCTCTGCCCCTCCCCCGTTCATGCTCTGTCTCTCTCTGTCCCAAAAATAAATAAAAAACGTTGAAAAAAAAATTAAAAAAAAAATACTTGGTTTTAGGGGCGCCTGGGTGGCTCAGTCAGTTAAGCGTCTGATTCTTGTTTTTGGCTCGAGTCATGATCTCACGGTTCGCGAGCTCGGGCTCTGTGCTGTCAGTGTGGAGCCTGCTTGGGATTCTCTCTTTTTCCCTCTCTCTCTGGCCCTTCCCCACTTGTACTCTCTCTGTCTCTCAAAATCAATAAATACACTTTAAAAATAAATAAATAGAATAAAATATATGGTTTTAATCTCACACCAGACTATCATGTTGAGGAGAATTATGTCTAAATACCTTTTGAAGTTAAATAAGAAATTCTGAATTGTTCCCAAAACATCTTGTTTCCGTAGAACATGTTGGCCACATTGGAAATGCTGGAGGCAGAACTGGTCGTACGTGCCTCCTTGGGTTTGAGGAAGTCTCCGGGGTTCTGGTGTGAAAAGAAGTCTGACCTCTCTGGTTGCTGCTGTTACTCGTCTGGTTTCTGACACTAACAACCTCTGAACTTCCTCTCCCATCAATAAAATAAGCCAGATCACGAAAGGAGCCCAGACCAGGATGGGGTGAGTTACAGCCTTATGAGCCACCTTTTCCAGCTTCATGGTTTTATCACAGAACACGGATGCGGATTTCCTCCATCAGAATGGATTTCCTCAAACTCAAGATTCAGGGGGGTTTGAAAGAGAGTTTTAAAAACACATTGGGACCCACTGTGTCTCCTTGGGCCGGCTGAGCTGAACTCAGCCAGAGAAAGACACTGTCCTCCCTGAATATGTTCATAAACACGATGGTGGCTCGCCAGGGAGGATGAGCCCCGCTGTGCCCCCGGCTCAGCTGGGAATACACGTTCTTCTTGCAAACTATGTGTTGCCTGACCTAACTGCTGGATGTTGCCCTCTGACACGAGTATGAAGCAGAGCTTCAGAGGCGCTCGTGTTATGCATCAACCTTGATATTTAGAAGTTCACACGAACAGATGTCTCGTCGTCACCTCGCTGAGCTGGGCTGTGAAGGAGGCGTGATGTTGTGGCACGCAGGAGCTCCGAGAGGCATGTACCGTTTGCACACACGGTGTCCTGGCGTGGGCCTCAGGTGCAGTCTCATCTCCGGAGGGCTAAGTGGAATTGACTCAGCGTCACCACCCAGGCTATCGTCATCGTTGTCGTCGTCACCGTCATCGTCTCTGTTGATATTAAGCAGACACCTGATATGAGTCAAAAGCCTTACAACAAACACATTAAGGTGCTCGGATATCCACTGCACGGAATACAACATCCTCCTCCCAGGGAAAAGAGAGCAAAGAGAAAAAGCACTGGAATTTAGAGTTCTTTCTGGATGCCCAACTCTCGTGCTGGGCAGTGTATGGTCCCCATGCCATCCGTGTGCGAAGAGTTTAACCAGCAAAAGTCTTTTTTTTTTTTTTAATTTTTTTAATGTTTATTTATTATTTAGAGAGAGAGAGAGAGAGAGAGAGAGAGAACAAGCAGGGGAAGGGGCAGAGAGAGAGGGAGCCACAGAATCCGAAGCAGGCTCCAGGCTCTGAGCTGTCAGTGCAGAGCCCGACGCGGGGCTCGAACCCACGAACAGTGAGGTCATGATCTGAACCGAAGTCAGACGCTTCACCGACTGAGCCACCCAGGCACCCCATAACCAGCAAAAGTCTTAAGAGTTACGCAGGAAAATCTTGGCCTCCGTGTGCATTCCAAAAGGAGGGTCTGTTTTCAATTCAAACTTTATAAAGGAAGTCACTTGTCTGACATAAAGGTCTAGCATGGGACTCTTTCCAGGACACAAGCCAGTACAATGATCAAGAGAATGTGATTAAGAAGAAGGCAGGAGCTGCCCTCAGCCCCTCGGGTCTACGTCCCAGCTCTGACTTGGACCTGTCGGGCTCTCCCCCCGTGACACACGGAGCCTGTCAAAGGCGGGGTGATAGCAGGGCCATTCCATACCGTTGTTGTGACACGTAAGCGGCAATCCCAGGAAGCCGCACGGATTCGCATGTAGTGGCGGTGCCTGTTCTCGGAAAGCCGATTCGGGACACAGGACTTCCAGAGCAGCACGCGAGATGGCGAGTCACGGCACCGTGCGACACAGAGCGAGGACAGCAGCACGTGGCGTTTGGCACAGCATAACGGAGGAGGCAAACGTCCTTCAAAACGCAACTGATAAAGATGATATCTGATGTTCACTCTGAGCATAGGCTGACAGCAGAGACTCTGCCATTAGCCCATGGTGCCCAAGCCCAGGATCCCAAGCAGGCTCTGTGCTGACAGCCACAAGCCCTATGCGGGGCTCGAACCCATGAACCGTGAGATCACAAGTAGGACCTGAGTAGGACGCTCAACTGACTGAACCGCCCAGACGCCCCGAAACCGGTTTCTTTCTTTTTTTTTTTTTGATATATGAAGTTTATTGTCACATTGGTTTCCATACAACACCCAGTGCTCATCCCAAAAGGTGGCCTCCTCAATACCCATCACCCACCCTCCCCGCCCTCCCACCCCCCATCAACCCTCAGTTTGTTCTCAGTTGTTAAGAGTCTCTTATGCTTTGGCTCTCTTCCACTCTAACCGGTTTCTTAATGAAGTGGAAATGGGAAAAAGGTAATAGCGCCCCACAGCGCCATATTCCTTTATGCTTGGATAAATTACAAAGAAAAAGTACATACTGTTTTCCTCCCGTGTTTTGGTAGCCACTAATGGTTAACGGCCCTCTCTGGGCATCTTGAATCCCTGGAAACGCCATATGCCCATATTATAATGGACACGCCCAAGTAGGTTAGCTGCACGCATCGTGCAAGAATGTTCTTCCGCCCGGAAGTGTCCCACCTGCTGATTTCATGTCCTTTCCCTCCTTTTAGTGACACAGGGGTCACTCTACTGACACAGGGGTCTCAGTTCTACTGTGAGGGCATGGGGTCACAGACTCCCAAGGCAGCTCTAACCGAATGCTGCCTTCAAATGCTCCGACGGTCTGCATCACACTGCTGGGATTTCTACGTTCTCTGCAACTAGATGGCTGCTTGCTCGATTGGAGTCTTTTTACCTGTATCCTTCAACCCCAAACCTATGCAGATGGAGAAGGAAAACACAGGTGACATCAATGCATTTCCTGCCTAAACATGAAAGAATCAGGGCTCCCCTCTCTAAGACACCTGCTAAGTATCAGGGCTCCCCTCTCTAAGACACCTGCTAAGTACATATCTACTTTTAAATCCCTATACTTAAAGCTGCAAACCTCGGGCGTCTGTGTAATATCAACATTTTGCTGCTAAATTACCACTTGCTCCTACATGTTTTATCCTCGTGTTTGGATTTGGATTATTAGTCTAGTATGGGCAGGAAAGAATCCTCAAAACAGATGAATTTGGTGTGGACTCTGAGATGCTTTCTGGGGATATGAATAACAAGGATGCACTTTTGGTTTACTAAGTATGGAAATTCTTAGAAGAAGCTCCAGGATTGTATGAGCGGGTCACCTTGGGACCAACTCACGTTTGGCGTTGGGAACATGACATGCATTCTGTTAATGTAAGCGGGAGATACGACTCCTCGAGGTAACTCAAAGAGGTCTGCATTCCTTTTATTATGGACAAAGAGGGGAGTGCTTAGGAAAAAGTAGGAGAAGATGAGTTCAGCAACTGAAGAAGGAATTTTCTGACATGGAAATCTCTGTAAGGGGAGCTGAGTAGAAATGGCATTTGACCCCTGGCATCTCCATGAGGGACAAACACAGTGAGTGGGGAAAATATGGCAATCGACACTAGAAGGTCGCCCCAACAGAGGGGGTGCCGTGCTGTCTTCTAAGAATTTAACTGGATGAATGAAGACAGAATTATCCAAGTTTTGGGCTCTGTTAGAATACATACAAGGGTGCCATTTTTTATTTAGAACTTTCTCCCAACTGTTTACACTAAATTCCAAACAGAAATCGCAGAGGAAGAAAAGCATAGGTGGCCCTTGCTAAGTCAGGTATCAAATTGTTTGGGGCCATTGTCCCTGAAGAATCCCAGGCTTTGGAAGGTAAGTATATCCCATCCAAAAACAGAATGGACCCTCTGGGGGAAATTGTCTCCTCCCTGGGCGCCCATGAATGGTTGTGCAGGTTATGCACTGCACCACTCTAGAGAGGGCTTTCACCGAAACATGATTTGAGTTTGAAAGCCTGTTCCAAACTCCTTAAGAGACAAATCAAGAGAGAAATATGATCAGATTCCAGAGTCACAGTGTGTGTGAAATGAAAACAAACCAGTTGTTACTCAGGGATGCAGGTTTTCCTGGTCCTAAGACTTGAAAGAAATTTATCTCTGGGTCCTCCAAAAGGAATGGCTGAATGCTAACAAACTCCAAAGTCTATGCATTTGAATGTAAAGCCAACCATTTCATGAGCTGAAGAACAAGGACAAATCAGTGCTCTTTAGAGTTTCCTTCTTACCCTCGCCCAGAATTGGACCATATTGGAGCACTTGACGTCTGCCTCTCTTCCTTAGGAAGGGAGTTTGGAAGGTGAGGAGAGAAGCAGGGTCTATTTCTATTCTGACCTGCCCTCCCTTCTCATGACAAGATTTAATCCACCTAACACATCACTTTCCGGAGGTTCAAACCCAAGGGCCTCCATTCTTAGGGATTGTCCAGGCTCTTTTTTTTTTTTTTTAACATTTTTATTTTTATTTTTAATTTTTTTAACGTTTATTTATTTTTGAGACAGAGACAGAGCATGAACAGGGGAGGGTCAGAGAGAGAGGGAGACACAGAATCCGAAACAGGCTCCAGGCTCTGACCTGTCAGCACAGAGCCCGACGCGGGGCTCGAACTCACGGACCGCGAGATCATGACCTGAGCTGAAGTCGAACGCTTAACCGACTGAGCCACCCAGGTGCCCCTGTCCAGGCTCTTAAACAGACTCCAACTGATCCCACTAAGAGGTAAGGACATGGGCATTTTGAGGCTTCCTCTACATGACCCATGCCTCTTTCATCATCCATTATAGAAGGACCCATACTACTTAGACTCTGTGTCTTGTGAATTCAGTAGCTGTTCTTTAAGGCCTTATTTCACATTGCATGTGCCATGAGCCTGTTCAAGAAAAAGGCGCAGTTCAGGAAATCAGTCCAGGACTGATCAATAAATATGGACTCGGGAGTGTGTTGAAATAGGCTCATTTTAATCCATTCGGTCTCGCTGAGGCTCTGTGCTTGCGGAGAAAGACTCAGGTCAGCATAAAGAGGCCTTCCCAGGAGATCCTCTAATTCGTCAGGATAGGATGCAAAAAAGTGCTGCGTTGAAACAGCTCTGTCCCCAAAATGTGGATATTCAGAGAGTGATCTAAAGCGTCCACGTTGGTTGCTTCAATGCATTTCCCCAGTTAAAAGGGGGAAGAGAACAGCCTCCAGCTTTGCTTTTCCCATGGCGACGCTGGCGATTTCTCTCTGCTTTTTCTCATTAGAGGTCTGCTCTAAGTCTGGGCCTGTGCTGTCAGAATAATCCAGGTACGGAGCCTCCATAACTCTTCTGCAGATTTACAGGGTAACCTCCTCGTTCACCAGGACTTCCTAATTTGGAGTCAGTGATAATCAAGACAGGGGATCGCTCAAGTTTTCCTTGGCACTACTCGCGATAGAATGGTTTGCTAAGCAAATGAATAGCATCGATGAGATTCCAAGGGAAATGTTTTCCTACGTTAGGAAACAAACTGTTGTCAAGGACATTAGAAGCCCAAGCTATCAATTAGGGGTGTGCGAGACGCCGCTTGGATGGATGGCGTAGCCCAGACACAGACGGACACGGAAGCTTCCCCAGCTCCACTGTGTTATTAGCTGGGTGACCTTGGGCAAATGACCTCATCTCTCTAGGCCCTGCCTCCCCGCTCAAGTCCTTGAAAATCTCAAATCCTTGAAGTACAAGACGGAAAACCTCCCGATGAGCTAATGAATCCAAAGCCCGGGACAGTTAGTAAACTTTGACGTGTGTTGGTGGCCTCCTACCTTCTCTCTCTTCCGTTTATTCCCAAATAGTACCTCTAACCTTGGAGAGAAAGCTACCTCTGGTCATCCCAGGGGAAGGGCGTCCACTTGAAAGTCATGAAAACTGCTTCTTTTCAAATTTTCTATTTCACAGAGTGGCCTTTAGGTTAGATTTCTGAGATGCCATTGTGCTTTTGAAATGAAAGGAGAATATATCTAAAAATATAACCGGATTGCATTTTGTCCTCCTCAAATGAGTGGTCCGTGAGTTCTATGATAGGCCTCAATAGCTTTTAAGAAATAACCAAACTGATCGCCACTGTTGGAAATACATTTCCAAATATAGATCTCTTAGCAAATGTACCAGAAAAATTATCCTGAGACATAAAGGGTAATCTATGCATAGAGCATCTGTTCGTAGAACTAACCCTGCACGGAATGGAGGAACTCCGTAGCAGGGGTGTGGCGTAGAAAGCGAAGAGACATGTGTATATACCAGATACTATTTACTGAGCTGTGGAGAACTGAGTTAACCATGCCCCAGAGGCCTGCCTCAGACACCACATTAATGATTCCCTACATACACAAATTCATTAGTTGTTTAATTAAGTTAAATCATGAATTGAATTTGTTTAATCATTAATTAAGGAACAAATACTGCTGTGCTAAAATTTAGCACCTCAGGATAAAAGGCACAGGAGAGTAGCAGTTCCAAATTCCCGCACCCTATGCCTCCCAGTGGTTTCCAATCTGCCCTCCATCTCCCTGGGCCCACACAAGCACGCCCACGCCCACACTCGGACATCGTCTTCAGAAGAAGGTTTGCCTTTCCATTTCAGGCTCCATATTGCTTTCAGAACAGAAGTGAGAGTCATTTGTTTGCACATCGTATATTTGACTTTTTTGGCTTTTTACAGATGGCGTTTTCCTTATTTAAGGCGGGGTGGGGAGATTTGCCTAGCTTCCTAAAATAAAAATGGTGGCATTTTTTTTTTTAAACCCATGAAGACCCAATAGGCAGCGGAGGGATTAAATCTCTACCCCAAATGGATTCTCAGGAGAACTCGAGTGGGAATCTCAAATCCTTCAATAATCACCTTGAGAATTCACATAACAGCACAATGAGAATCACGAACAGCGATATTCTCAGGCTTCCGGCTTATCATATGGATAACAGAATGGAGAATTGCATTCATTCCACACCTGAAATCAAACTCCCTGCCAGCAACTGCGGTGACATGTTGGATCCAGCTAGAGCTTTTGCTTTGTGAGAACACGAGACCGGCGGTCATTTCCTTTGCAAATATCAGCAGCTCCCCATTTGTGATCTGAGGCATGACTCATGAATCTTCTGGCCCCTCCAGATGGTTCGTGCCATAATAATGCACCGCGGCAATTTATTCTGGTTTCCAGCATTCATCAGTGAGTCATTTGTGGTACCTCTTACAGGTGTTTCCCTAGAACAGGATGTGAATTCTGGTGCACTTCGTGTTGTTTTTCATGCCGCCAAGGGGGGATTTGGAAGATTTACTCGGCAGCGTGGCATGGGGACTCCAGGCTGAGAATCCCTGCTTTGGCATAATTGTCCATATCCTCGCGGATGTGGCTAAGTTAGTTGTCGTAGCAACAGACATAAAATAAAAATTAGCCACCTGATTTTTCTTTCTGCCTTTCCAGGGTACAGCACCGTAAAGTATGGGAAACCCTCTCTCCAATTTGCTCGCAACAAAGGCAGGTGAGTTTTCTCATCTATAATTCCTGAAAGCTGATTTTCAAAAATCCCAACCTTTCAAAATTTAGCCTGCCATATCAGCCACAACACAGACATATTTGAATGAGAGGTAACCAGACAGAGGAGTGGCAGTGTATATACTGTGTCAGATAAATGGGGCCACCCGAATTTGATAACAGAGGGTCAGATCTTTGCGGATTAGAGGAAGATTAAGGATTTCACATAAGAAGAGGTTATAGGTAGAGCGGGAAGAGAATTATTCGTTCTCTTAACTTACCGAACGGAAGTAGGGCGATTACTGGCTCTCTGTAAATTGTCTCTCTGTAGAATTATCATTGCTTTGGACGATTCAGAAAAAAATGGACATTTTTAGTGCCTCGGAATTCATAGATATAAGCTATATGTAAATATAAATATTTACATAGCTATATACACATATACATATACATCCATATCTATTTCAGTGAATAGTAGTTGAGTTTATGGCCACTACTGCATATTCAACATAATTCTACAAACATGTATGTAGCACCTGAAGGTTGTAGGACAGGATGCCACATAAGCAGAAGTTGAATGAAACAATCAAGAGACGATTTTTACTACAGAGGGTAATAGACAAGCCTACTAGTGACCAAAATCCAAAGCCTAAAAACCAATACTTTAAAAAGAAGTACAGAGTGTAGGGACATGTCACAGAAGAGCTCATCTTCGTAACTGAAGAAATCAGGAACGATCCTTCAGACAAGGGGCACGTGGGATGAATGAAGCATTGGCAGCGAGAATGAGGAGAGCCGAGGCAGAGAGACCGGATGAGCAAAGGCTCCAAGGCAGGGCACTTCCCGCCTTTCTTCAAGGCAGGAGTGAGAGCACTGGAGAGGAAACTAGGAGGCACTGAGGTACACCACCAGGAAGGGCTCACATGCCAGCACCAGGGTCTGTATTTAATGTGGGGAGTCACGGAGGGGCTTTTGAGCAGGTAATGACGTGACTGGAGCTTCACCAAAGACAGGTTGATGAGACACCTGCTCCTATGTAGAACGAGCTGAAGCGGGGAGGAAGGCAGGTAAGGGGTGGTGACAAGGGCATAGAAGGGTGTAGCGGCTGGACAGATGACAAGTTCTCTGGCAAGGAAGACGCAGACTCAGAAGGTCTCCAAGGGTTCCCGTGGCTAAACAAGAGACCATTTGGGCATCAGGAAGGATAATAACTGCAGTGCGGTGAAATACACATGCGTGCTCACGCACTCGCCCGCGCCACCAGTTACCTCTGAGGACGTTGTTCATCTCATTTTGAAAACTGGCAAGTAAAGGAAAAGAATCAAATATTTACGGGGACTTCCTTACACAGACTCTATCTCAAGGTAACCAAAGGAATGATTTGGGAAATTTCCTTGTATAAACATATTCCAATGAATGAATTAAGAAGGAAAGGTAGACTAGAACATCACTACCTTTCACCCCCTAATAAAATGATAGCTCCAGGTCTGGGGTTCTTAAAGTGTGGTCCTTGGACCAGAAGCATCAGTATCACTTGGGAGCTCATTAAAGAGGTGAGTCGTGGGTCTAACCCAGACCTACCGGATCGGATATTCAGGTTGGGACCACCTCAACAATCTGTATTTTAACAAGCGCATCAGGTGAGTCCGGTGCACACTCAAGACTGAGAAGCATTGGGGGCACCTAGGTGGCTCAGTTGGCTAAGCATCCGATTTCGGCTCAGGTCATAATCTTGTGGTTCGTGGGTTCCAGCCCCGCATCGGGCTCTGTGCTGACAGCTCGGAGCCTGGAGCCTGCTTCGGATCCTGTGTCTCCCTCTCTCTCTGCCCCTCCCCTGCTCATGCTCTGTCTGTCTTTCTCTCAAAAATAATAAATAAACATTAAAAAAAAAAAAGACTGAGAACCACTGACCTAGGCAATGATCATCAGTGGCCACTAATATCACAAAAAGATACCATAAATCGTGAGCCTCCTAATAGGAGTATAATATGTCACCTATGCAATGGTTTTGCCAAATAATGCATTTCATGCTTCTATATCAAACTATCAATTTATAGGAAATGCCGGGAAGTGTAGAACACATGAAACAAACTTCTGTGGGAATCCAATCGAGAAAATCGTAACTGTGGGAAACCTACAAGACAAACGCAGTAGGCTCTTCAACAAGTGAATTGTAAGGAAAAAGGGAGAGAGAGTGGGGTTCAGAGATAGAGCATTTATAGACTAAAGAAACATCAATTGATTGCAGTATGTGGACTTCATTTCAGTCTGATTCATGTAAATGTCAACCACAGCAAGATTATGAGACAGTTGACAACCAGCAATCGTGGCACGCTGACTTGAAACCTCACAAACTGTTAATTATTTGTCAGTGATAAGAAATACACACTGAAGTATTTATAGCTTCAAATTAATCTGAGTGGGGTAGATACAGAAATGAAAAGATGGGATTGGCTGTGAGCTGATAATTAGTTGCTGGTTGATGGGTACATGGAGGTTCATTGTACGATTCTGTCAACTTCTATAAATGCTTAACATGTTTTTTAGAAAGAGAGAGAGACAATGGGGGAGATGGGCAGAGGGAGAGAGGGAGAGAGAGAGAGAGAGAGAGAGAGAGAGAGAGAATCTTAAGCAGGTTCTATGTTTATTATGGAGCCTGATGCGGGCCTCGATCCCACAACCCTGGGATCATGACCTGAGATGAAATCAAGAGTCCAGACGCTCAACTGACTGAGCCACCCAGGTGCCCCAAAATTTTCCAAGACAATTTTTGGAAAAACAGAAAGATCTCGAAGACATACCCCTGGTACCCCTAGTACCTACAGAATATGTTTTTGAGGTTTGCAGTCGGGGTGATCATAAAACTGGTGAGCAGGAGAAAGTACCGGAATCCAGGGGAGAACAAGTTTGTTCTGGAATGGTGAATTGAAGACACGGGCAGTGCGTTTGTGGGAAGGATTCCAGGCAGTCATTTGGAAAGGTTGGCTTGTGACTTGGGCGAAAAGCTGGTAGAAGAGAACTACCAGGTTAGATGACGTATATTATAGCCATGAGCCCACGCACGCTCAGAAAATCCACAAAATATAAAAGTTAATTGCCAGAATAAGTACCATTGTAGACTGTTTTCTGAGATAGCCTAGGAAGAGGAGATGTGAAGGTGTGTGTTCGTTTATAGAAGTCCCAAATGTCGGGGCACCTGGGTGGCTCAGTCGGTTAAGCGTCCGACTTCATCTCAGGTCATGATCTCACGGTCTGTGAGTTTGAACCCACGTCGGGCTCTGTGCTGACAGCTCAGAGCCTGGAGCCTGTTTCGGATTCTGTGTCTTCGTCTCTCTCTGACCCTCCCCCCCTTCACGCTCTGTCTCTCTGTCTCAAAAATAAATAAACGTTAAAAAAAAATTTTTTTTTAAAGTCCCAAATGTCACAGCAAATGGAGAGTTGACCTTTGTGTATGTCAGGATGGGCCATGTCATGTACAAGAAATAAACAACCCCCAAACCGCAATGGCAAAGCACAGTTAAAAGTATATATAAATAGTTTTTTTTTAATTTCTCCCTCGCATACTGGTCAGCAGGGTGCTTTGCTCATCGGGCTTCTGGGAAGCAAGAGCATCTCCGGAACTGATGTTTTGAGGGGAAGGGAATGTGGGGACTCGTGCCTTAGATTTTAAAGCCTCTGTTTGCATGTCACTTCATCACACATGTCAATGAAGAAGGCAAGTGACAGAGCAGGTGCCATACTCTCTCACCCCTGAGCCACATCTGAATTCAAAGGGAGCAGGATGCAGAATCATCCCAAATGCCCGGTGGAAGAAATGGAACGTTTCTGCTACAGACTAAATCGGGACCCCCTCAAATCCATGTACTGAAGCCCTAGGCCCCCATTTGATTGCTTTTGGAGACAAGACCTTTCAAGGATGTAATAAATGTTAAGTGAGGTCACAAGAGCGGGGTCCTGATGGAACCGGACGGGTGTCCTCGCAAGAAGAGGAAGAGACAGAGGCACGTGTGTACTCACACAGAAAAGGAAGGTCGTGTAAATAAATGGCGAGAAGGTGGCTGTCCGCCACCCAGGAGGAGAAATCTCACCAGATATCAACCCGTCCAGCACCTTGATCTTGGACTTCCAGCCTCTGGAACGGTTGGAAAAGAAATGTCTCTTGTTTAAGCCCCCTTTCCATCAGCTGATGTCCACAAGCTCCAGTGGCTACCGCAGGCACAGCAGCCGTGTCTCAGCATGAGAAGCTCCCCTCTGCGTTGTACATCTTTATGAGATTCCAGCGGTGTTTCTCTGAGGCTTAGACCATCTATCAAATTAAATGAACCCGGTAAAAGCAAATAAGAATCAGACACAAGTTAATGCTTCATGAAGGGCTCCTCCCTGTCTATGCCAAAAAGTGTTTCTTAAGTGCCGTTTAACTACGTTTCAGATGAGGATAAATAATCTAGGCTCCAGCTTTCATCCTGACTTAAAACCCAAAAATGCCGTGAAGTAAACTTGTTTTACTTCTCTTCACGTAGGAGGGAAATGATCTGATGCAGAGACCGAAGCCTCTGCGGGCTGATTACCGGATGGTAATCGCGGGTGGAGAGAAATCCACGGTGTTTATCTTGTACCTTTCATTCAAGGAGCTCACGGTGCTCAGCGGGCGCCATCCCGTGCTTCGAGAAGGTCTGTCATGAAGAGATAGCACTCTTACACCATCAGCCCAGAGACTGGGAGCCTCCGCTGAGAGACTCAGGATTTGTGACATCGTTCCTCATCTGCGATAAGGCGTGTCTGTTCTCTCCCTTTATTCCAACGTTCTACAAGTGCTTAGGTCTTGTGGAAAGTGTCATAGTCCCTCTCACCTCCACCTTTTGTTCTTCCCACGGGCTGGGATTTCTGTAGACTCTTCTTTTGGCTTGTCCTTGACTCTGCTTGTCCTCTCCCCATCAAGACTGAGCTTTTTATGCCCTTCCGTAGGGCCTTTTACAGTTATCACGGTGTTTGTTTTGTGTATCAAAGTTAGCTTTTCACAGCCCTCAAGGGGCTGTGCCTCTCAGGTCTGGTCCGAAAAGGGCTGCCAACACCTTCGGACAGGCAGGAAGCTCTGCTAAGGGCTGGGCACTGGTTTTTCATTTCCCAGTCTGGGCTGGGACAAGGCTTCCCACCTCAAGCACCTGACCAGGACCCTGACAAGCTGAAGCAGAGTGAACCCTAGCCAACTTGTCCAAGGTCACCCGCCAGACCGCAGGAAGAAATAAAAGCAAATATTAGCTGAGCACTTAGCATGTACCAGGCACAGTTATAAGTACGTTACACATGGTACAGGGTAGGTGAAAAGGAAAGGACGTTTCATCCTGATGGCGGCTTCAAGGGCTTCGGGGAAGAGAAGTGCCAAGTATCCCCTGTTCCAAAGTGAACTTGAATCCAGGCTCTCTAAGCAGGACTCTGCAAGGTGGGGTCTGAAACCAGGTTTGGGGATGCTTTGCTCATCCTCTGTCTCCACTAGTGTGGGGGAAGCTGGAGGTCAAAGAGAAGAGTGGAGATAATCCTTTGAGAAAACTGTTGGCATTTCTTCAGGGGTTATCTCTTCCGCCACCTTACAGGCTTCAAGGGACACCTTCATTTGTGTCCCCTGGAGTTTAGGAGAGGCAGAGAGTGGGTGCCTGATGTCTGCCTGTGGCATGTGAAGGTGATGACTGTGTTCAAGGCAGCGAAGGACAGAAAGATGCAGTAAAAGGTCCCAGCACTTGCCCAGTGACGGCAGTGATGTCGTGAAGACTGAGGGTCCCATAACCAGTAGACTCTGTCCAAGAGGAGTGCCTAGGGACAGTGACACACAAGAAGGTGCCTTGCAGAGACCTGAGAAGAGAGGAAAGTGGGGCACAGTCCCAGCTGAACCGGGTTCTCCACAAACCCACAAAAGAGCCCCACGGCACGGTCTGCAGGGGCCACGGGCAAGCCAGAGAGCGTGGCTCCTGGATCAAGATAGCACTCACCACTTCCTCTCCTAATCCTCTCCCCTCCCCTGAAGGGGCCAGGGCTGAGTGTGGGGGCGTGGCAGGAGGGGCCTAACCAAGTAAAGTGCCCCCCACTGCACCGCCCTCGTCCTCAGGCTTCCAGGTCTGAGTAGCGCTGAGGACAGGAGACACTCCCGATAGAATAAGAGGCCCAAGTGTGTGTTATTATGCTGAACTGGACCTTCTGATTGCTGAATCTGGAGCGTTCTTGCGACTCAAATGGACCAGATGGAAATGTAAATTGGGTGCAGCCACTATGGAAAACAGTACAGGGGTTCCCCGAAAAATTGAAAACCAGAACTTCCATATGACCCAGCAATCCCAGTTGGGGTTATATACCCAAAGCAAGTGAACACAGAGCCTCAACAAGACATTTGTCCCCGCATGGTCATTGCAACATTATTCACAGTAACCAAGACATGGAAACAATCTAAGTGTCTTTTGGTAGATGGAGAGATAGAGAAAACGTGATGTATACATAGATACAGGTGTAGCTTTATAGATATCTCTCTCTACATCTTTATCTTCACAATAGAGTATCTTCAGCCACGGGGAAGAAGACAATCCCGCCATTCGCACACATGCATGGATCTTGAAGGCATTATGTAAACTGAAACAAGCCAGGTAGAGACAGACAAATACTGCATGGTATCACTGATAGGTAGAATTAAAAACAAAAATCAAACTCATAAAAGCATAGGGTAGGAAAGTGGTTGCCAGGGGCTGGGGGTGGGGGACAGTGGGGAGTTTGGTAAAAGCTCTTACGCTGTCTTATACACTCATCTAGAAGAAGAATAGGGTGAGAGGATCCAATGTATAATATAGTGACTGTAGTTGATAATACTGTATTGTATAATTGGAATTTGCTAAGAGAATAAAACTTCAATGTTCTCACTTAAAAAAAAGTAAACTAAATAAGCGATGTGTGTGTTAATTAACTAGATGGTTGGAAGTCTTTCATCGTGTCTATCATCATGATGTACATTTCAAATGTCTTACTATTTTATTTGTCAATTATGCCACAATAAAACTAAAAAGAAAAAAGAAAAAAGAAAAGAAAGATCAGAAGGCTATGGGAGTCATCTGTTGGGACAGAACAAGAATTTGCCCAACCT